>NC_030827.1:70750676-71057261 GCF_001704415.2 Capra hircus | reverse complement strand
CCTGAATTCTTAACGAGTTTTGAACATGGGCCCATGTTCTCATTTTGTACAGAACCTGCAAATTATGCAGCCATTCTGATTACCCCTGCTCGCCCAAGTCTAGAATAAAATGCCGGGCAATTTCAGGGCTGCTAACTCGTCTCTGTGCAAAACAAGCAGCCTAACTAGGGCGCAGCCCTGCGTCTTCTGGTTCTCGGTCAAAACACCGTCTTGCAGAGACCCGGGCTGGCCAGGGTCCGGTGTCCATCCACCCACCCACCCTTGTGGGCTGCCCGACATGCCCTCAGCCAAGTGGATGGTCAGCCGGCCCTGTAGGGAGGGGCGCTGGGGGTGCTCAGGCTGGGGCTGGGGGGTGCTGGCCCCCATCTGCTGGGGCGGGAGCAGGTGCTGGGCTCCGGGTGGCCTGCACCCGGTCAGCCAGGCCGTTCAGCTTTAACTGAACTGACCTCACCAAGTGGCAGCGGCTCAGTGGACTGAGGGCAGATGGCAGCGTGGCCCCTCCCACACTGGACGAGCGGCCGGCAGCCTGGTTGGGCTCAGAGGTGACCGCCTGGACACCCCACTGGGCGGCTCTGCGGAGGCCCCTGGGGCCCGGTGTGGCCGTGCACCCGGCCCGGTGCCGCGGCCGGGATCTGTGGAAGCTTCGGGTCCTCCCTCCTCGTGGGCACACCCTGTGCAGACTCAGGCCTGGGTGGTCTGCACCACCTGCGTGCTCCTTGTTGGGGGGGCACATGGATGTGCGACTGAACCTGGGATTCCCCATGGGGCGCAGGGCATGGAGGGGAGCCCCTGGGGGGCGGCAGAGAGGGGAGCCGAGAGCACAGTCCAGACGCGGCCTCGTTAGGGCGGCCGGTCGTAGGACTTGCTGGGTCTGGCCCTGCGGAGACGGCATGGGAGTGGAGGACAGCGCTTTGGAGCTTCAGACATGGCCCCCTGCACGCGCCCACCCTGCCACCCAGGAGCCCGTGTGCTGAGACCTCAGGGGCCGGCCCTGCTTCCCCCAGAGTTCACGCCCAGTGACTGCTGTGCAGCCTCATGGCCCCTCTCTGGCTTCTGTTCCGGGGTCCACGGGGAGGAGGTCCAGCACCTCCCACTGCTAGTCAGCACCACAGCGGTGCAGGCACACGCCTTGCACACCTGCACACACTCATGTGCGCACCCTCACTCACATGAGAGCACACATCCACATACGTGTACACACACCCTGCACACTGAGGCCAGCCCTGCGCCGTTGCTCAGGAGGAAGATGGCTGTGTGGCCCCAGAGCTCTGGCCCCGCCAGCTGTGGAAGGCTTTGGGACCGTCTTGGGGCCCAGGCGCAGCCTCCGTCCCAGGAAGGACGGATGTGTGCATGAGGCACATTGGCCTCGTTCCTGGCAGGGCCAGGGCCTGGCGGCGCCTGCCAGGAAGCAGGTTAGTTCTCAGCCTGGTGCACACAGGACCCGCATGTGGGCAACTGGACGAAGTCTCCTGAAACGACCTTACCTCGTGCACGAGCGCACGTGGCGCTTTCTAATTTACTGAAGAAAGAGTCGCTGCCCTCCTGTTGGGTTCCTGCACCCGCTGACGGGCACACCCGCAGGCCGGGCACTCGGCCCTTCACCCCTGCTTCGCAGCCTGCGCGTTCCCAGCGGGGCTCCCAGGGTGGGCAGGAGGGGCTGTGCCGGCCACACCCGCCCCGCGTTTGGTGCGCCCGAGCGTCCTCCACACCCCGGTGCGCCTCTCAGTTCAGCGGGTCACTCCAGCATCCCGTCCTGGGCCCGCCCACTGTCCTTGGACGCCCCTGCCACCCCCCAAGGCCGCCGGCCTCTTTGTACGGCAGCATGAGTGCGTGCCATGACTGTTGGGCTGAGGGTCTTCCTGCTGAGCCCCTGGGGCATGGCCAGGCCTGTCTGCGGCCCCGTAGTCTCTGCAGCCCCTCCTGGGTGCCCGGCGCCTGGCAGGAGGCCATGTATGTTCCCTAGAGAGAAGGATGAGGGGTGTGGGTGTCCTGTCCCAGTGGCTGCAAGTCCGAGGCCACAGTGTTGGTGCGGCGGCTTCCTTCTGCGGCTGAGGGGGACTCTGGCCTGGCCCCCTCCAGCTTCTCAGCTTGGCTGGCGTTGGCTGGCGCCTGGACTCAGGGAAGTGTCACCCTCTCTGAGCCCCTCCCCATGGCATCTCCCTGTGAGTGTGTCTCCAGCCGTCTGGCTTCACAGGACACCATCCTACTGAACGGGGGCCCAGCCCCTGCAGGGCAGCCTCAGCTTCACCAGGTCCAGCCACAGATGCCCTGTTTCCAAACAGCCACACGCCTCGGTGCCGGGGGTTCGGTCTTCAAGACGAGTTTAGGGGAACAAGCGCAGCCCCAGCGGGAGGACTAGAGGTGGGGGTGGGGTCTTGGAAATCCCGGGAAGCCAGTGTCCAGGCCCCGCCTCTCCACAAGGCCCCTTGTCTTTCTTCAGCCCCAGCTCCATACACCCCACTGCGCGCTGAGTCCTCAGGCCGGGAGCTCAAGCGCTCTCAGGACCCAGCCTGCCCCAGAGCCCACGTGCAGGAAAGATCGAGGGCCCCCTCTCTGGGTCCCTGCAAAGGCACGACCCTCCAGCCCTGGAGTCCTTCCCCTGCTGGACTCGGGCACACCAGCTGGCCTCCCCAGAGCCCGGGGGCCTCACGCTCCTGCCTGCTCAGCCGCTGGTCTGTGGCTTGCCCGCTGCTGTTCAGGAGGGCTGGGGGCTGGGGCAGGAGAGGGCCTCAGGCGGAGGACTGCTGCGGAAGGACCGTGTCTAAGCCCCTGGCTGCCCTCGGAGCAGGGGGCTCAGGACTTGGTTCGCTGGTTGCTGGCTGCTGGCTGCCCGCCAGCCTGTGACCCTGGGCCAGCTCCATCCTTACCGAGGAGGAGATTCCAGGAAAACGGGGGTTGTGGCCTCAGTGGTCTGTCCCTTCATTTTTGCTGTGTCCGCCAATGCAGGAGACACGGGTTCGAACCCTGGGTCAGGAAGACCCCCTGGAGGAGGAGATGGCAGCCCACTAAGTCTTCTTGCCTGGAGAATCCCACGGACAGAGGAGCCTGGCGGGCTACAGTCCACGGGGTCCCAAAAGAGTCAGACACGGCTTGGCGACTAAACAAACAGCATCCAATTTTACGGCGGCCGTGGGTAGAGAGGTCACCCAAGGGCATGAACTCTGGGAGGTGGGCTGTGGGCATCTTGCAGGGAGCACGTCACATCGTGACCTTTGGCCTTCAACCTTGAGTCCGGGGCAGCCCGCTGGTCCCAGTGGGTGGGGGATGTGTCCCCCGTCCTGGGGTCGGGCAGCACCTGGGGGCGGCTGACCCCACGGGGTAGAGGGTGGGCGGGCAGCCCTGCCTCTGGGGGTTGTCTGGGAGAGGCTCCTGAGCGCTGGGTCGGTGTTTGGGTCCCACCTATGGGCCTTGCGGTCCCCATCGCCCGCCCTGCCTGGGACGGCTCTGGCTGGGGCATCTGTGTGGTGGGACATCTCCACAAGCCAGACCGTCAGAGTCTGTGGATCCCCCTGGGGCGGCGGGACCCCTGGGAACAGAGTAGGCCTGCGGTGTGGGGAGGGCTGGGCCTGGCCCGCCTGGCCTAGGAGGGTGAAGACCTCTGCAGGGCTGGGGTGGGGGCTTGGTGAGGCAGCCTGGGCGGTGGGGGGGGGGGGGGATGCGGTGGGAGCCACGCCCTCCTGGGGGGTCGGTGAAGAGGCCCCTGGCAGACCAGGTAGGTGCACGTCGGGTCTGGTGACGTGAGGAGGAGCCACTCAGGGACCCCAGGGGCTGGACGGCGGTCGGCAGCTTGGAGACAACCAGGGCCTTTCCGGAGGTGGGGGTTCCCGAGCTCCGGCCCCCCACCCTGTGTGCTCCTGGGCCTGGGTGGGAGGCCTGTGCGGGCTGGGGGTCTCGTCCGAGGCTCCAACATAAAGCCTGTCTCCAGCCCAGCGTCCCCTGGGACTCCCTAGTTGTGCTCTCACATGAGTCTCATTTTCTGCAGTTTTAATTTGAAAGCCTCCCCCCGCCCCCGCCCCGTAAAAGTCTCTTGTTTTCTAAAACAAGGGTTTCCTGACTTGAGTTCAGACACAGGGACGCTTTCTTTCATCGGAGGACCAGGAAGTCTCAGGTTTTTCCCAGCTGAAGAGTCTCAGCACAGAGAGCGGGTGTTTAAACCCGACTTCAGACCTGGGCCCAGAGGCCTTGCAGGGTGCCTCGGGGCTGGAGACCTGGGCTGGGCTCGCTGCGTCCTGCCCCGGGCATCACCTCTGGGCCTTTCCCAGTGCCGGTCGCGGGGTGAGGGGCGGGCTCTTGGAGGCGAGGCGGTGAGTGGTCGATCTGCTGAGTGTCCGCGTGCTCAGCGCAGGGCAGTCGGGGCCGTGCCTTGGACCCGTGAGCGCCTGGCCTTGCCCGCTTCCTCCTCCTCAGTCCTGGAAGCCGCTGGGCATGCTCCACGCATGGGCAGGGCCCTCCTGGCCGAGGCCATGCCCTTGCCCCCAAGGCCCCAGCCCTTGCATCCACGTGGGCACCATGGATGCCGCCAGAGTGCCCAGCGTCCCCACGCGCCCACAGGGAGCGATGCAGCGCTAAGAGGGGGGGACCGGCAGATGCGAGCTGGATCCAGTAGAGCTTCTGGCATCAGACACAGCCGTAACAGCGAACTGTTGACTGGATGGAAAACACCTTCCTCTGTGCCCGCCACAGCCAGGGAGCAGCCAGAAAGCGTCGCCTCGCCGCCGGAAACAACGCTGCCCGCCCGCCAGGCTCAGGCCGAGCTTCTCAGCACCTCCCTTATCCTACCACGTTAATCCTTTCAGCGGCCGCCCAGCCAGGCAGCAAGCAGGCAGACCGAGGCCTAGGAGGTCAGGGCCCTCACCCGGGCTACGTGGCGGGGCAGCCCTGCCCTCACCTTCGTCTCCAGCTTCCTCCTCACACAGCCACGGTCCCTGCCTGGGAGGTGAAGGGTGAGCTCCCTGGCCCCATCCCTGGAGCTGGAGCCTGGAGCACCCAGGCCAACAGGGTCACCCTCCTGGGGGTTTCGGTGGCTCCGCGGGAGCTGGACCTGCAGGAGGCCTCCGTCTCGGAGGTTTCTCTGGAGTAATAGAACGGTTTAGAATTTTACATTTAGTCTCTCTGTGAACAAAGGATATCAGAGCATTTAATAGTTGCTGAATCGTAATACCATCTCTGAATATGCTTCTTGAAAGACTGCTCCAGAGGTTAGCCTTTGATCCAGGAGCATCAAGCCTGTGGCGTGCACTGCTGTGTAAATACAGAAGCAGGTGGCTTTTAGCCCAGAGAAATGTCCCCTCTGATGGAACTCTTGCCTACACAACAAATGACTTGAGGCAAACAGGAACTTGGGCTTCCCAGGTGGCACTAGTGGTTAAGAACCGCCCGCCAAAGCAGGAAACAATGAGGCAGGAGTTTGGCCCCTGGGTCGGGAAGGTCTCCTGGAGGAGGGCATGGCAACCCACTCCAGTATCCTTGCCTGGAGAGTCCCATGGACAACGGAGCCCGGAGGGCTGCAGTCTGTGGGGTCACAAAGAGTTAGGCATGACTGCAATGCCTTAGCACATACAAGAGGAACTTAGCTCCGGGGATAAGTAAAACTATTCTAATTCTAGATAAGTGTTCGGCGTCCAGTCGACACGGACTCAATTCTTAAGCTCTGTTGTGTACATGGAAGCTGCCCGCCAGCCCTCGAGGAGGGACACAGGGGGGCCCCAGGGGGTTGCACACAGGGTCCTCCTGGAGGGGCTTTCTACCCCTGCCCAGGGCGGGGCCCCAACTTTGGGCTCTGACCTCTCTCCCCGTCCCATCAGCTCTGTCTCTGGCGTTCCATCTCTCTCTGATGCTCCATCAGGGAGATAAGGTGCATGCCTGAGACACACTTCACAAAGCAGGACTTGCCCCCCCTCAGGGGCACTGACTCTGATATTTCCTATTTTGTTAAAATGAAAAAAAAAAAAAAAAAAGTCAAGCCAGACCCACTAAATTGGAGTGGTTCGATGTTTCCCATCCTGTGGAATGGCTGCGGCCCTGTGCAGGGGCAGCCCAGTTGCCTGGCCCTCTCTGTCACCTAAGGTCAGAGGGGGGGGCGGTGGCCAGAATGACTGTCAGCTCTTGTTTTCCCAGATGTGAATGGACCTCAGTGTGGCCAGCTGGTACCCGTGCGCGGTGAGGGGCTGGTTTGCAGGACCCCGGAGCATCAGGGAGAGATGGAGGAGGGAGGTTCCGGTGCCTCAGGCTCTGCTGGTGGTACTGGGGCCCTGGGCGTCCTCGGGGACGGGGGGAGGTGGGAAGCAGGCAGGTCTCCCAAGGTCAGGACATGGCAGCGTCTTCCGGGGAGAACCATGGAGCACAGGGCTTGCTAATTAACCGTCTCAGAAAAGGTGACCTTTCCTGCCGTCCGTGACCAGGAGACGGGCAAAGATGCTGCTCAGGCGCGTCTACAGAGGTTAAGCGAGCACCGTGGAGCAAAACCAAGGAAAGCCAGACACGGAGGAGTTCGCTTACCCTTTAAATCACCTGTTTCACTGTTGCCAAGCCTTTATTAAAATGCTCCTCTCAAAGGGAAAATCACACGGCTTTTCTGGGCTGTGACACCTAGACTGTTTCTAAAGGTCATTGGGCAAAGAGCATCTGTCCGACGGCAAAGCACAGTGTGGATGGAGGCTCCGAGGCCCCCATTGACAGAGCTGGGGCGCAGGCGGCCTCTTCCCCCCAGGAGCTGGTTTCCAGTCAGGGCAGGAAGAAAACACGTACTCAGGTGTTTCAAAATTGACACGATTCACTTGTATTAAAGAGCGTAACCTCCCCTTGGAGAACAGACATCAAACACAGCATTCAGGTGGCTAGCCCCACTTGGGTGTGTGAGGCTGGACCAGAAGGACGGCCTTTAGATGTCACATGAGAACTTACACTACCTGTTTCCACCCGTCCACCCACCTGTCCACCCACCCACGTGCACACAGATTACCCACCCACCCATCCACCCACCTGTCCACCCAATCACCCATCCTTCCATCCATCCACCCTTCCATCCTTCCATTCACCCACCCACCCATCCATCCACACCTCCATCCACCCACCCATCCACCCTTCCATCCATCCATCCACTCACCCCTCCACCCACCCTTTCTTTTCCTCTCTTCCTTCCTCTTTCTCGCCTCTTCCTCCATTCACCCACCAGTGCCCCTCCCTGTTCGCTCCCTCATCTGTAAATGTAACTTGAGTGCCACTGCCCACTGTGTGCCAGCTCCAAGACACTGGCAGAAATGCACAAGACGAGCTCAGCCCCTGCTCGCGGGGGAGCTCCTGCTCAGACTGGGGAGACAGTGAGCACTCTCCCTTCCATGGGAACCTGCTGGGGAGAGTGGGGGTTCCTGAGCACCGATCAGGGGTGGACCCCAGAAGCAGAGGTCAGAGCAGACTCCCAGAGGTGGCATCCAACCAGAAGGACAAAGCGCAGGGCTCTTCTCTGGGCTGTGGCCAGAGCTGACGGGCATCTGGAAGGACCTCTTTCTCCAGAGCGGACCGGAGATCCTTAGGGACCAAAGGCAGGGAGCTGCCCCAGGACTCTGTTGTCATGTCTCCAGAAGAGGTGCTCGCGCTGGGCAGGAGCCGCGGTCACCTCAGCCCGCCTGGCCGGGGTCCGGACCCCCGGGGAGCCTGCAGGGGAGCTGGCTGGGCAGAGGAGGGCTTGAGAGAGAGGAAAGACAGACGGGAGGACTTGGGGGTACACCCGCGGGGCCACGGGTGGGTCGGGCTGAGCCTGGCAGACCTGGGAAGGCGGAGCTGTGCACGCTCGTGGCAGGCGGAGGTGAGTGAAGGGGGTTCTCAAGGAAGGGGTCTGGGCGCCCAAGGCGCCACCTGGACGAGACGCTGTCAGGCAGGAACGTGGCCATACAGCCCTGGCCGTCTCCCCGCGGGTCTCTTTATTGTTGGGGACAAGCACACGAGACGCCACTGTGAACACAGACGGACGCGGACACCACTGGCATTCTTCAGGAGTGCTCAGCGCTCCTGGGAAGGATGGGGGGGGGCCGACTCCTTTTGGCCACACCCGCCCCCGAGCGCCAGTCCACCCATGGCTCCCCTGAGCA
This sequence comes from Capra hircus, assembly GCF_001704415.2. NCBI lineage: Eukaryota > Metazoa > Chordata > Mammalia > Artiodactyla > Bovidae > Capra > Capra hircus. The sequence goes on along the minus strand of NC_030827.1, from coordinate 71,049,174 downwards.
GCCGGTTCCGCGGGCCTGGGCTGAGGGCCGCTCCCAGCGAGGGCTCCGCGGGCCTGTCTGGCAGCCTCCCGGTGGCCCTGGGCACGTGGTCAGCAGGGCGTCCCCGGACCATGGCCACGAGCCCTGCGGACGGCAGCGCCAGAGGCTAACATCCTCTCTAGCAACCTTGGCAACGTTGGCCAAAGGGCTTCAGAAACCGGCCCCGCCTTCTGAGCACGGGTTTGACTCCCGGGTCAACGCGGCTCTGAAAGCCATTCCCTAAGGAAAGCAGAGCTGCGGCTGCTGAGATAGGCGCCTCCGAGAACTGAGATTCTCCTAAGGTTGGGGAGTCCAGGCTAAGCCGCAGGGGCACCCCTGCTCCTGGCAAGCTCGCCTTCTCTGTGGCTGGGGGTCCGCGGTGAGGTGACCGTGAGCTGACAGGGAGCCACGTCGGGCGAGACCAGTGGCAGTCCACACAGATTTTACCGAGTTTTCCCCTCAGCTACAAGGAGATAAACAGCGCTTCTGTCTCCCACCCAGGCCCCTGGCCCTTCGGGGCTCAGACTGGACCCACTTGACATGCGGATGCTTTTTCACCTTTTGTGCGGCTTCTCCCATTTCACGGCTGCACAAGAAGGGCAAACATGACACTCGGCTTTTTAATAGGAGCAAAGCAAAGGGTGTAGGAAGCTACTGCGAGAGCCGGGGTTCTCGGCAGAGAACTGTGACCTATAATTATCGTTATTTCTCCTCCACATGCGCACCGGCGGCGCGGCCCGAGCTCCAGGGGGCCCTGGTGGGCCGGCGGGGGTGGAGGGCAGGCGGCGGCTGAAACGCACAGAACACAGCTCAGTCGATTCTACCTGCGGAACGAGCACAGACTAGGGGAGGTACACAGCAACACGTGGACGGCGGGGCGGCTCCCGGGGCACAGCGGGCACGCCCGTCCGGGGAAAGACGCGTGCGTGTCCAGCGAGGCGCAGGGCGCTGGGCCGGGGGTGGGGTGCCCTCCTCGCCCTGGTCTTCGCCGACGGCAGCCAGCAGCTCTTCCTCCTCCTCCATCCGCCTACACCACGAGCCAGTGGCGGAGCTGCAGAGGAAACAGGGTTTGCTGAGACAAGAAGTGAGGTGCCCCTTGGATACAGGCAGCTCCCAGGCTGGGGGCCCTGCGGTAGCCAGGAGGAGGTGGGGGCGGGGACCAGCGCGGCTCCTGGGCACCACAGACCTGACTCCCCAGTCACTTCCTGGAGCCAAGTCATCGCTTCACAAAGTCAGAGCACGGCGGCCTCAAGGGACCAGAATGCGGCCCAGTGGCCTCCGCTCTGGGCAGATACTGGACGCCACAGGCCTGGGAGGGTCCCAAAGTGCACGCCGCCAGCCCACTCACAACCAGCGGTGCCCCCAGCCCTTGGCGGCCTCACTCCTGGGGCCTCCAATCCCGTCCCGGGGCAGCCCCACACCCCGCGGTGCCGGCTGCTTTGTGCAGCTGTGTGATAACTGGCTGAGAAGGGGACACGGCACAGAGCTGCACAGTTCAAAGGTCAGAGGCTGCTTCCTGAGAAGTAGCGGACAAGGTCCCTGTCAGTGAAGGGGGCACAGAAAGGGGGTGGGTGGTGGAGCTTTCATAATGGGGGGGGGTACGGGGGGATGAGCAGGGCAGTGCCAGAGAGACAGACAAAGAGATTTCTGGGCCAGGGACTCCCCAGCGGTCCAGTGGTTGGGACTCAGGGCTTTCACTGCCGAGAGCCTGGGTTCAATCCCTGGTTGGGGAAGTAAGATCCCGAAAGCTGCACAGTGCAGCCAAAAGCAAGAAAAACAATGATATTTCTGGTCCAGATGGAGTAACGGGGACCTAAGAGGCTCTACCATCCAAAACCACTTAGAATGAACAATATGTATATAACAATGCATTTTCAGACAGCAGGAGATTGGACGACAAAGAACAGAGACCCTGAGAGAGACCAGGAGGATGAGGCCCCCAGCTGCCCCACTCGCAGCCTCAGCAGCAGCGTGGGGCGCGGAGCCCAGGGCAGGTGGTGAACCCCGGGGCTGGCGAGATGGGGTGAGCGTGGGAGAGCCCCAGGGCGCGGCAACTCACAGGACGGAGTTCCAGAGGGGGTCGCAGCACCCAGAGCTCTGAGCATGTACATGGGGACCCAGGGTCCAGCTGAGCGGCCAGGCACTCGAGTCCAGAAAGACCCTCCCAGCAGGATTCATTCCCCAAACCTAGACACTGGGAGCTGAGGCTGCCCCACAACCAGGCAGGAGTACCTCTTGGGTCTCGGGAGCTGACTAGAGTGTTCCTCAAGGTCTTGCTCCAGCATCAGGAGGGCGGGAAGCCCCACGCCCAACGCTGCTGTGGTCCCACTTAACAAGTCTTCACAAGCAAGTCCCCCAGAGATCAAACTGTCTCCAAGTAATTCGATGATGACCCAGAACAGAGCCCCAGAGTATCTGGTGGTGGTTTAGTCACTGAGTCGTGTCTGACTCTTGTGACCCCGTGGACTGCAGCCCGCCAGGCTCCTCTGTCCATGGGATTCTCCAGGCAGGAATAATGGAGTGAGTTGCCATTTCTTTTCCCAGGGGATCTTCCCAACCTGGGGATTGAACCCAAGTCTCCTGCACTGCGGGCAGATTCTTTACCCACTGAGCCACAAGGGAAGCCCCCAGAGTATTTAAAGTAGCACAGATATATCTAGGCTTTAACATGGCAAAACTCACAACACCTAGAATTCAGTTAAAAATGACTAGACATGCAAGGCATCAGCAAAATCCAACATCTTATGAGAAAAGTCAACTGATGCTGACCCAGAACAGACACAGATGTTAACACTGGCAGATGAGGGCCTGGCTCAGTGATCGTAACTGCACCGCACGACCAGACAGGTAAGCTGAGGTGTGACCGACATAAAACGTCCAGCGTGGACTTCTAGAGGTGAACACGACAGTGCGTGCAAGGACAGATCCGCTGGGCGGGCTCATCGGCAGATTAGGCTTTGCTGAGGTGAAAAACTAATGACTAAGCAAAGCAACAGAAAACACACGGAATAAAACACGCAGAGGGAAGAGGCCCAGGGAGCCTGAACCGTGTGACCGGAACCCCTGAAGGTGAGGAGGCAGAAAAAGCGGGAGGAACGACAGCAAATATTCCCAAACACACTGGGAACTGTAAACTCACAGCTTCAAGAGGCTCAGGGGACTGTGGGTATAAGAAGCAGGAATCCTGGTGCATAACCACACACAGTGGAGAGACGAGCTCAAGGACTCAGAATGAAGCCCTTCAATAAAGTTCGAAACGACGGAAACCAAACAGTCCGCTTCTCAGGAATTTAGCGGTACCTGTAGATGCCACACATCACTGACTCCCTGGACGTGAGTCTGAGTGAACTCCGGGAGTTGGTGATGGACAGGGAGGCCTGGCGTGCTGCGATTCATGGGGTCCCAAGGAGTCGGGACACGACTGAGCGGCTTCCCTTTCACTTTCACTTTCATGCAATGGAGAAGGCAATGGCACCCCACTCCAGTGTTCTTGCCTAGGAAATCCCATGGACGGAGGAGCCGGTGGGCTGCAGCCCATGGCTAAGAGTTGGACACGACTTAGCGACTTCCCTTTCACTTTCACTTTCATGCATTGGAGAAGGAAATGGCAACCCACTCCAGCGTTCTTGCCTGGAGAATCCCAGGGTGGGCTACCATCTATGGGGTCGGACACAACTGACGCGACTCAGCAGCAGCAGCAGCAGCAGCAGCAGCGGCATAGATGCCACAAAGCCGTGCAGCAGAAAAGGCCCAGGAGACGACCGGCCAGATCGAGGCGGTGCTGACTCTGGGGGCAGGAGGGAGGTGGACGGGCAGGCGCAGGTGAACTGCTGTCAAGGCGGAACGTGTCTGGTCGTTCACAAGGCTGTATTTCGCCATGTGGTTAGACAGATGAGAAACAGCCACGCGTGGGCCAATGCACAGTGGAGAACCCGGACACGGAGTCTAAAAAGACCCCTGACAGAGGGTGAGACCCCGAGGGGCCAGGGAGACGGTCACACACAGAGCCCAGGACGGCCACGCAGAGGCGAAGGGTGAGGTTTAACACTCAGCTGCAAAACTCCCGGAACTCACTGAAAACAAGAATTTACAGACCCTGGACACACAAAATATTCTGGGAAAGATAAGTAAGTAAAACTACTTTTAACAGTTTCATAATAAAACGACAGAAATCTGTGCTCAGACACATCACAGGGAGACTGCAGCCAGCCCCAAAGGTAAAGGGCGCTGGACGCCCCGGGGACACAGAGACCCTGCCCCACAGGAGACCCCGCCCCACGGGACCTGCCTGCCCGCAGGAGACCCCGCCCCGCAGGAGACCCCGCCCACAGGAGACCCCGCCCCGCAGGAGGCCCCGCCCCGCAGGAGACCCCGCCCCGCAGGAGACCCCGCCCCGCAGGAGACCCCGCCCCGCAGGAGACCCCGCCCCGCAGGACCTGCCTGCCCGCGGAGACCCCGCCCCACGGGACTGGCCTGCCCGCAGGAGACCCCGCCCACAGGAGACCCCGCCCCACAGGACCTGCCTGCCCGCAGGAGACCCCGCCCCACGGGACACGGAGACCCCGCCCCATGGGACACGGAGACCCCGCCCCGCGGGACCTCCCGTCCCAACAGGACTGTGGGGCGGCAGGTGGAGAAGCCCTGTCCTCAAAATGCTGAGAGACGGTGACTCAATCCAGAACCGCGTGCCTGCAGAAACTGTCATAAATGAGGGCAAAGTAAAGATACGCACAGATACACGACATTGGTAGAAACCAACACGATACTGTAAAGCAATTATGCTTCAGTTAAAAATAAACAGATTTAAAAAACACCCCCTTAGAGGACTGTCTGGAGGATACTTTTTGAGAGGCAAGAAAGTGATCTTTCAAGGAAAGATGCAGATGAGAAAAAGTACAGGGAGCAGACACTGGACGCGCACACTCGTCCAGGGGAGTTTCTGGAGAAAACAGCCAGAGCAACAATAATAACAGTGCCTAACTTGTGGGTTAGAAAAGACATAAATGCAACATTGGCTAATAATAGCTCATTATTATTTAAGAGCTGACTCACTGGAAACTGGGAAAGGTTGAAGGCAAAAAGAGAAGAGGGCGGCAGAGCATGAGATGGCTGGATGGCAGCACCGACTCAATAGACCTGCGTTTGAGCAAGCTCCAGGAGAGGGTGAAGGACAGGGAAGCCTGGTGTGCTGCAGTCCATGGGGCCACAGAGAGTCAGACACGACTGAGCGACTGACACCACGATCATTATTCGTATCATTAACCAATAGCAGGAGAAGTTAAGTCCTTGGGATATTCAGGATAGGGGTTCATATAATGCTTAACTTTATACTTGAAGTCCCTGTATGCTTGGTACAGGGACTTCCCTGGAGACCCAGTGGTTAAGAATCTGCCTTGTAAAGCAAGGGACGTGGGTTCAATCCCTGGTCAGGGAAACTAAGATCCCACAGGCTGTGGAGCAACTGACCTGGGGGCCACAACTACTGACGAAGCCGTGTCAGCAACTAAAGGCCACGCACAGACAAGTACATATTTAACAACTTAAAAATGCTTGAAAATGGTCCACATCAAAAAAAAGAAATACACACAGTACAATTTTAAAAACAAATATAAAGTCAATAAAGCACGTAAGTTCCAAAAAAATAGAAAGAGTAGAATAAGAAAACAAATCCTCCAAAATCAATCATAAAAGACAACAGACAGGGAAAAATAAACATCAAAAAATGGAACAGAGTTAAAAAGATAGCAGAATCAAGCCCAGCTATACCAGTAATGCCGACAAAGGTGAAACAGATTAATCTGCCCAATTGCCAGACTAAAACATTTCAGTGTACTCGAGGTTTGCAAAAGACACCTAAATCTTAGGATGACTGCAAAGTGGGAAGTTAAAAGATTACAACAGATGTTTCGGGTAAACTCTACAGAAACCTCGTGCAGCTACAGTCCTCCAGACGAAAAGGACTTTAAGAGCAAACGCATCTCAAGGGCAAGAGGACAGGCTGGGTTTCGAGGAAGACTGATCACCCGGAGCCCGCACCAGGCCCAGAAAACTGGCGCAGGTCAGATAAAACGGAACCCAGTACAACTACAGGGGAAAATGGAGAAATATTTGTCATATTCCGTACATGTCTCCGGATTACTGATGGCTGAACAGAGCTGAAACAGGCAAAGTCGTAGAAGATTTGAACAACATAGTTACCAGCGTGATCTTACGGACAGAAGAACTGTGTATCAACAGTTAGAGAAGACATCCAAAGACACAAGAGACACTTATAAAAGCTGGGTAGGCGCTTGGCCACAAAGGAGCATCAACAGACTTCAAAGAATGGGTAGCAAGGGGTCTGAACACAATACCATTAATTTAGAAACGGATAACAAAAAATATAACATCCTCATGTATTTCGGGATTTCAGACAGAGTTTCAAGCAACTCATGGCTGGAAGAAGTCACAACGAAAATTAAAACACATTTAAAACTAAATAATAAACAAAAAGCTGTGTTAAAAGCTATGGAATGCAGCCACCAGGGTGTTTTGTGGGAAATTCATAGCCTTGAATGCTTATGTGAGAAAAGAAGGGTTAATTAACGATCCAGGGTCTAAATTAAGAAGGTAGTTAAGCTGTGACAGAGCAGACCAATGAAAGTAGAAAAAATAAAGACATCAGAGCTGGAAGGAAGGAGACAGAGGCAAAGCGCCAACAGCGTGTCCTGCAGCCGCGTGTCTGAGTCACTGTCCACCTGCTGGGGGACTCGGCCGGGCAGCTGGGGCGGGAGGAGCCCCCCGCGGCACTCACCGTGAACTGGCGCACCTCCCCGCTGTCCACCCGTTCGTGCTCCGTCTCCGGCGTGATGGCGTAGGCCAGTTTCTAGAAGAGAAGGGGCCGCTGTGGGCGCCAGCCCAGAGTGGTGGGCGGGCCCAGGGTGACCTCGACGCAGGGCAGGGCTGACAGCCAGGTCTCCTTAGACCCTGGAGAAAGTCCAGGCAGACCGGAGGGAGCAGGATTGGGTGTGGAGTCCCGGTGGCAGGCCCCGCAGGCAGAGAGCCCACACGCTCCTGCAGTGCTTGCGGCTCCCGCAGGGTAGGGGTCCGGGAGGCCCCGATGTCTTACAGCCGGAGGGGAGGCTGGTTCCCTCCCACTGCCTCCCCCCCGCCCCGACAACTCCCCGCCCCGGACCTCTCAGCAGCTGGCCCTTGGACTGTCTGGGGCCAGACGTCCCCCCTGGGTGTCACTGTCCCCCCATCTCATTGCTGAGATTCTAGGGAGTGAGTCTGGCTGGCGGGAGGTCCAGCCCACTGGCCTGCAGACACCCTTCCCCAGCCCACACAGAGGGGTCTCTCCCAGGGCCAGCGGTCGCCTGCTGTCTGCAGGGCTGCTCTCCGGAGGCCAGCGAGGGGGCTGTGAGTGGCGCCTCCTCCGGCTCTGCCGGGCCGCAGGGGCCTGGCCTGGGCTGGCCCTGCTTGACGCTGAGGGATGGGCTAAGGGCCAGCCTGCGAGGGGCCCCCGCCTTTGCGTCCAAGCCAGAGAGATGCCGCGTGGCCCTCGGGGAACGCTTGGACCTGCTGGGGTACAGCCAGGGGCTTCACTCTCGAGAGACTGGAATCGGGCATCGAGCAGTGTCTGAGGGCTCGGGGAGAGCGTGGAGGGCTAGACCTCCATCTCTTCTTCCAGGAATCCCAGCACCGCGATGGGAGGCGGGGGACCCCTGTGCTCAGGTCACAGGTCACACCCCCCCAGCTCCCGCTTCACAGTGGACACAGCAGTGGGCCTGACTCGGAGGCCCAGAGCCACCTCCGCCCTCACGGGGGTCCTGCCTGGAAGCCCCGCTGCCCCTGCTCAGCCCCGGGGTGGGGGGGGTGGGCGGGGCGGGGGGGCTTGGTCCCGAGTCCACCCCCACTCTCAGACCAGGGCTGTCCCCATGATGCAGAGCAGGCGCGCTCACACCCAGAGATCCCCGCTGGCGAGCACACACGTGTGGGTGCCCACGTGAGGACACACAGGCTCACACACGCAACACACGCAGACACACCCAGGCACAGCGCCGCGCCCCAGCACGGTCACCGCCCACTCCAGACTCTCCTGCTGGTCCGAGAGGAGCCGCCGGGAGCAGGCCTGGGACCCCCACCTGACCTCGCTGGTGGCCTCGCATCGGGCAGAAGGGCGGGAGGGGGCCCCGCGCAGGCACGCACCTCCCGCGAGGAGAGACCAGCGGTGGCCTCGCATCGGGCAGAAGGGCAGGAGGGGGCCCCGCGCAGGCACGCACCTCCCGCGAGGAGCCGGGCAGGCTGCAGAGCTTGTAGGCGGCGTAGATGGGGACCACAGACATGGAGGACGCAGCGATGGCCCAGCCCAGCGCGTTGGCCCACTCGGGGAAGACATAGGCGCCGTAGTGCGGGGGCCGGAAGGTCGCGATGCTGACCACGACTACAAACTGGAACCGAGGGACAGGGTCAGGGCCGCCGGGGCCAGGGCCTCCCGAGCGGCGACTCTGGGGGCGGGGCCCCCACACGACGGCCTGAGGCTGCGGGGCCCCGGCGGTGGGGGCATCTGACCCCGAGGCTCGGGGCTGATGGGAGGGGCTCTCTCACTGGCCTCCGTAAACCCCCGGGGTTACCACGTGGGGAGAAGCAGGACCTCTCACTGACCGGAGGCAGGAGGGGCGACCAAAAGCGCCTGCGCAGGCTCAGGCCGGGAGCCTCACCCCCTCTCCACTTCCTCTCCCGCTGCCCCTCGTGGGTCGGGGCTGCCCACGCGCACTCGCACCTGGGCGGGGGGGTGCTGGGCTGGCTGGGCGGGGACGGGTGCTGAGGTCTCCTGGGGCGCATCTGCCCAGCCTCTGCACTCAGCTGGATGGCCCCAAACAGCCAGCCAGGGCCGCTGGGTAGGGGGGACAGTCAGGGGTCCTGAGCCACTGGGACTCGGCCACGGCCATCCGGCCCTGCAGCCGTGGAGTGGACGCATGGCCGGGTTCCAGCGCAACAGGCCACAGGTGTACTTGCCCACTGGCCCGAGCCTGCCCAGCCCAGCCCAGACCACGAGCAGCTCCAGCCCGCGCTGTTGGGTGAACCTTGTCCATTTCCGTCCAGCCTCGGGCGGAGCACCCGCTGACCCCGAGGCTGACTTCCCTCCGAGGCCTCCTGGCAGAGGGCGGCTGACGACCCCCGACCTCCGGGCAGAAGCGCTGTCGGATAAGGACCACCCTGCCGCCCACGTGGCTGTCTCGGTGGGCCCAGAGTGGGGGCCATGCTTCCAGGAGACCGGAGGATTTGGGGGGCCAGCCTGCCCTCCCGGCCGAGCCCGTGACCTGCTGACTCCCGACCCTCCCCCAGCATCAGGCACGCGAGCCCCACTCTGGACCCGGGAGGGGTGGTGGGCGGGGCGGATGGGCGGGGCGGGGCGGGGCGGGCGGGGTGGTGGGCAGAGTTGGGGGCAGCGGGAAGGAGGGGGCCGGAGGGAGGGGAGGAAGGCGCGCGGCGGACGGGGCGGGGGGAGGGGGGCTTCACCAGGAGGAAGCAGGGGCTGACGAACTTCCAGCACAGCCGCCAGTAGAGGCTGGGCCGCCGCCCGGTCATCTGCTTGATGTCGTCGCTGAACTGCCAGACACCTGCAGCAGGGGGCCAGGCAGGGCGTCAGCGCGGCCCGCCTGGAGACGCGGCCCCCACCCCCCGGCCCCCCAGCTCCCCTGGAGCTCAGGGCGCACGGTGCTGCCCAGGGCGCAGGGGGTGGGTCATGCCGACTGGGCCCGTGCACGTCCCCAGGGTGACCCTGGCGTCACTGACTGCACGGGAGGGCCTGTGGGGCTCCCGCCCTCCTCCGCGAGGCCCACGGCCACCCCTGCCGCCCCTCTGTAATGAACATTACTTTCCTTTACAAAAGTCACGGTCAGGCGTACAGTACGTGATGCTTTCCATTCTAACCACCGTGAGCACAGGGCCCGGCGGCTTGAAGCACAGTGGCACCGCTGCGCACGCGCCGGCCATCCTCCCCAGGCCTTCCTCGCCTTCCCAGCGGAGGCCGGGCCCTCCCCATCCTGCTTGCGGCCTCTGTGACCCTGCCGTCCAGGAACCTGAGGGCCTCCCGCGGGACCTGTCTGCCTGTGCCTGGCTCGCGTCCCCGAGCACAGCGTCCTCCGGCTCAGGCGGGAGCAGGTGTCCGAGTGTCCCACTCTGAGACACGCATACAGTCGCTATATTGTAGGGAAAGCTCCTGCTAGAAGCTGGATGAGCCAGTTTCTCCAGGTCTCACGCTGATTTCTCCCACCCCGAGGCGGGGTGACGGCAGGCCTCCTGAGTCTCACGTCACATGCGGGGACATCAGAGAGACAACTCCACGCAGGATTCCCTCTTCACACTCAGCCCTCTCACCAGACCTCGGATCGGAGGGGGACTGAAGAAGCAGGGTGGAGGCTGAACCTAAAGGCCCGCAGAGACGGGGTGTCCCCTGGGGCCCCTCGGGCAGCTCCGGGGCAGGCAGCCCCTCCCACGCTGGCCCATCCGGAGACCACAGGGACCTCAGGGCACTGAGAGGCCGTGCTCTGATGAGAACTGCTGTCTGCAGGAAGCGCGGTCTCTCTTTGGGGAGCGTGTGGTCGCCGCAAGGCCAGCTCCCCTGGGCCTCCACCAGCTCTGGGATGTTCTTGGCTGCTGGACACACTTGAGGCACTTTCTCTCTTTCTCTGAGGTTTTATTTTCAGATGTTGTTGTTCAGTCGCTCAGTCTTGTCTGACTTTTTGTGGCTCCATGGACTGCAGCACGTCAGGCCTCCCTGTCCTTCACCATCTCCCGGAGCTTGCTCAAACTCAGGTCCATTGAGTCAGTGATGCCATCCAACCATCTCATCCTCTGTCATCCCCTTCTCCTGCCCTCAATCTTTCCCAGCATCAGGGTCTTTTCCAGTGAGTCAGCTCCTTGCTTCAGATGGCCAAAGTACTGGAGCTTCAGCTTCAGCATCAGTCCTTCCAATGAATATTCAGGGTTGATTTGGGGAGATTACAATCTAAAACTGTAGACTAGGTATTGATTCCAGGTACCAATGAAAGTACAGAGAGGCTGATATTTCCCTTTTCTGTAGAAAAGGAAATGTAACTGGAAAAGTGTTTTCGGAATACGAGCTCTTTGTCGGTTAAGCCTCTCAAAGCTAGAGTGCTTTTCAGGTTATAACTTCAGGGCTGAAGCAGGGGCCATGACCCCTCGTGTGGCACCAGGGCTGGCTCGAGATTGCAGTTCTCGAACGGCACAGACCTCTGGCTTTGGCCGGAGGTCTTGCACACACACGTGCAAGAAGTGTGCCTGTTATCTTGGGCCTTTACGGCGAACGTCGTCAAGGATGCCTGGTCAGGTGAGCCAAGCGGCACCAGGACCCAAGCCCCAGGAGAGAAACGAAGAGCTAGCATGGGCGGTACGGCGGCGGGAAGGGCACAGCAGAACTCTGCAGGGCGGCTTTCTGCTGCTGTCAGTCCTGCCTCAGGACATCCCGGGAAACACGGTGGACACACAGGAGGGGCGGGGGCACACGGCTGCAGGCTGGGCACACCACCTGCCGACCAGTGGGCCCCCCACCCTGAGGGGCTCCCAGTCCTAGCACCCGAGTGCTGGCCCCGCGGGAGGGGGTCAGGAGTCTGGTGGGGCCGTCGTGCGGAGGCGGGAGCTCTGGCCTGAGACTCACTGAGCGTTCCTGTCTCTTCCCTCCCATCAGCTGAGGCCCCAGCGAGGCCCCCCTCGGCCAGCTCCCCTGCCTCCCTGGTGCCGGGACTCTGCTCAGCGGGATGCAGAGACCACCTCCACCAGAGGGCGGCACCCAGAGCCAGCCCACCCTCCTCCTCCAGGCCCAGCCCAGGACCACGTGGCCACACCGAGCGCCCTGACCACAGGGGCGACTTCAGGGTGCCGTCCAGGCTAACTGCCTGCATGGATCCAAACAAGCCGCAGCGGCCAAGCCTCGCTCTGTGGTGCCACAGTGCCCACAACGCAGGGCCACTGGGTGCCTCAGCGACCAGCCCCACAGATGCTAGCTGACCGGTCGGTCACAACGCCACACAGCAGCTCTGTCCTGCCGGTAGGAGCGCGCCATCCCAAGGAGCACTTGTTCTTACCGTAGAACCAGGCCACCCCGATGACCTCCATGAGCACCCCGAAGAGGATGGACGTGCCAGCTGCGAAGTGGTCCAGCAGCGTGAAGACGTAGATGCCGCCCTGGGGGGGAAGGAGGGGCGCACCCACTGAGCTCAGGGTGCCCGGCTCTCACGCCTGCCCACGGAACTGCTCTTCCCAAAACATCAGCCTGGCCCGAGGCGCCAGCTTACAGACACCTTCTATTTTACTCTCCATGGAGTGTCACTCAGGAAAGAAACTAAAGTTCAGTCCACGAGCAGCCACTTGGGAACCCGGCTGTTACCAAAAAACCAACCTCTCCCCGCCTTTCCAGGGCTCCTGGTACAGTTAGGGATGAAAGCCAGGAAATGCCAACAATGGCAGAACCTCTGTGAGGCGGGGCCCTGAGCCCTGTACCCCCCACCTCCACCCCGGACAGACCTCCCACAAACCTGAGTGAAAGTGAGTCGCTCAGTTGTGTCTGACTCTTTGCGACCCCAGGGACTATACAGTCCACGGATTCTCCAGGCCAGAATACTGGAATAGGTAGCTGTTCCCTTCTCCAGGGGATCTTCCCAACCAGGGATCAAACCCAGGTCTCCCCCTTGGAGGTGGATTTTTTACTGTTTGAGACCCCGGGGAAACCCAAGAATACCAGAGTGGGCAGCCTTGCCCTTCTCCAGGGTATCTTCCCGACTCAGGAATCGAACCGGGGTTTCCTGCATTGCAGGCAGATTCTTTACCAGCTGAGCCCCAAGGGAAGCCCAAGAATACTGGAGTGGGCAGCCTATCCCTTCTCCAGCAGATCTTCCCGACTCAGGAATCGAACCGGGGTCTCCTGCATTGCAGGTGGATTCTTTACCAGCTGAGCAACCAGGGAAGCCCCCCAACCCTCTTGCCCCAGAAACCCAGAGGCGCCTCACAGGGAGCTATCCAGGTGCTGAAACGCTGGAGACCAAACCCTCCCACGCCCGGGGACCGCGTGCGACCGCAGGGACGCTGAGTGACCATCGGTGGCGCCCTGGCTGACTCAAGGTCACCGTGTGCGTGAGCACGGATGCCCGTGTATCATTACAGGTCACGGGTGGCTTGCGGGGGAGCGCCCCTGCTCCGTCTGCCATGAGACAGCGTCCGGGGCAGCGCAGGCACTCACGTTGGTGACGCAGAAGAGGGACAGGAGGAAGGTGGCCAGGACGACGAGCAGCGTGAAGAGCTCCCGGTGCCGGTGCAGCAGCTGGAACTCGTCTGCGAGCCCGGTGATCACGGACTCCATGCCGCCCATCTGCAGCCGGGACAGAAGAGGCGCTGCGGGGTGGCCCTCTGCCCCCCTGGGGACCCATGTGTGGCGTCTCCACCCACACGCTCAGTCGGGAGCCGCACGGGGTCCCGGGGGGCAGAGGGCACCCCCAGCAAGGGCTGCTCCCCGGCACGGCCACTGGAGATGGAGGACCGGGGTGCGTGTCCTGCCCTCTCTTGGGGAGCTGCGTGGCCAGGGTCACGCTGCCCCATGTGGCACCACAAAGGCTCAGCTCCGCCCGGCTTCTCTAAGCAAGTGTCTGCCCCACCGCACAGCTGAGCTCTGGTCCCAGGAGGCCTGGCCTGGCCACTGGCCGTGTCCCCAGTGACGTGGCCTTCCTGACTCTCAGCACTGTCCAGAGGGGGTGTGCCCAGGAAGCCTGGCCTCCAAGCAGCCTCTGCCCCGCTCAGTTGGGACCATCTCCTCTGGGAAGTGCTGCTGGAGGGACTCATCCACCCGGGTGCGGTCCACCCGGGGCGGGTGGGAAGGCTGACTGGGAGAGGCAGGTGGAGTGGCCAGCTTTCACAGGGGAGGGATTGCGGGCTCCTCCCTCTCCCAGGAGGCTCAGGGGGTGCAGACACGGGACCTGAGCTCTCAGGTGCTGGTCCCCAGCAGGCCGCGTGGAGGAGCGTGAGGAAGTCTGCCCTCCCAGGGGCCCACAGGGCCACCACAGGATGGATGTCCAGTTGGCCAGGCGGGAACCTTTGCCCCCCGCCGCGCCCAAAACGGCACCCGCTCCCACCAGAAGGCCGCGGGGCGGGGAAAGCTGGAGTCAGGCCCAGCCTTGCTGGGTGCTGTGTGGCCCCCATTTCCCGCAGCACGCTACTCCCCGCCCCCCCACCCAGGACTCGCCACGCCCCCAGGGGCAGCAGGGCAGAGCTGGTCTGAAGAGCCCTCCCCAGGAACTGCGGGGCCCCGTTGCCCTCCCACTTGGGGGCTCTGCACAGGCGCAGGTATGTGCAGGCCCTGGGGCTCTCCAGGCTGGCCAGCCCGAGGGCACCAGGCGAGCCGGCCGTCCCTGGCTGGGCCCCAGGGCACGCAGAGCTCACTCACAGCGCTGTCGATGCCCAGGGTCAGCAGCATGACAAAGAAGACCACGGCCCAGACGGACGACAGCGGGAGCGTGGCCAGCGCCTCCGGGTAGATGATGAAGATCAGCCCCGGCCCTGGAAGCAGGCCCTCCGGTCACCCAGGGCGGGCCTTCCCGGGCCCCTCCCCCGCCCTCCCCCGCCCCCGAAGCCGGCCCTAAGGCAGTGAGAAACTGCTCTCCTTGCAAAGGCCTCCCTCCTTGAGTTCAGGGCCCAGGACTTGGGAGAAGGGAAGCCAGGTCCTGGAGCGAGGGCTCTGCTCCAGCCGTTCCCACACCCCGTGCCCCCAGAGGAGGGGGCACACCAGCAGGGAGAGGGCGGGACGGGCTCGGGGGGGGGGGGCACCCTGTGCTTCCTCCCTCCAGACCCTGGGGGCCTCCTGGTTGGTTTCCTGTGCCTGCTGCTCACACACTCACACTCACACTCACACACACACACACACTCACACACTCACGCTCGCTGCTGCTGTCAGGCAGCCTACACGGTAGATGCTTTTCTGTGCCAGCTTAAGTGTGATCTTTAAAAGCCATGTGCTGTTACAGAGACCCCACAACTTAGCGCGCCTTCTCCATGTGCTCCCTGCAAAGCGGTGTGTTTCTGTCCCCTGTGACTGTCTCCCAGACACACTCCTGGGAGTGGGGACACAGGGGGCCACGCCAGCTCCCTCACCCCCAGTAGGTGGAACCTGGGTGGAGGTGGGGAGGGGTGGGAGTGGTCAGGACTCAGGCACTTGACTGCAAGTGACCCCAAAGTAAAGAAGACCCCACAGGAAGCTGCCAGTTGGTCACTTTCAGTGTTAGTTTCACAAGAGCCTCCAAGAGCTTGCTCAGGGACGCACAACTCACCACTTTCCTGGTTCCCAGTCCTCTGCGGGGCCTGGGTCAGGCACCAGCCGACGGGAACAGGAACGGGGCACTTACTGATGCTTCTAGAGAGCCAAAGGCCGGAGCCAGGCTCCATCTCCAAGATCTGTCAGGGGCCCTGGTGTTGACCTGGGCTCTGGGACTCCCAACACCCCGGGAAGGAGCACAGTTTCTGATGTGGGCAGGAGGGGCAGATGGTTTGAAAAGCCCTAAAGTCTAAGCGCCAGGAGCCTGGAAGATGCCCATCAGCTTGGCTGAACTAAAGCCAGTATCCTCACTTTTCATTTTTGCTCCTGGGTTACTATTTCCCCCTGTTTTCTTGAGAATTAGAGCTATAGATGACATTTACTTTGCTTTTCTGGGAAATGCAATGAAGACGGTCAGCTAACTTCCAGGCGTTAATGGGGATTCTCGCAAACTACTGCTATTTATCATAATAAAGGGCAAAACCCAGTGAAAATGCACAAAGCAAAGGTGAGTAAATTCCACTGCTCAGTCCTCATTTGCACCAGGTCCCCTTTCCTGCCCTTATTGGATTTTTTTCCCAGGACGAAAGAGTGGATTGGAAGCACGTGGAGATTCATCTGGGTCCCCAGCTTTCTTGCCAGACGTGGAGGGGGTCGTCCGCCCTGCTCCAAACTCTGTTCCCTGCTTTCCAAGTGGGGCTCCCAGCACTCGACGGATAGACTGACGGGCTGACCCGCAGAGAGCTCAGGGCGCCGGTGGGGTCCGCCCTCTGCTCTCCTTGGTAACCCTCCTGCTCAAGAGTAAGAAGACCCAGGAGGAGAGGAGCTTGTAGGGGGGACGAGGGGCCGCCCCTGAGCGGGATGGTCTCAGAGGAAGGGGCTCCTCCAGGTGCAGGCACAGTACAACCCTCAGGCCGGCGGGGCCAGCGGCGATTTGGGGCCCAGGTCCTAGACTGACCCAGCTCCAGACTGCCTCAGCCACGCCTTCCACCCAGGATCTAGCACAGGCAGACCTCCCCCCCGCACAGAATGCCCAGGGGCGCAGCAATCAGGCCCCCCAGCACCCTGGTCTGGGCCGGGAATCCCAGTCCTCTCCTGCTGGCCCAGGCTGCTTCCCTACGTCACCAGTGCCCACTCCTCCGCTGCCCGCTCCCCTCCGCTGAGCCCTTGTCTGCAGACACTCCTGTCCGCGTCAGCTGGGTGAGCAGGTTGGGAGCGTGGGTCTCTGTTGCCACTGTGTGCCAGAGACCCCGGGTGTTTCTCCGCTATTACCCCGCTCCCACATGTATGCGCCATGGCCCCTGGAGGGCTGGGGGAAAAGCTTCGGAACAAAGTAACTGCTGGCGTCCAAGCCAGCCCAGCCTCTTTCTGGCTGACCACACCGAGGTCCGGCCATCTGTGCCACTTGGAACGACTCTGAGCCCTCAGCTGCATGTCCCCCACCAGGTGAGGGGAACCGGACCCTCGTCCTGCAGCCCGAGTGGCTTCTGTGAGGAGCCCTGGGCCGAGGGCCAACCTCGACCCGGCCTTGGCGTCCAGCAGGAGGGCCCGAGGGGGCAGGAGCTGGGAGTGCGTGGAGGTGGTGGGCACAGTGTGCCCAGGTACCCTGCTCTCCGCCCTGTCAGCTGCTCCTGGGCAGGGCCCTGGGTGCCTGTGCGCTTCCCTCTCAGCTTGCAGGGTAACACTTCGAGAACTGGGCGGCCTGGGAGCGGGCAAGTGGGGACCTCACCACTCACCGTCCTTGGCCACGTCCCCGATGGGGACACTGTGCTTCTGGGCCATGTACCCCAGGAAGGAGAAGACCACGAAGCCGGAGGAGAAGCTTGTCAGCGAGTTGACGGAGGTGGTGATGATCGCGTCTCTGCAGGAACAAGACACGCTGTGCCAGCCCGGCCGGGCGCCTCTGCAATTTCCCGTCATTATTCGTAATTGGCTGTGTCTGGTGCTGGCGGCTGGGGGTGCTCCCCAGACGGGCAGGCCGGCCCCTCCTGTGACCCTGTCCCGGGCTGCCCTGAGGGAGGGAGGCTGGGACCCGACAGTGGTGAGCTGCCCACCTGCACCCCCTGCTGAGCAGCTCTGGGCGCTGGCCACACCCTGGCCAGGTCAGGCCTCCAGTGACCAGCCATCTGCGCTTGCCTGGGGACCAAGGGGCTCCTGGGACTCTTGACTCAGCGCTGATGGTGAGGTGATCCCACAGGCAAAGCTGGGCTCCGGTGGGCAGCCCAGGTGACCACGGGGTCCCCACCTTGACCCACAGGGCTGCCAGGCAGGGCTTGGAGATGCCTCCTGGGAACCTTGTTAAGGTGCAGGTGTTGGGGGGTGGGTCTGGTGGGGCCCAGATGCTGTGTTTCCCCTACATGCCTGGGGGTCAGGGCTGCTGGCCCAGGGACCCCACTCTGAGGGCAGAGAATTCAGAGCAGGGAGGAGGGGCCGTGGGGCCAGCCCTCCCGAGTGCCCGAGTGCAAGGACCCTCACAGACTCGGGTGGGCACAGGGTGGGCTCGGGAGCCGCTGTCTGGCCTGCCATCCAGACGCCACCCCTGTGTGGACCTCTGGGTAATGGTCCGTCTGGCCTTTCTGCTGCACACACCGCCTTTGTATTTTTAACCGCATTTTTATCCTCATGATATGAAAGAAAACAAACACTGGCTCAAAGGTCAAGGAAAGCAGTCCTGGAGGAAGCCCTTTCTCTGTCTTTTGATCGGTTTCGCGCTGGCAAGTGGCTGTAGGTCGCTCAGGTCCTCCTGGGCCGGGCAGCGCCGGCTGCCGGGCTGCTGGGGCTCTGGGCACGTGGCACGGCCACGCTCCTGCCTGTCCTGGCGCTAGTCTGGGGGGGGCTCTGCGGGGTCTGAGGTGTGCCTGGGGCCCCCGCTCCCTCAGTGAAGGCCAGGTGGGGACACGCACAGGCCCTTCCTCATGGGAGACGGGTGAGGAGCCTGACCCCGGATGCTGGGAGGACGGGGTGGCCCAGTCGGGCAGAGGAGGGGCCTGGGGGTACCTGAGAGACCTCCTCCCAGGGAGGGGGCAGCATCTTCCTGCTTCAAAGCCTCCCTTAAACAGGAATCAGTGTTGGCCTGTGGCTTCCCCATCTCATTTCCACGTGCGGTTAAGGGGCTGTAAGCACGGCTCCTGTTCCCTCCCCTCACCCAGGGGCACACCTGCCCGCCTGACGCCACAGGCCTCTCTCGGGGCGGGACTCACCGGTAGCAATTATTGGTGAACTTATTGTAACTGGAGAAGGCGATGAGCACCCCAAGGCCCACGCCCAGCGAGAAGCATATCTGGATGGCCGCATCTATCCAGACCTGCAGGAGTGGAGAGACAGAGTGAGCGGCCCCCACCAGGAGAGGCCCCCGAGGGGAGACAGAGCGGGGTGGGCGGCCCCGAGGGGAGACATCCCCAAGGGGAGACAGAGCCAGGTGCGCGGCCCCCGAGGGGAGACAGAGCGGGGTGGGCGGCCCCGAGGGGAGACAGGGTGGGGTGGGTGGCCCCGAGGGGAGACAGAGCGGGGTGGGCGGCCCTGAGGGGAGACATCCCCAAGGGGAGACAGAGCCGGGTGGGCGGCCCCGAGGGGAGACAGGGCGGGGTGCGCGGCCCCGAGGGGAGAGGTCCCTGTGGGGCACGGCCAGCCTGGGGAGAGGCAGGGTCATGGATTGGGCCCTCAGTGCCACAGGCTCTGAGGACAGAGTCGCACTTAAACTTGGCATCACGGTTGGTGAGCAAATGTCACCTCAGGGAATAGCCCTGAGAGGGCCCGAGGAGAAGGGGGCTGCGCCCTGGTGCGGGACCTGGGGTTACTTATTGGGCCCACGCCCCGGGGAGAGCAGGGATTCCTGACGGAGCTGTGTGACGCTGGCACCTCTGTCCGCACTCGCCTCCCACCCTTCCTGCAGCAGCACATGGAGCACGCGTGGGGGCCCGCTACGGCGCGCGCAGAAAGGCCCGCGGAGCCAGCGGTGGCTCCAAGCTCTGCACTCGCTGGAGGTGGCACAGGCGACATCCCGGGCGCCTGGCACACGTGACAAATGAGGCTGTGTGGTCAATACTGGACCAAGGCGCTATTTCAGACGTCGGACACGACCTGCTCGGGTCAGGGTGGTGCAGAGACCACCCTACGACCCGGTGATGATGACGTGGGCGCCCCTGGGCCCTGCACAGCCTAGGGAGGCGGAGGACAGCGGACACCCGCCCTGGGAGAGCAGCCAGGCACACTGCCTGAAAGGTGGGGATGGGAGGGTCCTGGGGGCTGTTCCCAAAGTCCCTCAGCCTGAAATGAGGCCTGTGGGCCGGTTCCCCAGCCGTGACTCCAGAGCCCCCAGCTGGGGGCACAAGGTGGCTGACCTGAGCACGACCCAGTGAGGGGGCTGGACACGGAGCCCCTACACCAGGCCCTGTGGGGCTCAGTCCCTTGGGCAGCACTTCCAGAGCCTTGGGTCAGCCCAGCACCGAGGACAGCACGACCAGGCTTTCCCGAGGCCTGGAGTGGCTGGGCGGGCAGGCTTCTGCAGGCAGGGGCTGGGGGCGCAGGGGTGGGGGGCGCTCCTGCCCCCTTGCAGTCTCAGGTCCTCTTAGTGGCCAGTGGTCACTCCAGAGCCTTTGCACATGTGGCCCACCCACCCAGAGGCACCTCCCGGCCATCTGGCCAGGCCTCTGCTCACCACTGCCCCAGGCCCCAGCCTGGGTCCTGCCCACAGCCCACCCTGGGACCCACTGGGCAGCTTCTTGGGGCTGACCCAGACCGGCCTTTCCTTTACTTCCTAGCCTCATTCCCTGCTGTTAGGATGGAGGCCACCCCCCCCCCCCGCCCCCATCCCAGGACAGCACAGTGTCTGTCCCAGCCCAGACCTCACCTGCCCGGCAGGGTGGCTCAAGAGCTGCAGATGAATGGCCAAGAGGCTGGACACCACCGAGGGCAGGGATGCTGACCCCAAAGGGGGTCCCCTCGTCCCCATGAAGACCTACAAATGGCCCCCAGGAGATGGAGGTCTGTCTCTATGTCAGAGCAGCTCAGGGTCTGTGGTGCCAGGGACATGAGGAGGGACAGAGCTGATGGTCCTTCTGCCCTGACCGCTTGCTGGGCAGGCCCCCAGTGGAACCTCCAATCCCACTGGTCTGGGCCAGAAAGGACGCTGAAAGTCCAGAAAGGACTCCCTGCTGTGGCCTCCCCTGGACTGAGCTGCCACCTGTGAACCCCCAGGGGACAGACAGCCTGGGAAGGTGCTGGGGGCCTGCACCCCAATCTGAGCCAGCCCCTAACCACATCCCAGGGGAGTTAATGGGACCTACCCTCACACTTCCCAGCCCCCAGGAAGGTGCCAGGGCCGCTCAGCCTCTGAGGGAGGCTACCCTGAGCCTGGGGAGAGGTGCCCAGGGGACAGCCCAGGATGGCCACCAAGCTGGTGAGTCCAGCTCCTGCCTTGTCCTGGAGGTGATGGTGCGAAGGTCAGCCAGGACCCTGTAGAGGGGACAGGAACGGCTCTGCCCTCTGAGCTGCGGATGCAGGGGCCCGGCCTCTGGGCCCAAGGGCTCCCAGGAACCCAGCGGCTGTGCACGCTCTGTCCTGACTTTGTCCCTTCCTGCGCAAGCTGATGGGACGTTAGAGGAGGGGACACAGGGCAGCCGCACCCCTCACTGCCTGCCACCGACGTCTGTCATCCACCGCCCACTGTCTGCCTGTCTGCCGCCTGTCATGCGTCCACCTGAACTCTGCTGTCTGTCTGTCTCACCCATCTGCCTAGCAACCTCACCTGTGCCAACCTCTGGTCTCCACTCCCTTCTGCTTCACAGACGCAGCTGTTCACACGGCTGATAGCTGTTCTGCGTGGTCTTCCGCCCGACGCCTGACTCTTCTCTGATTTCTGGGTCATGCCCCACCTGGCCTTTGATGCCACGGCCACCTCCTCCCACCAGCACACCTCACCCACCGCGGGCTCTCCTGAGGACGACACTCCGCTGACCCACCGGCGCCCTGGGCCCGGCCGTGCGGTGGGGCCCCGGGATCCCCACTGACCTCACGCTCCCCTAGCCGTCCGTGTCCGTCTCCCTTGGCTCCGTGGAGACACGTGTGCGGCTCTCACAGTCTCATGGGTCCTCCGTGAGCTGCCTGGCGGGCTCTACGGCTGCCCTCCCCTGTGAGCTTGTGGGCCCGTGGCCATGGCGCCTTCCTCTCTCTGCTCCTCAGTGTCTGCTCGCCAACTCCCCCTCTCCCGGGGCCCCTGGGGGCTCGGAGCCTTGCCGACTTGCCCTTCTTCCGCTCCCACTGCCCACCCTCTCCCCACTGTGGAACCTCCTCCTGCCCCATAAGCGCTGCCCCCGACTCATAAGCTGGCAGTGTCGGGGCCCCCACACCTGGCCAAGACTGCTCCACCCAGTGACCCAGCCTCCTCGGGCGGCTGTTGGGGCCCCAGGTCTAGAGAGCTGCTCCAGTGTGGTCCACCTGGATTTCCAGTGGCCCCTGCTCCCGCCAGTGACCACCCCACCCCTGCCCTGCCGCCTTCTCCGGCCTTCTCCTTTCTCTCTTCCTCCCCGCCCAGCCCTCCTCCATTGCCCTGCCAAGTCCTGGTATTTAAACCCAGACGGTGTCGTCCTTTGCTGAGGAAACCTGCAGCCGGACAGTGGACTTCGTTTGTCCACGAGATGGTCACATCACCACCTTGTGTGGGCACCGGGGTGTCTGACCACAAAGTCTGGCGCCCCGAGGTGGGCCTGGTTCATGCAAGCCAGCATCTCAGCCCAGCTCTGAGCATATGCTGTGGCCAGAGCTCGGGCTTTGGTCCAGCTAGGCGCCCACACCCTTGGGCACAGACTGGCGCCCCCACCCCCAGGTGCTCGTCTGAGCACCCAGGAGGGCTTCTCCAGGGAGTGGACAGCCCAGGTGAGGAGGTTAAGGGGCAGCTGCCCTGGCTTGTCCCTGCAGAGGCCGGGGTGACCCCTCCTCCTAATCCTCTTACCCTGGTCCCTTCAGCCCCATGCTGTGCCCACATGGTCCCTGCGCACCTGGACAGTGAACTCTGCTGGGCAGGGCAGGTCACCCCACGTGAAGCGTTTCCTGCCCAAGATGCAGAGAGAACAACGGCCCGACCTGCCAGCCCCGGAGGATGGGCCGTGAGCGGAGGGCGAACTCACCGAGGCCTCGCAGAGCCGATGGAAGTCCACGCTCAGGTACGCTCTGATGCCGTCCACAGCCCCCGGGAGAGTGATGCCTCGCAGGAGCAACGCAAAGAGGACCACGTACGGCATGGTGGCTGTGATCCACACGACCTGGGGAGAGCACACGCTGTCCAACCGCACCAGCCACTGTGGGCAGGGCTGGGCTCAGGGCACCCTGCTGGCTTGTGCTCAGACAGAGGGCCTTGGATTGGTAAGCCCACTGTCTGAACAGTCCCAGGATGTCAGCTCGGCAAATGCCCCCTGGAGCAGGCCCGCCCAGGACCCTCTTTCCTGTCTCTCCCAGGGATTGAAACAAGACAGCCTGGCAGGGAAGGGGCCTTCTGTCTGCATCTGGGCCACGGCTGTAGGCACCAGTGGCGGGATTTCCGATGTGTAAAATTCGAGTGATTTGCATCTCACTGATTGTGCAAATGTGTACCTGGGTCATGTGTGAAAGATGGACCCTGGGTCACGGGCGAGGCAGAGGGTAGCACCACTGGCAGGCTTCCGGGGGCTGGATCATGACTGTGAGTGCCGGCCCAGGTGATGGCTGCGTTTGGGCCATCGTTGCTTTGGGCACCCAGACAGTGACCGAAATATCTTCATCGGCACAAATCTTTTGTTGTGATTCCCCTTGTGCTGAAACCATTCCTCAACCACAGCCCCCTGCCCACTCCCCAGCTGGCGAGCCCTGCCCCTCACCTTCCCGGAAGTCTTCACCCCCTTCCACAGGCTGAAGTAGAGCAGGGCGATGACCAGCACCAGGCAGGAGGTGAGCTGCCAGCGGGGGGGGCCCAGGTCGTCGAGGCCGTGGCTCTCGTGGAGGTGCAGCACACCGCGCCTGCAGAGGAAGGGGCTGCGGTCCCAGGGGCTGCCTCTCCACCCAGGAGCCGGCCGGCCCGGAGGACTGCTGCCCCGCTAGGCACGGCAGCAAGGACCTGGCCTCACAGCCTGGGGACCCCCGTCCCCCACTCCAGAAAGGCCAGGCCCCAGCCCTAGTGGAGACACAGGCCTACCGTCTCTGTGAAGAGAAACAGGGAAATCCACAGCTACAGTTGAGTTCAACACGCCTTTCACTGTGGCGGGCAGAGCAAGGCGAGGGTAAGGGTGTGGGAGCAGACATGACCTAGTTGACACGTCCATTCATCAACGGCATGCATGCATGCTAAGTCGCTTCAGTCATGTCCGACTCTGGGTGACCCCATGGACAGCAGCCCACTAGGCTCCTCTGTCCATGGGATTCTCTAGGCAAGAGTCTTGGAGTGGGTTGCCATTTCCTTCTCCAACCCATCAACGGCAGGATACACATTCCTTTTACGTGCACGTGGCACACACAGGGATAAACCATATACTGGGCAATGAGACAAACCTCAGGATATTTAGAAATAATGAAGCTTTAAAATATACTAGTTCAGCAAGTCAGAATTAAGTTAGATGTCAATAACAGAAACATATCTAGAAAACCTCCCAATATTTCAAAGTCAAAGAACAAACTTCCAAGCATCTCCTGTGAGTTAAAGAAGAGATGCCAAGGCAGACAAGGGGATACTTCAAACGAGTGAAAATGAAAACATAGTGTATCAAACATGCAGGAGGCAGTTAAAGTGGTCTCTTAGAGGCTAGTTTGCAGCTTTAAATACATAGCTTTCTAACCAGTCAACCCTAAAGGAAATCAGTCCTGAATATTCACGGGAAGGACCGATGCTGAAGCTGAAGCTCCAATAATTTGGCCACCTGATGTGAAGAGCTGACTCGCTGGAAAAGACCCTGATGCTGGGAAAGACTGAAGGCAGAAGGAGAAGGGGACGACAGAGGATGAGACGGTTGGATGGCATCCCCGACTCAACTGACAAGAGTTTGAGCCAGCTCTGGGAGCTGGTGGTGGACAGGGAGGCCTGGCGTGCTGCAGTCCATGGGGCTGCAAAGAGCTGGACACGACTGAGTGGCTGAGCTGCGACAAGTGCATATTGGAAAGCAGGCGAAGGCGGTTTTACACTGAAGTGTTTATGGAGCTGGAGTCACATGCGGTTACCTTGGGGTTTCTGGAGTCAGCTTGCACTTTGTAGGACTCACAGCTTTACAACTTCGTGACTGTATTAATAGCTATCTTGGCCTCTATGGTGGCCCACCAGGCTTTATACACTGAGTTTAAATTCCAGAAAACCTTTCCAGACCTGACAGTCACTGGAGCTTGTCTCAGGGAAACCCAGTCTTCGCTGCTAGTGGAATCACCTGGGGGTGTTCCTGGCGCAGTTTAATAATTGATTGTGTCGTTACCGATCTTTGACTGCGTTGTAAACCTTCAAAGGCTGCACCTTTGTCCCGGGGTCACCTCCAGCTACGGTTGGACATCTGCTCCTGCTGACAGCCCTTCCCAGGAAGGGGCGGGCAGCTTTCCATCTCAACCCTTCTCTTCCAGACGGGAGTTCCAAGCAGACTGCCCTAGTCAGCTCTTTTTTTAAAAAAAATCCATTTATCACATATATTCTTTCCTTTTAGCATTCTTAATAATAAATCACTGACTAGTCACCTTTTTTCCCCTCTATTTTTCTTATCTGAAAATCACTTACATAAATCAACTTTTTCCAGAACTCCCAAACAAAACGTGAAGGTGAAGAAAATGTTAGTCACTCAGTCGTGTCCGACTCTTTGCAACACCATGGACTACAGCCCGCTGGGCTCCTCTGTCCACGGAGTTCTCCAGCAAGAATACTAGAGTGGGTAGCCATGCTCTTCTCCTAAGTGTCCCCAAGATGGCCTCACCTGGCACATTCCACACCTGACAGCTTCCTGAACGTTCTGAACGGCACCAAAATCCATCTTAGAACTGTAGAAAACAGCCCAGCTTGGAAGCTTTGCTGCGGTTTTGTTGGTGAAATGAGAAACCCAGCTCTAGTGAGAGCTCCCTCCAGACATCTGTGAGTGGGGGATGGGGTGGGGGGCGGGGCCATCCCCAGGCACTGTAGCTATGTCTGCTCTCCCCCTTCTGGCGCAGGGCCCCCTCCCTCTCTCCTTCTGGCCCCTTCTCTCCCATCACAGGCTAACACTGAGGTCAAGGCTGGGCCAGGTCCGGGCTCAGCGGGACGGCGGGGGAGCACACAGGAGCCCACGCCTTGCCCTGTGGATGAGAAGCTCCTAAGTCTGGGACCTGCGGCAATGAGCCGGCGGGGTGGGGCAAGCTCCTCAAGGGTGGAGCGACTGACGAAAAGCTCTGCGTCCTTTCCTGGATGAATCTACCGCCTCTTGCTTGCTTGTCGCTCTGAGTCCTGACCACACTCAGGTGACAGGGTACTGGGTCTGTGTTTCCCATGGGGATGCCCGCCCCGGCGTCTCTCAGGTGGATCTGATGCGGCTGACCCCAAGTGGACCCCCGTTTGGAGCCCTGCTCTGAAACCCACTGGCCGCTGCTGAGAGCTCCCAAGACCAGGCCCTCACCTCCCTGCTTTGGAGCCCCCTCCTCCAAGCAGGCGGGCGTTCAGTGGCCCTTTGACCTCCCCATCAGGGACACCCCTCCCCTCCTTCCAGATGCCTCCACCTGCTAATCCCAAACCACCAAAAGCAGTCTCTTTCGAAAAACTTAAACAGGTCCCACCGCACACCACCTGCGTGCTAGCCACGCTGTTCCTGGCAACTCCTGAGGAAGGCCCTGGTCCCCTCTGGCAGCCCCCCAGTGCCCCCCACCCAAACCCTTGGCACTGTGTCCCTGCCCATCACTGTGGCCTTCTGCAGCAGCTGGTCCTAGAGATACCTTCCCCACGTGGGGCCCCCAGAGCTGAGAACGAGACTCCGACTATCTGGACACACAACCTCAGACTCTAGATGTCCGCAGGTTCTGTGGACTCACTTGTCCCCTGGGCGGGGTCGTTCTGACACCCCCACGACAGATGCTCCCGGCTCCCGAGGGCTTGGCCCCACCCTGCACACCTGGGGTCTCGCCCAGCTCCGCTGGCCCTGTGGGACAGGGCCCGCCCCTCACGGACCACCCCGGACCGCCGGCTGCTGATTAAAGGGGTCCTCTGGAAGCCCCTCTGCCGGCTGGGGCCAGGCAGCGGCTCTGCTCACACCCCCAGGCGTATGATCACCTCCTCCAGGACGGAGTTTATAACTTTCACAGTGAGATGGCCCTCGTGTTTACGCTCATGGTTTCCTACCTCAGAGCAAGTTTTGAAATTGTGCCCACCTGCGATTGAGACCAGAATTATATTTTGGGCTGAGGTTCACTTTTCTGAATTGTCGGTGGGCTCATTTCCACCTAGAAACGTGAGCAGACTGTGCCCAACCGGGATTTCAGTCCCAAAGGAAGACCCCCCCAGCCACCAGGAGCTTCAGGAGTCTGCGGCAGGCCCTGCGAATGTGCTTCTCAGGAGAAGCGGCCTCTGTCATGACGTGGGGAAGGGCAGCTGGCCCGGGCTGGGGGGAGCCTGTCCGGTTCCCCTTCCTGCGAGGTCTTCCCCCAGGAGCGGAGCTGAGCTGCTGGAGGTGGGGTCAGAAAGAAGCCCCTCGAGAGCCCCGGGGAGCGGAACGAGACACAGGCCAGGGAGGCGCCTCCCCAGAGCCCGGGGGCAGCACAGGCCGGCGGGTGACCCCGGGCCGGCACCCTCCCCTCCCAGGGACGTTGGCCCCGAGGAGACCCCACTCACTCGAAGTACTCGGCGGCGGGCGTGGTCCTCAAGGTGCCGTTGGTGCCTGCGCTGGCGTTGGGGGCGCGGGCGTCCGAGCAGCGGGGGCTGTTCCAGGTGTGGTTGCAGTGCGTCCAGGGCAGCTCGGCGGTGAAGGAGGAGAAGAGATAGTGCAGCGCCCAGGCGATGATCACGTTGTAGAAGAAGCCGATGTACAGCGAGATGAGGATGACCGCGTAGCCCACGCCTGGGGAGAGCGGCCCGTCAGCGCCGCCCTGCCCCCACCCCCACCCCCGGGACGCAGCTGCCGGGGGCGTCCTGAAACCAGGCAGCGCCTCTAAGCACGCCGGGAGCCGAGGCCCAGGGTGGGTCCCGCCGTCGTCACGGAGGAGGGGCCACTCCCCCGCCCCCAGCACCATCCCAGGCCTACCAGACCTGCATGGCCAGAAGGGGACACCCTGGTACAGCCAGGTCGCCTGCAGACACACGGAGGAACTAAGGGCCACCTTGGCTGCCCACCACCACTCACAGCCAGTCAGGGTCGCCCAGGCTCAAGTCACCTAGGACCACCCAGGGTCACCAGGGCAATCTGACCCAGGGGTATCCAGGGCCACCAGCCAAATAAAACCATCAGAAAAATCCACCGCTACCCAGGGCCATCGAGGAAGACCCAAGGATACAGAACACCAAGTCCACGAAGGCCATCCCAAGCCACTCAGGGTCCCCCAGGGACATCCCAGGCCACCCTGCCAACAGGGCCCTGAAGGCTGCCCCAGGGTCACCCAGGAATACCCCATGTCTCCCAGAGCCAAACAAGACCACTAACAGTCACGAAAGGATGGCCAGGGTCTCCACGGCTGCCCCCAGCCTCCCGGGCTCATCCAGGACCAGCCAGGCCTCCAAGACAAGCCCCACCCAGCAGGGCTGCCTACAGCCACCTAAGGCCACTCACAGCCACCTCACTAACCGTCCCTCCCCCAGGCCAGTCAGGGTAGACAGAGGCATCTGGGTCCACCCAACATCACCCAGGTCCATGCATGACCACCCAGAATCTCCCGGGGCCGTGCTTGACCACGCAGAGCCCCCTGGGCCTGTCAGAGTGCCCTGGGCAGGGTCACAAGACCTGGAATTTGGGAGAGTCGCTGAGGGGCTCCTGACCGCTGGAGCAGAACGGAGGGGCGAGCAGTCTTTGGAGCCGTGTCATCCTGACCGTGGTGGACGGCTGGTCTGCGGTAAGACCTCTGTCCTGTTCGGTGCTGGGCAAGCACTGCTGCGTCCCGCTGCTGCGGTTCAGTTTACCCAGCTCCACACAGACTTCTCTCATTTCCACATTCTTTCCCGGCTTTGCTGCTGGGACTGGCCTGGGCATCAGTACCCTGGAACCTCGTGGGCACGGCCCGGTCCTGCCTGCCTGTGGCCAGGAGGAGCTTATCTTCACAGTGACTTTTGCAGGGAGCGCGTTGGCTTGTTTTTTGTGGGTCTAACCCTCCTTGTTTGTTGTTGTTCAATTATTAAGTCATGTCTGACTCTCTGAGACCCCATGGTTGAGCACGCCTGGCTCCTCTGTCCTTCACCATCTCCCAGAGTTTGCTCAGGTTCATGTCCGCTGAGTCGGTGATGCCATCCAACCATCTCTGCTGCACCCTTCTCCTCCTGCCTTCAATCTTTCCCAGCATCAGGGTCTTTTCCAGTGAGTACACTCTTCACATCAGGTGGCCACAGTACCGGAGCTTCAGCTTTAGCATCAATCCTTCGAATGAATATTCAGGACGGATTTCCTTTAGGATGGACTGGTTTGATCTCCTTCCTGTCCAAGGGGCTCTCAAGCATCAATTCTTTGGTGCTCAGTCTTCTTTATGGTCCAATTCTCACATCCGTACACGACTACTAGAAAAGCCGTAGCTTTGACTATAGGGACTTTTTCGGCAAAGTGATGTCTTTGCTTTTCAATACGCTGTCTTGGTTTGTCATAGGTTTTCTGACCCTTAGGAGAAGCTATTTTCCTGCTCAGGACACTTCATTAAAACTCTCTTCCTACCCTGAAAGCAGAAAGAGAGTGACTCCAGTTTGCTTATGTGCAGACATTAAACAGATCCAGTACCAGGAGTGATTCCCCTGGTGGCTCAGCGGTAAAGAATCTGCCTGCAATGCAGGAGCGGCAAGAGACCTGGGTTCGGACCCTGGGTCGGGAAGACCCCTGGAGAAGGAAACGGAGACCCACTCCAGCGTTCTTGACTGGCAAGTCCCATGGACAGGGAAGCCTGGAGGGCTATATACAGTCCATGGGGTCACAAAGAGTCAGACACGACTGGAGTGACTCGTACACAGCACAGACAGGCCCTGGTGCACGGCCCCTCTCGGGAGACATGCTCAGTAGCAGCGATGACAAGATCTATGCTGTCCCTACCAAAGGCCTCCTCTGGGGTAGACCCCGTCCTTGGGGAATAATTTCTCACTGCACTTCTGTCCCCTGTGCTCCCCGGGAGAAGCTGGCTCACGGTGGACTCGCCCGGCAGCCGCAGAGTCAGGAAGCCACACGGCTTCTGAGCGCCTCTCAGAAGCTTCCTGGCCGTGAGCTGGCTGTCGGTGGCTGCTGAAAATCTCCAGAAGGTGACGACTCTGTTCACCAAACCCTCCGCTTGTGGCCTGGGGGACTCGGAGCCGCCTTTGACCAAACGCCAGAGCAGATCCAGCCCCGTATCCCAGGGAGAGTGGCCTGAGCCTCTGGTCCTTCTGCCCCAGGGCTGCGTGCACAGCCAACCCCCGGGACGGCCAGGTTGCTCACGGTCACAGCAGAGTGACGAGGGCACCTGGGGCTGACACGGCTCCCCGGGGACATGCGCTTTGCCCCTCAGCAGCAGCACAGCTGCCTGGAGGCAGAAGGGCGGCAGATATGGAAACAGAAGATGGATCGATAGACGCGCTAAGTCAGGTAAGCAGGCGGATGATAGACAGCTGATCCGTGACAGATGGACAAGGCAGACCCACGGAGAGCGATGGCCGGGCGCACAGGTGGGAGGCAGAGGGCGCTGCGGGTTGGACTGTGGCCTCCAACGTGGAAGAGTTTTGTAACCCCCAGTACTTCAGAATGTGATCTTACTGAAGGCAGGGTCTTCACAGAGGAAAATCAAGTCAGGGTGGGCCCTAGTTCACTGCGAATGATGTCCCCATTAACAGGGAAGCCTGGGCGAAGAGACACCCGTGAGGACGCAGGGAGAAGACGGCCCCCACGACCGCAGGAGCGAGGCTGGGAGCAGGCCCAGCGCCCTCTCCCCAGCCGCAGAAGGAACCAACCAGCACCCTTGAGTTCAGACCTTGGAACTTCGACACAACAAACGTCTGTTATTTAAGCCACTTGGTTTGTGGCGCTCTGTATGGCAGCCCCAGCAAACCAGCGCAGATGACAGAGAGGGGATCACAGAACTGCAGACAGGAGGCTGTGTTACCTTTTCTACCGTGTTAGCACTTTGACAAAACACCACCACCCAGGAACTGCAGGCTGGCTTCGCCTGGGAGCAAGGACACACGCTCGCAAACCCTCGGTCATTAAAAGGATGTGTCCAAGTGCCTAGACACCCAGCAAAGCAGCACAGAATACACACAGCTGTGGCTGACCAGCTAAGCGACCACCCCAGCCGTGCCCCGGCCACGCCCTGCCCCGCCCCAGCCCCGCCCCGCCCCGCCCCTCCCCGCCCCGCCCCGCCCCTCCCCGCCCCGCCTTGCCCCGCCCGCCCCCCCCGGCCCACGCCCCTGCCCCCCGCCCCCGGCCCAC
Organism: Capra hircus; assembly: GCF_001704415.2. Taxonomy (NCBI): domain Eukaryota; kingdom Metazoa; phylum Chordata; class Mammalia; order Artiodactyla; family Bovidae; genus Capra; species Capra hircus. Next base: position 71,018,316 of record NC_030827.1, on the reverse strand, counting down.
GCCAGCCCACCACGCACCCTGGCCCACACTCTGCCAGGCACGTGGGGCGTCCCCGCCAGCCCCGCCGTGCACCGCTGTGCCCCCAGCCACGCCCCTGCCCCATATCCCGCCCCGCCCCGCCCCCGTCCCTGGTCCACACCCCGCCCCGCCCCCCGCCCCGCCCTGGCCCACGCCCCTGCCCCCCGCCCTCGCCCCCAGCCCACCGCGCACCCTGGCCCACACTCCGTTACCTCTCAGGATGGGGCAGATCTTCCAGACGCCTGCCGCCCCCTCTCTGTTGAACTGCCCGAGGGCCAGCTCCATGTAGAACAGCGGCACGCCGGCGACGACCATGAAGAACAGGTAGGGCACCAGGAAGGCACCTGGGGACGCGACAGCACGCTCAGCCTGGACCGAGGGCGCGCCAGCCCGCTGTCACCCCAGCAAGTGCGCCGCCGTCCACGCGCGTCCCGGGCACGGCCGCTGTCAGCCTTCCTCGAAGCTCCCTGCAGGCTGGGCCTCCTGCGTCTGTGCCTGGCTCCCGCTGTCACCGCACCCTGACACATCCCTCTGGGGACCGCCGCCCCCAGGCACGCGCAGCAACCGAGAGCGGAGCGTGCCAGCCGGGCCCGGGGCAGCTCTGCTCCTCACTGCTCTCTGCTCTCCACCTGCCCGGCCCTGGGTCCCCTCTCTCTCCTCAGTGGGGATGTCTGTCCTCGTGAGCCGTGGACCCTTGGGGTCCAACGCAGCCTGGTCCCCAGGACACCAGCCTGCCTCCGTTGGGGCTGTGGCAGCGCTCTCTGTTGGCAGGAGCCGCCCCCCAGCTGGGGCCTCTCTGGGCGACGGCGCTCTGAGCACAGAGATTGGGGCCCCACCAGCTCAGCCGTCTTTAGCCGACTCGCTCTGCCCACGGGAGAGTGATTCTGCCACGGCTCTTCCCGGGAGGGGCGGGAGAGGCAGGGAGACCCCCCAGGGCTGCCTGTCTCGGGTCGACTTCTGTGCCTGCTCAGAAATGCCCAGCTGCTCACGGGTGCCCTGGTAGGCCCTCCCCAAGGAAGTTTCCTGAAGTCCCGAGTGCGAGGCGTGGAGTGACCCCGATGGGGTGGCAGTGTCTAGGAGACTCACGGGGAACGAGCACTGATCTAACCGGCTTCTCAGCTTGGACTCTGAGGGTGACCCGGGCCCATTTCTTAGTTTTCTGCCTTGAACGCAGATGGAGCAGTTCCAGGGCTGGGTGTGCAGGGGAGGCGGGGCTGGGGAGGGGAGGAGACACATTCCCTGGGCATCCTGGAGCTCCAAGCACAAGGGCTGCCGAACACTTTGTGAGCACTGGGCGGTCGGTCAAAGAGGCTGTTCTCCAGGCCTTGGAGAATTTTCTTTTCCAAAGTGAAGGCCACTTTGGGAAACAGGAGGCAGAGTCACAGTGCCTCCAGCCACGCCCCTGCTTTCCTGGCCTCAGCGTCCTCGAACGGACAGAACCGGTAGGGGACGAGACTGTTCTGAGCGCTACCGTGCAAGGTCCATGCGCCCCACTCCGCCACGTCCCCCTGGAGCCCGGCCTCCAGCGCCCTCGGCGCCCGAGGCAGGAGGGCAGGAGGCAGGTGGACAGACTCACCCCCGCCGTTTTTGTAGCACAGGTATGGGAACCGCCAGACGTTGGCCAGGTCCACCGCGAAGCCGATCACCGAGAGGAGGAAGTCGGCCTTCTTGCTCCAGGTCTCCCGATCCTGGGCCTCCGTGGGGCTCTGCGGGGGGTTGAGGAGGGTGGAGTTCGTGAGCTGCACCCCGTTTTGCTCCTTGACCAGGACGAGCTCCATCGCCTTTGGGCCCGTGGCGTTGGCCTCCTTGGCCGGAGCTGCCGTGGAAGACATCAGGGCCACGGAGCACCTGCCCTCACTCATGGCCTCCTGGACTCCGGGACCCTGTGCTGCTGCCCTCTCGGTCTTCAGCCAGCGCGAAAGAGAAACACACACAGGGACGCACAGGCTTAGCAGCCCGAAGTGTGGTGCACCGGGTGGAGTGAGCAGGGAGGGGTGGCGCTCCAGATGCTTCTTCGGGGGCAGAACGCAAGCTGTCCCAGCACCTAAGGAGACAGAGCCGAGATGAGCGGATGACCTCCACTCCTCGTGGGGCTGGGAGCCAGGCCATGGGGACCTCAGACCCCTGCCCCGTTCCCCTCCCCCAGCCCATTCCATGACGGGCAGGGTGACGGCACCTCTAATGTGGTTTCAGTGATAACGCAAGAGGCTACCTCCACGCTCCCCCCACTGCCCCCGTAAGGTGATGATCTTCCAATGGTTTTCCATAGTCACTCTTCACAACAGTGCACACGCAGTCTTTACACTCAGCAACCAAAGTCAGAAGCAAAATTTTAAAACCAGGGTCACCCACAGGAAGTCAAAGTTTCAAAGTAGCGATTACAAAAGTCTCCGTCAAGGAGCGGCTGCATGTCCACATCCACCGCGGTCCCGGGACGGCCCAGGCAGGGATGGGAGCTCACGGGACTAGTTCCCGCATGGAGCGGCTTCATTTGGGAAATCACCTCCCAGTCACCTTCACGACAGTCTGGGTAGCGCAATCAGGGGGGATGGAAGAAGTCACATAGTCATGCCGGAGAGCAAGGTGGGCCCTCAAGGCCGTGGGCAGCTTCAAACATGACTTCTTCTGGCGTCTGGATGTTTCAACTGCACACGCTTGCAGGTGTGTGTGCGCGTGCACACACATACACACACACACACACACACACTGAAGAAGAAGGCAGCAGGAGGCAGCGGAAACGGGGTGACTTTCCTCTGCATCCGAGTTTGGACAGAAACTCACAACACAACTCATCACAGCACATTCCTGAGACGAATGAAAAGGCACAGAAGGGACCTGTGGGGAGGAGCAGAGGAACTGGCCTCGGCAGGGTCCAGGGGAGCAGGCAGGGCTCGAGCAGACCCCAGCGGACTGCTCTGACAGCGGCCCTCACAGTCGAGCCAGAGATCACCTGCTGGGGACTCCCCGGCTCGGCATGTGGGGTGAGCCCACCTCACGCCTGAAGCCACGGCCTCACAGGCCAGCTTTGGGTACAGAAAGCAAAACGTGCTGCTTGGGCAGCGTGGTTCTGAGCCCAGGACAGAAGCAGAGCTGCAGTCTGCCCCTACAGCCAGCCTGGATGCCCAGAGCCTGCACACACCCCCACCTTCCTGGGCATCCCTGCCCCATCTTAGACTGCAAAGGCTAAGCCCTGAGAGGAGAAGCCATGCTGAAAGTCGCCCGGGTTGGATCTGGGGGCGGCCCCCACCAGGCCCAGGTCTAGTTCAACAGGGAGCAAGCAGCCCCGGCCTCACAGGGCCAGCCGCCCCTCTGCCCAGTGCCCGCTCCTAGCCTGGGGCAGGGCAGGGGCAGGGGACACGGCCGGGGGCGGGGCACACACAAAAGCCCCGCGCCCTTCTCGGGCTCACACCTCTCGGCCACCTCACCTTCAGATGGCCAGTTGCCCTGTTGCAGCGCTCTGTGCATCCCAACTGTCGGCTACTTTTACCTGTGGCCTCCCCCGCACCCCGCCCCGACGGTTCCCGCCCGGGCCCCGCGCCCTCGGCCTCAGACTTCAGGGGACGCCGGTGCGCGGCGCGGCCCACGGGGGTGGCCCGGACTCACCTGCGCGCCCGGCCTCTGCGCCGCTGGAGACCCGCCAGCCGGCGTCCGAGAAAGCTCCAGCTCCGGGCCCGCGGCGCTCACGGCTCTTATCTTGTCGCCGGGACCCGCCCCGCCGGCCGACGGGGGCGCCCGCCCGCCCTGGCTCCGCCTCCGTGCCGCCCCGGGTGGGCGGAGGGTGAGCGTGGCCGCGCCCCGCGCCCCGGCACCCCGCCCCGGGAGCCCACCGCCCTGTCGGGACGGCGGCGCCGGTGCCCCGCCAGCAGCGCGTTGTGCCCGCGGCCTGGCGCGTCCTGGGGCCTGGGGCGCCTGGGACCCGGGACGCCTCTGGTCCCAGGCCTCGCAAGACCAAGTGTGAAAGTCGCTCAGCGTGTCCGACTCTTTGCGACCCCACGGACTATACAGTTCTTGGAATTCTCCAGGCCAAAATACTGAAGTGGGTGGCCATTTCCTTCTCCAGGAAGGGCTCTTTTCCGTGGCCTTCCCACCCCAGCTTGCACCCCAGAGCTGCCCCGCGCACCGGCATCTGCTTGGAGCTTGGGGCTCCCTCGGCCCACCCACTGCTCCGCCCCAGTGAAGCCCGGGAAGGGCAGTCGCAATGGGGAAGGAGGTGGGCGGCGGGCGGGGATCGAGGCGGGTCTTGCCTCCCTCCGCTGCACCGACCTCCACCTTGACGCTGTACCCACCCCGCTCCCCAGACCAGTAGTCTGGAACTTTCTTGTCGGTTCCGTCGCCTCCTCCCCCGGCAGCCGCCCCTCCCGAGGTCTGTCTGGCCATCTGGGGACATCTCCCTGACCAGTCGTCCCTGGCTTGGGAGCGGGGGTCCTGCTGCGACCCCGGCTTCGCCCTGGTGGGCAGTCTCAGACCCCGCCCGGTCTCCGCCCTCTCTCCTCCGGCTGTGCGCCCGGACAGCGAGGTACCCGATCCTCGTCTGGGTTCGGGCTGCAGAGACGCGCGTCTTTCTGTGGCCGGAGAGACGCCTGCGCAGGATCCAGGGTCCGCGCGTCGGGCAAGGAGCGAAGCGTCCCGGCGCTTTGCCGACCTGGAGCGCGAATCGATTGGAACCAAAGGGCTTGAATCACACTCGCATTGGAAAACGATTTCCCCGGATGGCCGGAAACCTCAGCGGTCAATACCCGCTCCCTGACCCGGCGGACTGGGATCTTTGCAGAGATGACCCCCTGCAAGACTGTGCATTCGGAACGCGGAGGAATACAGTTCCCAAGTCACCAAGCAGGCCCAGGACCCTCAGGCGCAGGACGGCGTGCAGGTAGGTGGCACCCTGGCTCTGCATAAGGAGGAGCCCGCGGGATCGAGTCCCGGATGGCAAGCCTCCCCCTTCCCCTCCCCCTCCGTGTAAGCTTCGGTTTTCCCACCTTGCGTCCCCTGCAGGGGCGGCCACACCGCTCTCTCCGCTCTGAGCCACAGGCTTGGCCGTGTCCCTCTGCCAGGGCCTGCAGCCCACCCTGGCTCCTCAATACCACCGCGCTCAGGGCTCCAGCTTCATTCCAGAGACCACGTCTCGCTGCCTCTCCGTAGCCTCCCCTCTAGGGGCGGGTTCCTGGCGTCTGGCGGGAACCACCCTCCCAGGCAGGACTGGGGTCCAGGGAAGAGCCCAGAACTCAATGTCCCAGCCTCTCTGCTGCTGTAACAAAGATGTCTCAGGCTGGATGGCTCACAAAGTCGAGTGCCCACAAGACAGAAGGGCCCAGAATCACTCCGGAGCCGCCTTTAAAAGAGCACCGGCCCCGTTCCTGAGGGCTCAGCCCCTGCCTGGGCCTCATCACCTGCCAGACCCACCCTCCAGGACCATCCCGGGGTGGAGGGGAGGGGTGACGGCGTCAGCATGGATTTGAGAACGTGCACGCAGAGAGGTGACAGGGATTGCATGAGATGGTGACGCATCGCCTCGAACCCGTGAGGACCAGCGGCCACCCCAGCAGGCTGTCTGCCCACAGACGCTCCACGTCCTGAGTTTCGAGGAAGAAGAGGCATCCTAGGTTGGGGCTTGATGGACAGGGTCATAGGAACACGGGGTGGAACCAGCCAGCTCAGACGTGTGTGTCTGCAAGCACACACACTAGGCCTGGGAAGGCGGGCGGTCCCCGCGGGGGCCAGTGTGGCACAAGCCCACCCCGACGGGGCTGCCGCCTCCGTGCCAGACAGACCCAGACAGGAGCGGCCTGTCACGGCGTCGCTAACCTGCGCGAGGAGAAGGGTGTTGTGGGCATGCAGGGGTGCTGCTGCCCGCCCGGCCTCAAGATGAGGGGCCCAAGGGTGCTGGAGGGCAGTGACCGCGGGAGCTGGGCCTGCGGCCGGGCTGCAGAGGCCCGAGAAGCCTGGCTGCCTGATGCCTGCTGCGCCTGCATCGTCCTGGGCGGGGCTCCCCCCGGCCCCCCAGCCCGCACCTGTGCAGGTAGGACCTGTGGGGTTCAGAGCTGATCAAACAGCCAGGCTTCACGGGCTTGGAACTCGGCCCAGGGTGTATCTTCAGAGTGTCTGCTGTTGGCTTGGAGGCTTCCACAGGTGATGGTGACTGAGTCCCGTCCTGCTGACCTCGAGAAGTCGCTCAGCGTCTGCTGTGGACCAGCTGCAGCCGCAGGGCCCGGGGCGGGGGGCCAGGGGAGCCTGTGGCCAGGCCGCTGTCCCCACTGCGGCTCTGCCCCACTGAAGGTCGCTGCCGGGTGTGGCCCTGTCTCAGCACCCCGCCCCACTCACAAGAGGATGAAGGCCACGCGCTGACATCAGGGTCGTGCCTTTGAGGTTCCCGAGAGGCTGGAGCCCTGGTGGGTGAATGCAGGATTCTATCTAAACATCAGAAGGCCGCCTGGAGGGAAGGGTGGCTGAGTGGGGTGGGATGGAGCAGAGCAGGTCAGCAGCGCGGGACGTGCTGGTCCGTCCCCAATCCACACAGGCTAGCAGGTGCCTGGCTGGAGGGACACGTGCATTCTCAAGCTCAGTAGAAGAGCTGGAATGCTCAGGACTCACCACGCAGGGTTGCTCTGGCCTCCAGGGCTGACTCTGGAGCCAGAAGTCTGAGATGAAGGTCCCGGAGGGGCTGCGTCCTTCTGAGAGTTGAGGGGTTTCTGGTCCAGACCTGCAGCTCCTGAGGGTTTGCTGGTATCCCGGCCTTGAAGAAGCACCACCCCTTCTCCGCTTGTGTGCTCACAGATATAATGTGTGTGTGTGTGTGTCTGTGTGGGTGTTCATATATCTGTGTGCTCGTGTGTGTGTGTGTGTGTGTGTGTGTGATGTTGGATCAGGGCTGCCCCAATGCCTCCTTTTACCTTGGCAACCCCTGTAAAGAACTCATCTCCAATTAAGGCCACATTCTGAAGTCTTGGGGCTTAGAATTTTGACATCTGAATTTGGGGGCACAGTTCAACCCACAACAAATGGGAACCTTAACAGGCCCTGGCGTGCTGCGCCCATGGAGGGGCAAAGAGTCAGACAGGACTTAGCGACTGAACAACAGCAACAAGCCCATTCTCCAGGGGAGCAGCTCAGAGCTGGTCAGAGCCTCCTACATCCCATGGAGCTGCAAAGACCGGACTTGGCTGAGCGACTAAGCATGCGCACGTGCACACACACACGCACACTCACACATGCACACACACGCACGCACACACACGCACGCACACACACACGTGCACACACACACGTGTGCGTACACTCATGACGCGCACACACACTCACACGGGGAAAGATCGGACTTGACTGAGCGAATAGGCATGTGCCCGCACACACACACGCGCCCGCACGCACACACATGCACTCACACACATACACTCACACACACTCATACACATGCACACTCACACGCACATACAGGCACACGCACATGTACTCACACACACATGCACTCACACACGCACACATACGCACACACGCGCACACACATGTGCACGCACACACACACGCACACACGCGTGGTTCCACAGCTCAGGCCAGGGCATACAGACTTGGAGGCAGCCAGAGCCGGTGCAAGAGGGCTGGCCTCTGGTGGGCTGATGTCTTCAGGGAAGAAGGGACTCCCGGGGGCGCTGCCGGTGGAGGGCAGAAGAGGATGCCCCCTCCCGAGGCACTGGCAGGACCCGAGGGCCCTGGCTCAGGCCTCCTTCCCTCCAGCCATGCTTTAGAAGTGAGGGGCCAGCAGCCCTGTGGCCGCACTTCCTTGCGGCCCGGAGCCCTTGGGTCATCTGTGCACGGCTCCCCCGCCCCTCCTGACCCTTTGCCCTGAGAGTCGGTGCCCGTGGGGCTGGCAGGACTCGGGGTGCCCGCCTGAGGCCCGACCCCAGGTTCATGGGGTCGCACTGCCTTCATGAAGTGTCCTGGCCTCTGTCCACCCCCTTGCTCACCGACCACCCTCAGACGGTGCAAAGAGGACCCAAAGAGCCACGGCTTCAGGCGCAGACCCTCAGGGTGCCGCGGGGTTCTCTGCTCAGCAGTCTTCTGCCCTCGGAGGCTCTCGAACGCCCTGGCCCGCCTGCCCCTCATGTGGGGACGGAGGGCTGTGAGCATAGAAGGAAGAGCCACCCCGCAGCCCGGGGGCCCTGCGTGGGGTTGCCGGAGTGAGAAGTCACCGCTGGGTCCCCCACCCCCGCCCCCCCCAGCTTTCTTAGGACCGGCGCCCCGCCCCAGGCACCCCCCCCCACCCCCGGGAGCCCCTCTCCGGCCACATGGCCGGGTGCCTGTCCCCGTCCCCGCCTCACATCCCCGGGCGCCCCCCCACCCCACATGCATCCTTGGGAGCACCCCTCCGGCCACACCCCGGGCGCCCCCGGCAGGAGGCTGGAAGCTCAGGACCACGCTTCCCGAGGGCTCGAGGAGGCCCGGCTCGGAGTCTGCGGTGGAGAGCTGGCCGAGTGCGTGCAGGCAGCTGCAGAGACCGCACAGGAGGCAGGTAAGCAGGTGCACGCCCGAGTTGTTCCCAAGGTTGAATGTTGAGGGGAGCCCGGAGCCAGTGGCTCTCCCAGAGGGCACCAAGGCCTAGAGCAGCACCCCCGCAGCCCCGAGGGGGCTGCGTGAACCCCAGCCGCACCTAGAGTGCAGAACTGGGGCTCACCCTGAGAGCCCATCAGCCATTCAGCTGGGCTGGGGAGGCCTGGGGGGCAGCCTGCCTTCCTAACAACTTCCCGGGGGATGAGCTGCGGCTGGTCCCCGGACCACACTTCCAGAAGCAGGGACCTGGCTGGGCCCATGGGGTGTGGAAGGTTCTGGAAGACAGGGGTGCCGCGTGGAGCCTCTGGCAGCCCCTTCAGGGACTCAGTGCAGACCTTGGGGGGTTTTGGAGAATAACCGAACATTCTTCAGAAAACCCTTGTTCTCATTTGAGGCGAGTATGCTCCAAGCCACAGCCTGGTCGCCCGGGGAGCCGAGCCCCGTCAGTTACAATGTTCGCCCACCTGTCCAGCTCCTACAGAGACTCTGTGAGCTGAGGAGCACGCGCCCCCCGCCCCCAACCGTGGCACTCCCTTAGCCCATTCCTGGGCATCACGGGCACGTCCCACAACCGTATGACCGCAGAAGCATGCGGATCCCGCGGTGCACCGGCCCTGCCGTCGAGGCAGCTATGCTCAGAGGGAGGGGAATCTTCTTGGGGGCAGACGCCCCCGCAGGGCACCCTGAGCTGAGGAGCGGGGAGAGTCAGCGGTGCGGGCCTCGACGCCCCCGCAGGGCGCCCTGAGCCTCGGTGATTCTTGCACTTGGCTAGCGTATCGCGGAGATGTCACAGAAACTTGAGGATTGATGATAAGAGCTTTATCTGCAGATGACATAATCACCTATGCAGACAGTCTTGAGTGAATCTGCAAGACAGATGCTGGAATCAACAGGGGAAGTGAGAAGGCCGCTGGACGTGCAGACGCCAGCTGTGTTTCTGTGTGCCAGCAGCAAGCTACCGTAAAATAAACTCATAGTGATTTCATTTAGAATAGGACCCAAAACAAACTGCCGTGTGTGCAAGACACAGATGTTGAAAACACTGCTGAAGAACTAAAAGGCTGAAGGAAGTGGAGAGACCTCATCCGTGATCTTAAGTCTTAGTGTCATGAAGACGCCGATTCTTCTCAAACTGAAATTCTAACTGGCTTCTTTGAAGACCTCAAGCAGTTGGTTCCTAAATGTGTAGAGACCCAGGAGAGCCAAAACACTGCTGGAAAAAACGAGACTGCAGGACGTTTCGTAGCCCCACCACCCGCGTAAAGCTGATCTTCTTTTCTGTCATTATCTCGCCATCTGTGTCCTTGCTTTACGAACAGCTTTATTGGTGTTTAATCGACGAACCATAAACTGCACGGACGTGAAGAGCACAGTTTAGGCGGTTTCTGTGGTCACAGGACGCGCCCACCGTGAGGATAACATTCCTTGTGTTCAGACCCTCCTCAGGCCCCTGCAGATCCCTCTCTACCCGCCCCGCTCAGGCAGCCACCGTCTGCCAGCTGTAGATGCCTCCTTCCTCCTAGAAGTCTACACTGATGGCATCACACCATAGGACTGTGTTTTGGGTCCCTTCCTTCCACCGGCATATTTGAGCTGAATCTGTGCTGTTGCACGAGTCGGTGATTTCCTTTTCATTGCTGACTAGTGTTCCCATCATTATAGATGGAGCATCACCTGTTCACCCCTTCACTGGCTAATGGACGTTTGGATCTTACAAATAAAACCCCTGTCAACACTTGCACACACGTCTCCGTGTGGACATGCGCTTCCCTCTCTCGAGTAAGAGCTTAGCTGTGGGGTGGCTGGGCCATTTGTGTTGATGTGTGTTTATCTGGTTTTTAAACCTGATTGCTGTGCAAAGCGGTGACGCCGTTCGGCGTTCCCATGGGCGGCGTGCATGCGCGCTTCTCTCGCTCTGTGTCCTTGTCAGCACTTGGAATGGCCGCTTGGTTTAGCCACTGCGGCAAGTGTGCAGTAGGTTCTTGTGACGGATCGAATCGGCGTTTCTCTGGGGGCTGCGCTGCTCTGCAGGCCTGTGTCTGCTTGCCGGCCTCATCACGTCTTGTCGAGTGGCTGTTCAAACCTTCTGCGCGTTCAGGTTGTTTGTTATGTGAAAGTGTTAGTTGCTCAGTCATGTCTGACTCTTTGTGACCTCATGGACTGTACCCCGCCAGGCTCCTCCTGAGTCCATGGGATTCTCCAGACAGGATTGCTGGAGTGGATAGCCATTCCTTTCTCCAGGGTCCCAACTCAGGGATTGAACCTCGGTCTCCCGCATTGCAGACAGATTCTTTACCGTCTGAGCCACCAGGGACGCCCACTTATTATGTTAGATTCTTACACAATTGTTGAGTTTGGGGAGTTCTTTATATATTCTGGATACAAGGCCTTCATCAGATAGACGACTTGCCAGTGTCTTTTGTGATCTAGGATTGTGTTTCATTCTCTTAACTGAGTCTTCTGAAGAACAGAAGTTACTACTGTTGATGAAGCCCAACTTACCAGCTTTTCAAGGGAATCCTGCTTTTAGTGCTGTATCTGAGAAATTTTTACTTCACGCAAGATCGCAAACATCTTTCTCCTAAGTTTTTCTCTACGAGTTCTAACTTTCAGGTTGCACCCTCGTGTGTAGGACCCGCGTTACACTCCCGTGGTGTAAAGTGCAGGTCGGTTTCATTCCCTTGTCCTGTGGGTCACGCAGAGACGTGCTGAGAACCTGGGGCACAGCCGTGTGGGCTGGCCCCCGTGTCCCTGTGGTCCTGCCAACATGTGTTGTTCACGGGGAAGCCCTCTGGTCAGCCGCACGCCTTAGGGTCACCACGTCCTCCTGGGAGCGACATCCCTGTCGTGCATGACCTCGCTTAGACCCGCTGACCAGCTGGGCTCTGAGACTGGTGTCCACCCCACCTTCTCTTGATGGAGTTGGCGTCGCCCTCTCCCTTGGCCCGCTGGCATCCGTGTTTGGTGTGCTTGCTAGCGTCGCGTGGTCAGGTCTCACTTTTACGTCCTGTCTGGCAGTTTCTGCTGGCCGTTCAGTGTGGTGCTGAAACGCCTGGGTTCAGTCCCCCAGGCACCGCACCGTGCCCTCCACGCCCCTTAGTGGCGTTTCTGCTGACCTGTAGGCCGGGGGGCTTGTTTCTGAGCCCACGCCCGCCTCTGCTGGACTGTGGGCCGTGTCTCTCTGCTGTGCTCTCCTGGCGTCGCCGCCTCTGCACTGACCCGGGGCCGCCACTCGTCCCCGCTCCCGGCCACCGCCGTCACCTGTGTGTCACGAGTCCCAGGACGCCTCGTCGCTTTTGCTTCAGGTGACTGTCCTGGATGGAGATCTGAGTGACGAGGAGCAGTGTTTCTGTCCCCCACGTGGTTCCGGCTGAGCCCCTGCAGGCCCGAGTCCAGAGCGGAGTCCCCTTCAGGCTTAAGGACCTGCATTCTCACTGTGCCGTGAGGTGTGCTGGCCGGCTGGTGATGAATTCTTTCAGCTTCTGAGTTTAGAAACACTTTTGTTTCTCTTTGGGGTTTTTTTATTTGGTGTTAAAAAAATTAAAATGGAAAGAAAATACACACTGCAAAAGCGGTGTTTTTGCTCGTGCAGCGTCCTCTGTCCCATGGGCCCCGCGGGGCGCAGCCCTGCCCTCTGCCTGCCCTGCCCTCTGCCCTCTGCCCTCTGCCCTCTGCTCGCCCTGCCGCCCTGCGTCCTTTGCTCTGCTGCCTCTGTCCCTCGTCTAGTCTAAGCGTCTGATGACGGTGCTCCTGGTGTGTCTTCTCATGGCACTCCTACTTGGAATTCTTGCGCTTCCTGGACCCGGGGGTCCGTGGTCTGTGTCCAGCTTGGGAGAGCACCTCCTCGCACATTCCTCGGTGCGCCCTCCTCCCGTGGGGGCTCCAGCGGCAGGTCTCTCGGCGACTTGAAGTCCCGCCCTCAGCTGCTTGCCTCTCGTCTGTGTGCTGTCTGGGGTAGCTCCTGCTGCTGCCCTTCGAGCTCCTCGCCGTCTCTTCCGTGGCGTCTTGCACCGCAGGCGCTGTGGCTCATCTCTGCAGGGTTCAGATGTGCGTCTTTTTAGGTTTTGTTTCTGTGTGCACGTTGGGCTGTGCTGGCCCCGTTGCTGCGCGGGTTTTCCCCTTCGCGGAGCTCAGGCTTCTCTCCGTGGAGCGTCTGTTGTTCTGGAGCGCGGGCTCCGGCTTCAGTGCTTGCAGCTCCTGGGTTCTAGAGCGCTGGCTCCATAGCTGTGCAGACGCTCACTTGCTCCATGGCCTCTGGGATCTTCCCGGACCAGGGACGGAACCCGTATCTTCTTCACTGGCAGGTGGAGTCTTCACCACTGAGCTGCCAGGAAGTCCAGGCGTGTGTCTTTTAAAAGACACCGTTTGCAACCATTCATGGCCAGCCTTGCTTCCAGCCGGCGTTCGAACACGGAGTCCAGCGATTCTGCGTAGTGATCGCCAGTGCTCATCTGCTAATCCCATCACCCGAGTCACTTCTGGGTCTGTTTCTGTGGATGAGCGGTCATCTTTCCTGGAGTTTTGCACCTACATGACCTCTGATGGGAGGCAGAACGTTGTGAACTTGACCCTTTGGGTGCTGGGTAGTTGTATATCCCTCTGAATATTCTGGAACTTTGGGCTGCAGGTGAGCTCCTTGCAAAGAGTTTGGCCATTCTTTCAGGCCTTGCTTGTGAGCTCTGTGAGAGGACAGACACCGTCGGGCGGTTTATTGAGAGTCGCCCTGAGCCGGGACCCTGAGCCGGGACCCTGAGCCGGGACCCTGAGCCGGGACCCTGAGCCGGGACCCTGAGCCGGGACCCTGAGCCGGGAAAGAGTCTGTTTCGTCAGCTGCTTTGTGTGCATTTTTAACGGCAATTAAGTCAGTTTTGGTGAAAAAGGTTGCTCACATTTTCTGCATAACTGCACTTCTTCCTTGGTGGGTCTATCGATTGCTGAGAGAATCGTGTGAAAAATCTCCAACTCTCTTTGCTGATTTGTTTCCCCTGTTCATTCTGCCAGTGTTTGCTTAGCACGTTCCGAGCTGCGTTGCTGGGGGCGCACGCCTTTAGGATGACGGGTCCTTCGGGGGAGCTGAACCCTGTATCAGCTGCAGTGTTTGCCTTGACACCGTAATCCTCCTGGTCTTAAAGGTCACTTAGTGCGGTATTAATCCTGCCGTATCAACTGTCTCAGAGTTATGTTTGCATATTACATATATTTCCTGTTTTTTAACTTTCAGTATGTGTTTAAGCAGCATATAGTTAGAATTTTTTGTTTGTTTTTTCGTTTGGCCTAGCAACTGTCCTTTAGGAGCTCGGGGTCTGTGTTCGGTGTAATTGCTGGTATGGTTGGATTTAATTTCACATTTGCAGTTTGTCTTCTATTTGCACTCTCTGTTCCCTGTTCTCTTCTTTGCTGTCCTGCTTAGTTTGGATGAAATTATTATCAGAAAACATTCCATTTTATTGCTGCTATAGGCTTGTTAGTTAGGCCTCTAGGTCTCAGAAAATTCATTTATTTTTGTTTATTTAGTTTTGGCTGTGCTAGGTCTCTTCTTGCTACACGGGCTTTTCTCGGGTCGGGGTGTGCAGGCGTCTTATTAAGGCGGCTTCTCTCGTTGCAGAGCCTGCTCTAGGGTGCGGGTGTCAGTATTCCTGGCGCACGGGCGTAGTTGCCCACAGCTTGTGGGATCTTCCCCGATCAGGGATTTAACCCATGTCCCCTGCAATGGCAGACAGTTCCTAATCACTGGACCACCAGGCAACTGCTACCTCTGTGTTTTTGTTTTCTCTGGAGGCTTACCATACATTTTTAAGTTTTCACAGTGTCCCTTCAGATAACACTAGTCTTCAGATAACACTTTTCTGCAGTCGGGTTCCCACATGCATCTCGCTCTTACCTTTTTCCACAGCATTATTTTCTTTTTATCTGGCTGCCTTTTAAGTTTCTCTTTACCACCGGCTTCCAGAACCTTTTGTGATGAGCCTTGTGGTATTTTTGTTATATTTCTTCCGTTTGTGGCTAATGGAGCTTCTTGGCCGTCTGAGCTGATAGATTTGGGAAAAGTCTGGCTAATGTCTGTTTGGTGTCTTTTCTGTCCTGTGCTCCCCTCTGGGATGGCGTCTCCGTGATGGGACCCTTACTGCTGCTCTGGGTCGGCCTCCTCCTCCGTGTGTGCTGCGTCAGACGCACACATGGGTACATGAGGGGCTCACGGTGTCTGCTCTGCAGCGAGCATCTCAGGTACTCCATCCGGGGTGGGACCTGGGTGGTGGCTGTGGCCTCTCTTTTCAGCCAGCCCAGCGAGTACAGGGTGACAAGGGTCAGAAGGGTTAGGGGGACGCACACCCCCACCCAGAGCCGAGCCAGGAGCATCCAAGGCTGGCGTGGCTCTGGCCAGACCCTGCCTGCCCCCGGCCCCTCCCGTCCTGGAGGGGAAGGGCTTGTCCTGTCGTAATGCTGTCCCTGTCCCTCTCCCCATCTCCGAGTCTCCGCCAGCACCACCGAGGGCAGAGCTCACCACTGCTGACTGCCCACCTCGTGTTACGTCGAGAAGGGGTTTAGTTCATTGCAAGGGAAGCCTGGCACTCTGAGCAAGTCCCCACCAGAAGCACTGGCCTGACGGATGGAGGGTCAGCGTCTGCCACCTCAGTGCCGGGGCCGGTCCTAGCGGGGTGCCCGTGGCACGTCGGGTGTGTGTCGAGCTGGTCTTGGCGGGGCCCACACCTGTGACGCGGGGTGAGGGGCAGAGGGAGGAGCCGAGGGAAAGCTCTTCTCACCCTCGCCTGGTGACCCCGGGGCCTGTGTGGCTCTGTGTCTGGGGATGTCCTGGCTCACCGTCCACTGGACACGTGTCCGGCCTGTGGGACTTTGGGGCCAGGTGGTGCACAGTGGCTGGGAAGTGTGAGTGGGGCTGGCGTTTTACTTCTGCAGAAGCATCAGCGTCTTCTCTCTTCCCCGAGCATCTGCCTGGCGGGTCCCAGGAGAGGGGCTATGGGGGCATGGGGACACGGGGATGCACGGGGTGGGGGGGTGCCTGGGGACAGTGAGTGGGGTCAGCTGTCGTTGCCCTGAAGCTTCTCTGCCGCCCCGGGCTCGTCCGTCTTCCAGGGCTCAGCTCCCCAGGGTGGGATGCCCCTACTGAGGGACACGGTGCAGCCACTGCTCTGCAAGCTTAGTGGTCGCAGCTGTCGGGGGTCCTCCTGCAGGGAGGCAGCAGGATGGGGCCCCGTTACAGACGCTGACGACAGCGGGGCGGGGCAGGGGGCCCTCTGGGCGCTTCTCAGCTCCTTCCCAGCTGATCCTGTGACCAGTGGAGGCAAGACCCCAAAGGCTCCAGGTGCTTTGGAAAGAAAATGTGACTCCTTTCTCTTGGGAAAGACCCGACTGGTCAAGGTATGTGGGGACCACAGCCTCGGGGCGGGGAGGAGGGGAAGGAAGCAGAGAATACCAGCCTCAGCCGCACACGAGCCCCGAGAGGCAGGACTTCAGTGCCCTAGTGACTGCCTTCCTGACTGGCATGTGTGTGTGTGTGTTGTGTACACATGTATGCACGTGCATGTGGGTACACACATGTATGCATGCGCGCATGTGTGTATACGTGTGTGCACGTGTGTGCATGCATGTGCACATGCCTGAGTGCACAGGTCTATGTATGTGCACGTGTGCCTGTGTGTACACATGTATGCACGTGTATGTGTATGGGTGCACACGCCGGTGTGTACATGCTGTGTGCACGTGTGATATGTGTATGCACGTACCTGTGATGTGTATGCACATGCATGTACATGTGTGCATACGTGTATGTGTACACACGTACCTGTGTACATGTGCCTGTGCACACACACGCACATGCGTGTACGTGTGCCTGTGTGCACGAGCATACACGTGTATGCATATGTACGTGTGCATACGTGCATGTGTATGCATGCACCTGTGTACGCGTGCGCACACCTGTGTACGTGTATGTGCACACACGTACATGTGTGTACGTGTGCCTGCGTGCACGTGTATACACGTATATACATATGTACGTGTATGCATGTACGTGTGATGTGTATGCACATGCATGTACACGTGTGCATACGTGTATGTGTACGCATGTACCTGGGTATGCGTGCACACACCTGTGTAAATGTGTATGTGCACACACATACATGCGTGTATACGTGCCTGTGTAACATGTGCATGCATGTACAAGTGTGTGCATCACATGTGCCTGTATATACACACATGCGTGCATGTACAAGTGTGTGTGCGTCACGTGTGTACACAGCCCCTCTCGATTTACAGTGGGGATGGCAGTGGTGGTAACTGGGAACTTCACCATCTCGTTTCCCACGTGACTGAGCATCCACTGTCCACTGGCACCAGAACTCAGCAGAGGCAGTGGGACCCCACTTTCTCGGAAGTGAAGTGAGCGCGTGCGGGAGGGGTCATGACATCATGGGAGTGATCACTGCCTCATGGGGAGGTCAGGATGGACACTGCGGCCGCAGGGATGGACAGTGCGGTCACCGGCCTCCTGCTGCTCTCGCGACGTTTGGCTCTTGGGCCTGCAGTACCTCAGCTCTCCCTTCTATTTCTAAATCCTTTACTGAGTCGATGGGCCCGAATTCAAGATCCTTGCCGGTCTCTACTCAACAGCGTGTGAAGAAGGAGGTGTGGGTTTCACAGAGAAAGGACAGAAACTGACACCGCAGGTCTGCAGACAGCCTGGGAGGTTGAGTTCTGGGAAATATCAGCTGCTGTCTATGTGAGTGTGAAACACCCAGACCCTCCTGTTATCCAGAAAGTGTTTCCTACGGAATTTCAATGACTGTGCTTTCCCAGCCTCCTAGAAAAGCAGCAAGAGACCCCAGGCAGACGGCGCTCCTGTGCTGGCCTGAGTCACACCTGCTGTTGCCTTTCTAGTAACAAACACATCCTCAAGCATTTAACACGCTATGTTTTATTCATTCTATTGAAAACCTCCGGTTGTTTTGGAGCTGCCCGATCCCTCCCCCCACCCCCAGCACCCTGAGGGGCCCCTGCAGGCGGTGGGCCCCTCGCAGCTCCTGGTCCCACGCAACGGGGATTCACCCCTGAGCTCTGTACATTCACAGCTCTGAACCCACGGCCCTAAGTCACTACGAAAGAGAAAAGAGAATCAGGAGGAACAAACATCCATTCAAGGTCTGTTTATCAGAGATTTTTTCCTGAAAACGCACAGCAGCGTTTCATTCAAAACCCCTTCATCCACAGACGCGGGCCGAGGCCCCTGCTCAGAACATCTCGGCTCGTTCACCTCCTTCATGGCCGGGCGCGGGGCTTTGTCTTGTGAAGATGAGCCTTCATGCGCTCTATGGTCATGACCTCAGTCCTGTTTGCTGCCAAGTCTGTGCTAGAAGTTCTGTATCCTACGGGCCAGCGCCCTGGAATGATGTCAGGTGCCCCTGCCCCACTCGGGGCGGGAGGGGCTCTGGAATGAACGGAAGTGAAGGGGGTTTCCTTTCCTGACGCCTGTCCCTCTGTCTGTCCACACGCAGGTCTCCGAGCCTCAGGAAGTCAGTAAATATTTGTTCCGCAATTCCAGCCCTGGTGGCCACTTTCCATGGCCCCAAGACAAAATCCAATCGCCTTAGAAATTAAAAAAAAAAAAAAAAAAGTCCCAAACAAACCCAGAAGCTTTGCTCCAGGAACACACACTGTGTGGTTGTCATTGTGCTTTGAGGACACGTTTCTAATCACGTCCTGAGGAAATGAATCAAGGTGATTTCGTGACCGTGAAGGAGGCCCCTGGAGCCCCTCCCTGAGCCCAGAGCTGCTGCCCCCCACCTCCGGGCACAGAGAGGGACCCCAGCCCCCAGGTCTCCCTGAACCCCACCACCTGCTCCCCACACCTCCCTTCCCTGAGGCTCCCCTGGCTCCTGACACCCTGGGAAACCTGGGGGAAAGGGGGACTGCTGGGGGGAGTCAGCTGGCGAAGCCTCCTGGGGACTGACTGTGCCCTTGGAGCCCCCGCCGGTTTCCACAGCGGCCGGATTCCCCTCCCCACGCTCAGGGCTCTGGTCCCAGCCTGCGCTCGCTGAAGTGGATCCGGTCACCCTGAAACAGAAACCCTAGGCTGGTGTAAGAGCATCGGGGCTGAGAAGGGCTGAGGCGGCAGGAAGGCGGCTCAGGATGGGGTGCCTGTGGCGCCCCAATGCTGGGGCGGGGCAGGGGGGCTGCCCAGATGGGAGGGGCTGGAGAGAAGGTCAACTCAAAGCCCCAGAGAGCCCCAGGATCTATCAAAAAAGGGCCAATAAATAAATATCCTCTGACCCTCAAAGGAAAACGAAGTAGAAAAACGATTCTCTTCTCGTAAAAAAAAGGCTGAATGTTTCCTGAAGTATCTAAATGAAGTTTACAAAAGGCTCACGAGCTCCTGCAAATATAGAAATGCTTAAAAACCGGTGGCGGCCCTGCCCGCGGGCTCCGAGGAGGGCGGCGGACTGCGCTGGAGTCGACACGCGGGCGGGAGTCACGCCTGCACGTGCCCGTGGAGGCCGCCGGCCCGCACTGCCCGGACCGGACCGGACCGGACCGGAGGGCCCAGGGAGAGGATGGGGGGCTCGAGGTGAGGACAAAGCAACTGAGGGCCCCCCCCGCGCCGCTCGGAAGCGGGGCTGGAGCTGCCCCGCGAGCTGCTGTGGCTTTCCTTTGGGCGGCGTGCAAGGGCCGCCCCGGCCCGGCCCACCCCGGATCCGGCTGAGGGCAGGGCAGGGGCAGCACGCGCGGGAGTGTGAGACGGGCTGGCGGCTGAGCACAGGCCTGGCCTCCCCAGACCCTTCCGCCCTAGTCCAGCTTCTTGCGAACAGGCTCCGTCCCAGTGGCCGAGCTTTCGGGACTGAAGTCGGCGCAGAAGCCGTTGGGGGTGGGAGCCGGGGGTGTCCGGGCGCAGCTCCGGGGGCGCGTCTGCTCGGGGTACAGGTATTCCTCTGCGAAGTCGGGGTTCGCTTGCACGAACTTCTCGAAGTCGGCTGGAGAGACACGGGCACCTTGGTTAGGAGCGTGGGGGGCCAAGGCCTCCAGTCTGGCGTCTCTCCGGGCGCCCCTCACACCCGGGGGCGTCTTGGGATCTACGTGCACGCCTAGGAGGCCCCGTGCTCGTTTCTCTGCGGCGCCCTGGTCCCTGTGGAGTCCGGGGCACCGCCACGCTGCCTCAGCCTCGCCCTTCCGGGCACTGAAGCGTCACGTTCGAGGCGTGTCCCGGGTGCTCAGCGTCCTGAGATGGCCTCGGCTGTGCCCCGGGGACACCCGGTGCAGGGGCCCCCTGAGCCCTCTCGGGGCCTGTGCCCTGTCTCCCGGTGACTTTGGGTCCCAGCTTCGGGGTGGGGGATGCCCTGGGCTTTGCTGGGGGTGCCCCGGGGGCTCGGCGATGCTCTGAGCCCCAGGTCAAGGTGCCGCAGGCTCCAGGCGGCTGCAGAGAAGCGCCCGTGCTCCCTCGGGCGGCGGGAACAGCCTCCACGGGGTCTGCAGTCTGGGGGCTCAGAGCAGCGGCAGCCTCGGCTCCCCGCGGCCCCTTTACCGCAGGCGTGCACACCCAAAGCGAGGCGCGGCGGCTCCTCCTGACATTTGGATGTGATTTTAAAACAAAGCCAAACAAGGTGACCTTTCCTGAGCAAACTCTGCTCTTATCTCAGGGAGATTACGGCTCGTCAGAGGATGAGCCGGCTGCCCTCGGGGGGTCCTGCTGCCCTCGCCTGGGTGGATTGCTGCCCGAGGCGTGCAGCCGTCCCACCATGCATGGCGACAAGTGCCAGGGCCAAGCCCCCCGGAGAGGAGGTGCCCTAGGAGTCAGGCGGAACCCCTCCTGTTCCCAGGGGCCCTGATCTCCGCCCGACAGCAGCCCCTGCGAGGCGTCTGCTTCCCTGCCAGACGGACCGTGCAGTGAACCACCGCACAGAGGAGGCTGGAGCCCCGCCCCAGCCCTGCCAGGTTCCGGGGGCGCCGGGGAGTCTTCCCCGGCTCTCGGCCACTCACCAAACGTGATCCTGCCCTTCCGCTCTTGGTCTATGGCCCGGAAGAGGTGGGTCACGGTCAGCTCCGCCACCCCCAAGGCCGTCTTGAGGATGCTGGACAGGGCGTGCTCCTCGACACTGCCGTCCTGTGACCCGAACATCTGCGGGGAGGGGCGGGCATCACCCAGCGGCCTCCCCTGCCACATGGCCCGGGGCTGCTCCGCTCTCAGGCTGGGCAGGAGCTCAGCTCCACGACCCAGCCCTGGGGCCTTGAGTTCCCTGCTCTTATGTCTTAAATCCACCAGACACGGTGCAGTGGACGCTGCAACGCGATGGCCTGGCGTTCAGGCATTGCCTACGAGGCGCCCACTTCAGACATGCCCCTGGGTCAATGCACCATGGCCGTGACCTGTGGTCACTGGCAAAACCGCAGGGTGAGGAGCAAGGCCGGCCCCCAGCCCCTGAGGTCCCCTTCCAAGGAGCCCTGGTGACCCACACGGCGGACCACCGCAGTGACCCCCTCTTCCCTCCTCCTCTAACTTCCCCCCTTCTGCTCTGAATTCACCGCTGAAGAGTGAGCCCCGAAGCCCCAGGCCCCTTCACCCCCCAAAGGCAGAGCCCGTCCACTCTCTCCCCATGAGCTCGCTGTGCGGGGCCGCCGTGGGCCCTCCAGGACCTGTGAGTGACAGGCCTGTCCTCTCAGGGCTCCCTGACGGTCATCGCTGCGGGCGTCTTGCAGCCACAGTGAGGCCACACCGGCGGGTGCACCCACAGCCTCGGTTACTACCGGGCTGAGACCCACCCGCAGCCCCTGTCCCTGTGCGGCTGACCTTCCCAACGCCACCCCTCTCAACCAGCTCTGGAGGAGGCCCCCGGCCCCCCGAGGCTGTGGCAGAGCTAGGGGCCACCCCCCCGTGCCGCCTGTGGGCTCTGCTCCCCACTCCGTGGCCTGGGGCCCCAGGCCCAGCTGCTCCCAGACCCCGGGGCCTCTGGAGTGTCCACTCTGCCCTCCTGCCTGGAGGTGGGCTCCCCAGGGCGGGACGCCTGCTCCCTGGGCCAGGCAGAGCTCAGGCCCTGCCCGGACTCACTGAATTCTGTCAGTGAGACGAGCCGGCCACCCACACACACAGCCTTCTGGAGGTGGGAGACCCGCCACCAGGCGCTTCCAGCAGCCTCCGCCTGGTTTCCGTGTTGGGGGCTGCCTCCACCGCCTCCGGGGCCCAGCCCACTCCCCCTCCCCGGCCTGGGGCTGTGGGGCAGACAGCTCCTGAGTCCCCTTGTATCTCACTTCCTCTTTAGGCTTGTCGAACCAGATTATCTGCAGACAAACCTCTCTCGCAGCCTCCAGAGCCCCACAGTCCAGCCCAGCCCGTGGATGCCTCCCACCCACCAGTGCTGAGACGCTTTCGGGGGATGAGCGGGCCTGAAGCCTGAATCTGTGATGCCAAAAGCGAGGGGACCTGTCTCTACATCCAGAGACGACCCTGCCGTCTGTCTGAGAAAGGCCAGGAGCCACCGGGGCTCCCCCCTCCACCTTCCTGAGCTGACGGGGTTTGTACCAGGACCATAAAGAAGGCTGAGCGCCGAAGAATTGAGGCTTCTGAACTGTGGTGTTGGAGAGACTCCTGAGAGCCCCTTGGACTGCAAGGAGATCCAACCAGTCCATCCTAAAGGAGATGAGTCCTGGGTGTTCATTGGAAGGACTGATGTTGAAGCTGAAACTCCAGTACTTTGGCCACCTCATGCGAAGAGATGACTCATTTGAAGAGACCCCGATGCTGGGAAAGATTGAGGGCAGGAGGAGAAGGGGACGCCAGAGGAAGAGATGGCTGGATGGCATCACTGACTCCATGGACATGAGTTTGAGTGAACTCTGGGAGCTGGTGGTGGACAAGGAGGCCTGGCGTGCTGCAGTCCGTGGGGTCACAAAGAGTCGGACATGACTGAGCGACAGAACTGAACTGACGGCAGCAGGTAGAGAAGGTAGAGACAAGGGACCCAACAGTGCGTGAGCTGCCGCTCGGGGGCCCGGCCAGCGCGGGAATGCTGCACCCCAACCATCGGCCCGGAGGGACTGCGGCCAGCACACGAGGAAGGCACAGGCGTGTCTGCACCCCCGGGCAGGGCGCCGCGCAGACCCCCCTCACCACATCTCGGGGCTGCACAGACCCCTGGGCAGGGCGCCGCGCAGACCCCCCAGAGCAGGGCGCCGCGCAGACCTCCCTCACCACATCTCGGGGCTGCGCAGACCCCCGGGGCAGGGCGCCTCGCAGACCCCCCTCACCACATCTCGGGGCCGCCTGCCCACACCCACTGAAACGCGCCCCAATCCTGGGCTGTGGGTGGGGATGGAGGGGGAACCTGTGAGTCCTCAACGTCAGGTGGGGCAGCCTGTCCAGACGAGCAGCACTCGGGGGCGCCCTGTGGGGACATGGGACATGGGGGCCGCCCACAGTCTGGGGCCCGGGAGGGGCGGTCCCTGCAGGGGAGGCTGTCATGGAGAAGCGCCAGGACGCTCGGGGCA
Organism: Capra hircus; assembly: GCF_001704415.2. Lineage (NCBI taxonomy): Eukaryota > Metazoa > Chordata > Mammalia > Artiodactyla > Bovidae > Capra > Capra hircus. Next base: position 70,995,270 of record NC_030827.1, on the reverse strand, counting down.
GCCGCACAGGCGGCCCTGCCCCCCATCCCGGCCGGTGCACCTGGACCTGGGTGGGCACCCTAGCATTCACGGTCGTGCTCGGCGGCTGCACTGAAAACAGTTTGCCTGCTCCCTACCAGCCACCATCGTGATGGCCGGTTCCACCCAGTGACGTCCGTGCAGCTGCTGTGGGCCACCTGCTGGAGCGAGGCTGACACAGGGCGATGAGCCCCAAGAGGTGCCCACTGAGGCTGGAGGATGCGGGCGGGCTTTCTGAGCCTGGGTCCACCAAGCACTGATGCTGCCCGTTAACTCCTCTGCTGTGACTGGCAGAAGCCACCCTGCGCCGTGGGGGACCCTCCCAGCTGTGGGGAGGTCTGCTGGGGCTGGAAGGCAGAGGAGGCATTCTCCACCACTGAGGGACAGGGGTCCCCTGACCTACACACGGCAGGTGCCCATGAGTCTTGCTCATCTGATCTGCACCTGTGAGATGGAGCCTGTCTCTCAGCGGGCAAGGCCTGCCTCGCTCCATCCTGGGGGACTGACCCCATGAGATCAGCCTTCGGGACCGCTGGGTGGATCTGGGTGGGCCCGGACTCTAGCACGACCCTCTCCCCGCCTCCCAGACTCACGCACCCCTTGCCAGCAGCCTGGCTCGGAGTCACACTGGGGCAGGTGGCTCTCCAGTCCCGAAACCCTGTTTCCTTCCAGTCAGCAGCTGATGGGGAGGCCGTGTGGGGAGAGACAGCCCAGCAGCCCCGCTCGGCACCAGCAGGACCCGGGAAGGGGAGCAGGGACTCTCATCTAGGAGAAGCCGGGGAGAGGCAGTTCTGGGCCTTTCTGCAAGCAATGGCTGGTACAAGCTCATGTGAAAAAAGCCAGGTCACGACTAAATTCCCCAACCTCCTAAGGGACTACAAAGTGTATCACAGGTCGGACGAGCCCGTGTCTCCCCGACCCCACACGTTAAAGTCGCAGAAGCGCCGCACTTGCCTTGAACGCCAGCTGGATGGTGTCCAGGGTCCGGGCTGGCCGGCAGACGACAGACAGGGCCACCACGTACTCGCGCAGGTCCACCTCCCCGCCGCCGCCCTGGGGAGAGACGCCTTCAGCGAGGGCCCCGCCACCTCCCGAGGGCACACGTGGTGTCAGGGGTCTTCGAGCGACCTGCTTCAGTTCCCTCAACTACAGGCGAGCTTGTCGGCAAACGCTGACTTAGAAGCCAAATTTGTATTTACATTTGAGATGTGCAGGAAAAGACACTCCAAAAGACAGAGCGGCTAGGAAGATGGGCCTTGAAGGCTGGTCTCTCCTTTGCTTCCAAAATTGCCCCCAGGGAAAAACAGCTCTCCCCACCCCAGCCCACCCCCTACCTCATCAAACAGGGAGAACAGGTCCTCCAGCGACTCAGACTCGGGGACCCCCAGCTGCACTGCGAACTCGGGGAGCGTCACCCCCCTGCCCTGCGTCATTCTGGCACGTTCTGCATGCCTCTCCAGATCCTGTTCAAGTCTTTCTGGTTTCAGTCTAAAGAAAAAAAAAGAGGGGAAGATTGTTTTCAGTAAAGTCACAGAAGCTTTGCTGCTATATCTTAAGACCCAGCAAACCACGAAGATGATTCCTAGACAGAGCATCAGTCAGTCCTCAGGGAGAGGGGCTCTTCTGGAAGCCTGAGGGCCGACTGTGTCCCCCGCAAGCACTGGGACCCCTCGGGGTGCGGGCCCACCCTGGGACAGGCCCTCCCAGGATGCAGGGCGGGGCTGGGGGGCAGGGAGGCCATCCATAAAGAGACAAGTCAGCCATTCAGGGTTTAGGACACTTCTGTGTGGAATGATGCTGGTGTTTGAAAAAAGAAAAAAATCCAAAACCTTAGAAAGAGCACCGTTAATTATCTCAACTGTCCTCCACCTGTGACCTCTGGGCTGCCATCAGTGCCTGGGCAGGGACCCCGCAAGGCCTGGCAGGGTCAGGCCCACACGAAGCCTGTGCCCGCTGGAAAGTCTCACTCCTTTGTCCCAAGTGCCCACGAGATGGCCGTCCTGACTCAGTGCTCATGCATAAAGGATGAGGGAAGCTCACCCCAGGCCCCTGAGCAGCCTGGCAAACTCCAGAAGACAGGTGTCGGCGGGGAGACGGAGCTGGCCTTCCGCCAGGGCCAGCTGGCAGTCCTCGAACGTGTAGTCGGTCACGGCGACGCCCAGGGCCCTGCGGGAGAGGACAGGCCGGGTCAGCCGCCCTCAGGGCTGCAGGGGGACTATCCCAGGAGGGGAGCAGCCGGACAGCAGCATCATGCGGAGGCCCCGAGTCCCGGGCCCTCTTGCTCCAGGCTCAGCTCTGACGGCGGAGACCCACGCGACAGTGATGCCTGCCGACTCACACGTCCTACGTCCTGCTCCGGGACCCGTGGGTGCAGCGCCCTGGAGCGGCCTGTCCCCCGAACACATGCATTTTTAACAAGAGACCGCCCTCCGCACGACCCAGGCTGTCTGCCCTGTAAGTGGCGCTTCTGTTTAGGATTCCATGTTCTGCAGCCTCAGTGAAGCTTAGTTACACATTAAAAGTAGAAGTTGATAAGAATACAGGTTGTGTTCAGGGTGGGGGGGAGAGTCATGGAGAGAACCAGCTTCGAAAGAACAGGAGTGACCCTCTGGATGAGACGTGGGGTGCGGGGGTGCTGGAGAAACAGGCAGCTTCACCAGCACAGCCCCGGGCGTGTCCGCACGGCTTGGAGTCTCCTGCCAGTACTCAGCCGCGAGGAGGACTTGGGGGGCAGGCCCTGTGGCATCAGGGGGTGTGAAAGCCGGAGGAGAGCACACACACACGTGAGGGGACGGGCCACTCTGGGGGCCCCCCGCTCCCGGCCTAGGAGGCAGGACAGGCAGCGTCCCATGAGTCCTCCCACCCAACGGAGGGGGGCAGGCTCGGCTTCCCGGGCCGTTCCCACCTGCGTGTGATGTGGGGAGAAGCTGCAGGCCTGCCCCCAGCCCTGCGGACTGAGGCCCCTCCTGTCAGGTCCCCCCCAGAAGCCACATCCTGGGGGGGCCTGAGCAGGGCCTGGAGGGAGGAGGGAGCCCCTGACCCTCCCCCTGGACTGCCCCAAGCCTGCAGGATGGGCTGAGGGTGCCCGTGGAGCCCGTAGGAGCCTTTACCAGGAGCCACTGGGCGCTGAGTGCTCTGGATGCCGAGGCGTGTGAACCGGCAATGTTTAAAGAGCATATTTCAGGGAGCTCCCAGGTAGCCTGGAGGTTAGGACTTGGCGCTTTCACTGCGGAGGCGCGGGGTCGATTGCTAGTCAGGGAACCAGCCCGTGTGCCAAGCAGCGCAGCCGAAACACAGACAGCAGCAAGGACAGGAAGGCCGCGCTCGGCACGAGAGACAGAGGCCGGACATGGCCGCAGACTCAGAGACGGGCCCGGGGCCGCCCCACTGCGCAATCACAGTGCCGCGCTCGGCACGAGAGACAGAGGCCGGACATGGCCGCAGACTCAGAGACGGGCCCGGGGCCGCCCCACTGCGCAATCACAGTAAGGCCCGCGCTTGGCACGAGACACAGAGGCCAGACAGCTGGCTGCAGACTCAGAGACGGGCCCGGGGCCGCCCCACTGTGCAATCACAGTGCCGCGCTCGGCACAAGAGACAGAGGCCGGACATGGCTGCAGACTCAGAGACGGGCCCGGGGCCGCCCCACTGCGCAATCACAGTGCCGCGCTCGGCACGAGAGACAGAGGCCGGACAGCTGGCCGCAGACTCAGAGACGTGGGGCCCGGGGCCGCCCAGCTGCGCAATCACAGTAAGGCCCGCGCTCGGCACGAGACACAGAGGCCGGACAGCTGGCCGCAGACTCAGAGACGTGGGGCCTGGGGCCGCCCCGCTGCGGGCCAGCCTGGTACCTCTGCAGTCCTGCCCACGAGGGATGGAGCCCGCATCAGGCACCTTCAGGGACAGGAGGCCGCCCTCGGGGTGCAGGGCACCCTGCTCCCCAGGCTGGTGCTGCCCTGAGGTCAGAGGGAGGCAGAACCTGGTCATCCCACAGGCTGCCTCAGATTTCACGGAAAACAGCCTTCTCCTGACGTTTATGGAAAGCGTATTCACGGTAGGAAATTTACCAGGTATCGAAAACGACCCTGCCAACCCCGTCTCCGTAACCGAGTGGGCTTCCCCTCGTCTTGGCGGGGCAGCCGGCCCTCCGGATCCAAGGCTCCACATCCCAGGACACGGAGGGCAGCACACGAGACCGTCGCACCCGAGGCGCTTGGGCCTCCCTGGGCTTTGGTCTCCGAGGGCCCCGGACCCAGTCCCGGGCAGGTACGAGCGCAAGGCTGTGGTTCCTGGTTGCCATGGCGATGACTCTGAATTCCGCTTAAGAGCACTCAGTCTGGCCGTGTGGGCGCGGGAAGGCCCAGTGTCCCCGGGCCGCCTGCAAGGCCTGTGGGGCCCTGGGTGGGACCCTCACGGTTCTGGAACCCTCCTGCACCCGTGAGGCAAGAGGGGACCCCGTGGGTATCTGTCCTTTCCCACTGGGCCGATACAGACTGCGTGACAGCTAGAAGTTTCCTTAGGGCACATATTTAAGACTTTTAATAGTTAATTTACTCGAATGTAAACTAAACAGCAACAAAACACCACACCCAAACTGTCAGGCCTCCGACTCTGTGGATCGATATCTGTCTAGCTGATCAGGGTCCCCCACCGCCCTGACTTCCCGAGAGGTGAGACTCGAGTGCCTCCTGCCGCCTGGCGGCTGTGTCCCAGAGTCAGTGTCGGGGGTGGGGTGGGGGCGTGTCCCCCCCACCCCCGAACTCTGCTCCCAGCGCCAAGGCTCTGAGGCGCGTGGGCAGGCCGAACGCCTGGGGCCTGGGACCAGCAGGGAGCCGCAGGGAAACTGAGGCGGGGATGCTCCTGGCTGCTGGCACGCCATCACATAAGCGACACGGGATTAAGTGCACAAAACCCACGCGCAGCAGAGGGAGCACCTCAGTGCCGCTCTCAGGTGGAGGGCAGCCAGGACCTGCCGGCCCTGGCCCTGCAGTGCGCTCTTGCCCACGGTCCCGCTGCCTGTCTCCACGGGGCTCATGCGGACACAGCCCCGCGGGCGCTGCTGGCTCTCAGGACAGGCTGCAGTGCAGAGGATTCGGGGGCAATGACCCATCCTCCAAAGGCTGAACAAGCAGAAATGTCCTCCAACAGGACGGGGAGACAAGCGCGTGGCCAAGCACACTCTGGCTGAAGCTCGGCCAGGCTGGTTCAAACCCATCTCCCCCCGCTGCCGGCTGGTCTACAGCAAAGCCGGGACACCGGCGGACAAGGACACCAAGTAGTGAGTGCCTGGTGAGGCCAAGGGCACCGGGGCGTCCGGGGAACCCCCACCCGGCTGCGCTGGGGGGCGGGCGCGGGGCTCACTCACTCTGCCATGACTTGGCGCACGTTGCTGGCGTATAGGGCGGGGTCCTTCTTCTCCTCCTCCGAGGGCGTGTACACAGGGAGGAACTGCACACACAGAGAAGCCGGTCACCCGCACGAGCGTGGACTCCCCCTGCCCCGCCGCCGTCACCACCGCAACGCGACCTCCACCCTGGCAGGTCAAGGGCTGTCGAGCACATTCCACCAGAGTTGTCTTCGGGACACAAGCAGGGGCACACGTGCGCACACACACAGACGCATACACCCACACATGTGTGCACACTCCCAAACCACCCTGCCCCACCAGGAGCACCGCTCCCTCAACGCAAGAGCCAGGGCCTGGGGCGGTAACTTCACCCGGGGGCTCAGTCTTCAGATGCAGAAGAATCATACATGTGCCCCGTTTCTCACGGTCTCGGTTTTGGGTTTCCCGTGAGAGGCTCTCAGCAGCTTTTGGACAGCTGCTGCATTTGAAGAGTAGGGTAAATTGCCCCAGAAACTCGGGTCTCTGTGTGACTGAAGCTCACACAGTGTTTTATGCACATAAGACCCACACCTCGGGCCAGGCTCCATCGGAGAAAAGGAAAAAAAAAACATCACCGCACCCTTTCAGCATGGATGCTCAAGAATACAGGACACCCGCCATCCTATCAGCGCCCATCGGGTAACTCTGGTCTGTCACTCACTGCTCCCTGTTTAAAAGCTGCGAGCTGCAACAGCCCCCTCAGCATGGGCGCCTTGTAGGGGCGATACAGGGAGGAGGTCGGGGCAACGCCACACAGCCACACAACTTCAACTCTTCAAATCAGGAGCCAGTCTGAACCAGAGCGTCCTCCCCGGAGTCTCGCCCCGCTGCTGCCTCCCGGCCACAGCAGACATCCTGGGCTGTGGGCCGGCCGCCCCTGGGCTCACGCCACGGCCCTTTCAGCTCAGTGCTTTGCTAAGCGGCTTATTTCTGCTGAAGTGAAAAGCCTGGCCGAAGGCCGGGATCACGTGTAAATTCAGCATTACTCTGCAGCATTTACTGGAAGGTAGCAAATGAAAAGCTCTACGTTGCGTAAGACTAGTCTTTCATTTTTCAGATGCAGGAGTAGCAAATGAATTCCACTTTTAAGAAAACAGACTATTCCTCATCTACTCAGCTAAATTTGCAGGCTGCATGAACGTGGCACGTTTGAGCAGAAAGGACGTGTACTGGGACTTTGGAGACGGGCTGGAGACTGGCCAGCAGGCCGCCTGGTCTGACCAGGTATTCAACAGAGGACAAAGATGCCAACCGTGTTAGCATCAGGTGAAAATATAAGCCAAGAGAATCATTAATTGCTTGTGTACGAATTTTATATGCTCTTAAGCTGCACTAACCGTAATAAGGGAACAATGGGCTTAGCTTCCTGTTGATATTTAAAATCCTATCTGAACGGATAAAAGGTCATACAAGGGACACAAAGTGACGGAAGCGCTGGGAAGCCCCCTAAGAAGCTGTGAGAAAGGGAGCGTTCAAAGCAAGACAGACGACCGGCAACCTCGTAGAGATACCAGCACGATGTCGTACGATACCACGTCCACAGAGGTCCGACATAACCTTGCATCTGTGTGTACGTCAGCCTGGCAACACTGTCTGTGGAGGCCCTAACGTGATGCAATGTAGCATTTGCAACGACACACAGCACATCGCGAAACCGCACGTCAGCAGCGGCTCCGCAAGACGCTGAGTAACGTAACGCGGCGTCGAGACAAACCTCAATTTCCACTTGATTGTGAAGCTGGCACAGCGTGAGCCACAGGATTTTCAACCTTGAACATGAACAGATTTACAGCAGGGTTAAGTCTCAATTCCCTGCAGCTCTGAAGCCGGGTCTCCACGCCCCGCTCCCCTGCAGAGGGCACCCCTGAGCAGGCCAGTCTCCGGGAGGCGCAGAGCCTTCCTGGGCACAGCCCTGAGGGCAAGGCTGAGCTCCTCAGACACGCCCACGCCTGCCTGGGCGTGGCCACACCCCCACTTGTCCTCCAGCTCAGGACACCTCGTCTCCCCAGCATCAGGCCCCTCCGTGCACCCCAGGCCCGAGGTCGTGGCACCCCTCCCACCAGCCACCTCTTCACGGCCTGCTCCAAGCCCAGCTGGCCAGGACCCTGAAGGACCCCTTTCCCAGACCCTCTCCCAGCTTCCCCCTGGCTCCTCACCGCCCACTCCACCCTCCAGCCTTGGTGATGCACCCCTGCCACGTGGGCATGCCAGGGACCCCGGAAGGACCACCCCTCCCCGCCAAACACCAGCACACACGTCAGCGCCTGAGCCCCCTGTGTGCCCCTGAGCTGTGTGGATGGGAGCCCCCTTCCTTCCTGGGGTCAAGCTGTGCGCTTGGTCACTGAGCGGACAGACTCAGGCAAGAAGAGGAATTCATTTCCCTCCCGTGGAGGGGAGGACCAACAACTTCAGTCCCGGGATCCTGGGTGCAGGGAAGGCTGCCTCACGCAGCTGGACTCCTTGGACTGAACCGAACTGCTGGTCGGCGCGGCGACCCCTAAAGTAAGTGGCTCGGGGGCCCCTGCAGGGGAGGACTGCGCGGGCTCTGACTTACGCTCCCGGGCCTCGCCACGTCCACGTGATGGTGTCCTGGGGGCAGGAGAGGAGCCGTGAGTCCCGACAGAGCCCCTCGTCCCCGCGATCCCCCTCCTCCCAGAGCCGCCCAGCGCCCTGCTTCAAACGAGCTGACGGAACAAACTGAAGAGGGGGAAATCTAGAGCTCTACAGGCTGGTGACGGATCCTCGTTCTCAGAAGCCGGCCAATGAGCGCGCCTCTTCAGAGCCGTCTAAGGACGGCTGCGCCAGCCCACGTGGCTGCCGGCTCTGTAGGCGTTCAGGCCCCGGGTCCGTCCACACCAGCAAGCACAGGGCAGTGCACAGACCCGGGCCCACGGACCCAGCTTGGAAGCAGGCGCGCTGCACGCCTCTGGGGCCCACAGACGTCAGAGGGATCCCACCGTGTCTGCACCAGCCCCCGCCCCCGCCATGACCCATCATGACGAGGCTCCCGAGGAAGCTCGGTGTGAGTTAGTCTCAGTTTTAAAAGGTCCCCAGTGTGAGCTGGGCGGCAGAGCTGCTGAGGAGATGGGGGTCTCACACCAGCGGGCCCGGCTCAAGGACAGGCCAGGACTTTACGATCCACGAGAGCAGGGCTTCCGGAGTGAGTACGGGGGACACTCTGGAACACCGGGCCGTTCTCACGCCCGGGTCACTCGCTGGACCTGCACGCGTGCGAGAACACACTCACCAGTTTGTTCGGGTACCTCAAAACCACAGGCTGGACGGGGACCCCCGGGATGAAGGCACCTGTGGAGGGAGGAGGGACACCTCTCATTTCCGCAGCGGCACATCCCCTGCCCGCACAGCCCGGCTGGGTCTCGGAACAGAGTGGGCTTCCTGGTCAGAGGCCTCTGGGTGCCGGCCGTGGACACCCCATGCCAGCTGTGGACACTCAGACCAAACCCCAGGGTCGCAGGAGACAGACAGGAGAACACTCCGGGCCGAGGTACTCTGCCAGGGGTGAGGGGCTCCCCCACCGTCTCGCAGAGAAAGAGAGATAAACAAAGACACTACCTACCAGGCTTGAAGGTGATTAAGCAGGTCCTATTGGTACACGTGCCTTCTGGAAAAATCATTATCTTGAAATGAGAGGAAAAAAAAAAAGTCAGCATCAAAGTGCCGGTTCAGGGGCCAACTTCCCAACCTGCTTCTTCTGGGCCTGATGTGGTTCAGACACTTCAAACACATTCAGCGGAGAAAAGTAAGAGGCAGACAGAAGCGTTCATGAGTCCCCCCTCTAACTGCTGCTTTTACTGAAATCTGGAAGCAACGCAGACACATTAACAGCATGCACCTCCCGATGGCGGGATGCGCAGTGCCCACTGGAGCCGCCGCGTGGGCCAGACACGGACCAGCCGGACAGAGGCGCGTGGGCGGGCAGCGTGAGGCTGGGGCCGGGGCCTCGTGGACCGGGGCCGGGCCCACAACGCAGGCGCCCTCGGAACCAGCAGCAAAGTTAACGCCCTGTCACCAGGATCTCCCATCTCTCTGACTTGTACCAACTTCCGGCAGGGGGATGGAAGCTAACTTCCCCCACGTGCTGGAAAATACAGCTCATAAGGCTGCTTTCAACCCTGGGCCCTGGAGGAAAGACCAGCTCCAGGGGGCTGGGTCCAACCCTGGGTCGGGCAGGTGAGCTGAATGGAGGAGGGGGTCATGCCATTCTTGTGGGGGCGGCACCAGGACCCTGGAAGCACAGCCCCCCCGGGGCTGCCTGTCCACGGGCAGGGGGCCCACCAGCAAGGCCGTCACTGTTTTCTGAGCAGCCAGAACCCGGGGAGTCCTGTGGGGCTCCAGCTTCTCAAGGTCAGCTCAACAGAAAAGAAAAACTACATATGTATACAGCAGGGGTCAAACCGCACCCACGCTACCACTGGCTGAGGATTCTGCCCCACAGCCCAGGCCAGCCTTCCCGGGGGTCCCGAGGGAACCGAAGCGTGCCAGGCAAGCTCGGAGCTTTGAAGAGCACGGGATGCAACCCAGTGCGTATTTGGACACTGCTGACCCCGGAGCCAGGCCAGCCAGCTATTTCCGACGGAGAACTCAAAACATGACTAGGGAAGTTCAGATGCAAGTGAAAATTATTTTCCCCGATTTCTTATTGTAAAATGCCAGAACCAAAAATATCTGATATACAAGCACACTTTTGGATTTGCACTTATCAAAAATAATATGAAACACAACATCTCCAAGGAAGCCAAGTTCTGGCCCTCAGGTTTCTTTCCCCTCTGACCCGTACGGTCATGTCTTTCGGAATAAATCCGAGCAGGACACAGGCACGGCCGCCCACCTGTGGCCACTTCCCACCAGACTGTGCCCGCCTCTTGATTTCCTCCACCGTCTTCCTGCGGGAGTCCTGGTCTGTCCGGGACACGAACACTGGCCGGATGTACTTTATCAGAGCTGAAAGAGAGGGCGGGGTGCTCATGGGGGGTGGGGCCGATGGGCGCTGCCCGTGGCGTGGTGAGCCCCCCAGAGGTTCCCCGCAGGCTGTGCCAACCACAAGGGATCAGGGACAGCACTGAAGCCTTAGAGGACGGCTGGGAGCCCCCGACCTGCGGGGCACAGACAACAAGTCAGGAGAGAGAGACAGGGCTGACCCGCCGGTCACCTGTGTCACTGAGGGAAGAGCCAGGGAGCCCAGGGCGCGTGGCTGACCTCCCCAGGCCCGCAGCTGACCTCCCCGGGCCTGTGGGTGACCTCTCTGGGAAACAGGACCTCTGCAGATATGGCCAAGTCAAGATGAGGTCACGCTGCACGGGGTGGGCCCTGTTCAGGGACTGGTGTCCTTGTAGGGACCTTTATTTCCTGGGGGTCTTACAAAAGTGAAAAAAAAACATTTTTAAAAAGAATAAAATTCTACCTAGTTGGGTCCATGGCACTCAAAAAAATCTAAGCGGATCTCAGTGATACTTTGTCCTGTGTCTTGAAACAGTTTGTTTTTTCGTGCAGTTGAAACAATTTCATCCTTCCTCACAGATTATTCCTACGCTGCTAAAAAGGATCATAAGGAGAAAGGGAGGTTTGGTGGAACCACCCAGAAGATTGAGGCAGGTGAGCCCACCAACCGGTACAGCCCAGCAACTACCCCCCGGGACAGATACTGAGCTAGCCCCAGCTTCCAGCGCTTCTGTGAGCTAAGGGTAACGGGCTCTGTTAGAACTCGAGGGAGCACTGTAACCCGCAGAGTTGAGGGCACTTGTGTGCTAATAAAAAATGAAAATCACAGTAATATCAGAAGAAATCATAACACAGAGGTCGAGGTCCAGGGCCTAGCTCTCGGGGGTGGGACCTGTGCAGACATGTCTGCCATCATGTGACCTTTGGCTCTGGGAATTGCTATCACAATCGGAGCTTTTAACAACGCGGTTGTCCTCCTTGGGATGACGCTTGATTTTCTGGGTGTGTTTGTTGGTATTTCTGGGGGTATAAACATGTACACCACCTACTTGTGCTTCCAGAGGTCCTTAGAAGCCCAAGAGGCAGCTGAGAACATCCACCTCGTGTGGAGTCAGGTTCTACATCAAGAGCCTAGACTCTCGGCCGGCACCTGCTTATAATCTCATATTTAACCTGAATGTCTCTAGACTCCAAGTTTGTTTTATGCACCATTTTCAAACTTTAAATAAAATTCTGAAAACTACAGTGAACGGAGTCAGTGCCCCCAGGATCAGGGGGCGCTCAGCACTCCCACCAGGATGGGGGGCAGTCTCCCAGCAGGACTGAGGGGGTGGGGCTGACTCCTTGCAGGATGGGGGTGCTGATCACTGCCACAAGGATGAGGGGACTGGAGGGGTGGGGCTCACTTTCCCACCAGGATGGGGATCACTCTCTCCCAGCAGGATGGGGGTCACTCCCCCAGCAGAATGGGGATCACTCCCCCAGCGGGATGGGGCTCACTCTCCAGCGGGATGGGGGTCACTCTCTCCCAGCGGGATGGGGGTCACTCTCCCAGCGGGATGGGGGTCACTCTCCCAGCGGGATGGGGGTCACTCTCTCCAGCGGGATGGGGGTCACTCCAGCGGGATGGGGGGGTCACTCTCCCAGCAGGATGGGGGTCACTCTCCCAGCGGGATGGGGGTCACTCTCTCCAGCGGGATGGGGGTCACTCTCTCCAGCGGGATGGGGGTCACCCTCCCAGCAGGATGGGGCTCACTATCCAGCGGGATGGGGGTCACTCTCTCCAGCGGGATGGGGTCACCCTCCCAGCGGGATGGGGCTCACTCTCCAGCGGGATGGGGGTCACTCTCTCCAGCGGGATGGGGGTCACCCTCCCAGCGGGATGGGGGTCACTCTCTCCAGCGGGATGGGGGGTCGCTCCCCCAGCGGGATGGGGGTCACTCACTTCCCCATATGGGGATGTCTCTGCTCTCCGCCTTCATCACGACGGAGGACATCGTCATGGTGACGGGGATGGCGTCGAAGTACGAGGAGTGTGGAGCCAGGGTGAGGATGGCGGCCTCGGTGGGCGGCGCCTGCCGCCCCTTCACGACCACGTGGTGGAAGCCGCCAGCGAGCCACATGGTGCGCATGATGGCCTTGAGCAGCAAGTCCACGACTCTGCAACAGAAGCGCGGCCGTCGGGGACAGCGCCTCGGGCCCATGCCCCGCCAGGGCACCACCGACCCCAGACGGCGCCCGCACCCGTCCTGAGGCAAGGGCACCGGGGGCACTGGAGACGCAGAGCCTTCCCAGGGAGGGGGCTGGGAGGCGATCGACCAGGGCAGGGACCTGCCCTCGCCCACCGCCCTCCCCCACCGCCCTCCCTTAGACACCTTAGACTCAGGCCTGTGGGCAGGAGAAGGTCCGAGGCCCCAGGGCAGGCATCAGAAGAGAGATGGAAGAACCCCCCCACGTCAGCACATTACGGAGCCAGGTGCTCTGAGACCGTCCAGGGGACAAGAAAAAGAAAGCAGTGTGGAAATCAATTGTCTCCTGCAGAAATGCCAGCGCCCCCAAAAGGCTGGAAAATGGAGAGGGAACCTCCCAGAACATGCCAGAAAAAGCCAGGACGGAACTATGAGACACGAAGGAAACAGCTTCTCAGACTGAAGGAAGGCACAGGTCCCAGCACCATGCCAAGGCGCTGACCAGAACGCATTTTGTTAAGAAAAAAGAATATTCATGCAATCTCCTCTCAAAAGCTTTCAAACTTCCAACAACAAAGACTTCAAAACTTTCCAGAGAAGCACGCGCGCTTCCAGCGTCTAGCTGCAGGGAGTCAGCAGCGCGTCACGAAAGCGCTGAGTCAGCTCTACACCTAACCCCCACTACCCACCAACGCACAGAGCAGAATAAAGACACCTCCAGACCCAGAAGGGGAGTGCGTTCCTTCCGCGTACCTTCTTTCAGGGATGAGAACCCGAAATTCCAGAAAATCTTGGATGAAAAACAAAAGGAAAAAGCAAACAGGCCCAGGAAACGCAGACCACGGCCGAGCCGGCAGCAGCGGAGGGACGCACACCGGGCGGGGTCAGGGCCCCAGGCCCGGGGGACAGCGGCCCCCAGACCGTGGCTGCGGGACCTCGGGGACAGAGAATTTTGAGGCTACGCTCAGGGCTCGTTGTTCTGTTCGTAAAAGGCAACATAAAATTGGAAATTTCATAAAACGGGAAAACACAATACAGGAAGTGAAGGTCAGGCTTCACACAGCAGGCGGACATGGGGTGACTTCAAGAAGCCACGTGTGAGGGAAGCCCATGGTGACCCCGACCGCCACCCTCGCCCGGCCGGGGCCCCGGACCCGCCGGCCGCTCGGCGCCCCTCAGGGCTGGGCTCTGACCCCGACAGGCTGACTCCTTCCCTGGGCGATGGAGGCCACGGCAGAGCCACGCAAGGTGGGTGTGTGTGCCGCTGGGGTACACGCCAGGACACCAACACATGCACGCACAGGCACACACTCACACACACACAAACACGCATCTGTACACACGCATGTACACACATGGATACACGCGGAATGAGTCTCTGTGGACATGAACACCCAGCCCTCCCGTGAAACTGCCCCATGTGCACAGTCGTGTGCCCGTCTCTCCCTCTCTCTCTCTCGCTCACTCACACACGCACACACCACGCGCGATGCTTCTGTGACGTGGGCTGCTGGAACTAAACTTTGCTGTGGTTCGCTTGTCACCCGATGAGATCGAGTGCATCACTGCAGACAAGAAAAGCCGCAGGAGTCGGAACACGGAAACCCAAGGAGCCCCGAGTCACCTGCGTGAAGACAGACTCGGAGGCCGTGCGAGCTTTCCTCCCTCACTGGTGAGAACAGGAGGGAGAGGAGCCCAGCCCGAGCAGAGGGAGGGAACAGGGAATAAGACGCTTTTATCAAACCACTCCTTCTGAGTAAAAACTACAAAATCTCTGCTTTCTGAGGGTTCTTAATCCAGAGAAACTGAAATTCAGATTCCTTTTTGGCCTGGATTTATTTTCCTTGATTATATATTTGGTACCAAATTCACCTGGCTTCCATCCCTGGGTTGGGAAGATCCCCTGGAGAAGGGAAAGGCTACCCACTCCAGTATCCTGGCCTGGAGAGTTCCATGGACTGCAGAGACCATGGGGCTGCAAAGAGTCGGACACGACTGAGCGGCTTTCACTCCCTACTCCCTCGTATTTTAGTTAAAAAAGCCTCTCAAGGTAAATTATGATTTCCAAAGAGATTAGAAAGCCCGGCTCCCTCGTCCCCTCTGGTTCGCTCTCGCCCCCTCCCGCTCGCTCACTCACAGACCCGATCACTCGTTCTGGAGAGACTCCGTGACACCAGCAGGCTCCGTGGCCCAGCTGTGCTGGGGCACATCCGTGGAGCCGGCCACGCCTGCCCCTGGTTCCGAGGGAGGAAGAATGCCCACGGTTCACCAGAGGCTGGGGACAGTCTGCGGACGGGAAATACCGTGAGGGGTGAGGGGCCCCCCGGGCGCAGCGCTCAGCCACGGCTCAGGAAACCCTGGCCTCGTAGCCGGCCACCTCTGCCTGCACGTGGTGACTGCTGCTCCGAGCACGGCGCGTGGGCAGCAGAGAACCACGGCCCAGGAGGCACGCCAGTTTCGCAGCCTCTGAGGGCGCCCTCAGACAGCGGGAGAGAGAGGAGCGCCTCGAGCTGGTCTGTAGACCTTGGAGGCGGGGCGGCAGGCCGCTGAGGCCGTGTGGGCCCTTGGCCTCGGCCACAGGAGCCCTCAGTGCACAGCAGCGGCCCGGGCTGGTGCACAAATGAATGGGCAGCGCTGCGTCCCAAAAACCTGCTTCACAGAACAGGGGGCAGCGCGTTTGGGCTGCTGGCTCGTCTAAACTGGTAACATTTTTATTATTAGTTAATGATAAAACCGAACTAAACTCATGACGTTTCTGTTTTGAATAAACCATCCCAGGGCCCTCAGGATGGATCAGAGATGTGGACAAAGCAGATCGAGTGCCCTGGTTTTAGGGCAGGAACAGTATCTTTTAAGACACTGAAAATGCCCAGGAAAACCCGTCCACTGGCTCAAAGCTTCCCTTCACTAACAGCAAAGAGGTAAAGAATAGCTTCTGCATGTGTGCGCTCAGTCCGACTCTGTGACCCCACGGACCGTAGCCACCAGGCTCCTCTGTCCATGGGATTCTCCAGGCAAGAATACTGGAGTGGGCTGCCATTTCCTCCTCCAGGGAATCTTCCCCACCCAGGGATCCAACCTGCGGCTTGGGCAATGCAGGTGGGGAAGCACCAGGGAAGCCCAGCAAAGAGAGCCAAGGAACAGCGCGAGGTACTTAACACAAGAAAGGGCTGTGACTTCATCTGGTTTCGCCGGATCCCCGTGGGAGCTTTAGTTAAGCTGCGTTTACACGTCCACTGACGCGAAGCCATGGTTTATCACCGTCCATGGTGTTAAAACAGAGAGCAGACCGGGGCAGCAGGCTGACACACGGCCTCGAGGGCTGGGGGCAGGGAAACACGCGGGAGCTTGCGCTCAGGACCCAGCACAGCGGTCAGGCGGCTCGCGGAGCCTTGGAAGGAGCCTCAGGGTAGGACAGCAGCAGGGGCGGCAGGGGTGCGAGGGGCAAGGGGGCTTGTGCCCGGGACAGGGAAGAGAACGGAGCCTCGGAGAAGCGGCCCTGGGACACCCCCCACTACCCCGGAGCCTCCGCAGACACGGACTCACCTCCGCCACAAAGCCGGCGGCTGCTCGGGTTCCTGCCCGGCGGGTCCCAGCGAAGACACAAGCGCCAGGGGCCAGGCGAGCAGCATCATGAGGACGACAACCAGCAGCCGGACAGGGAAGAGCGTCAGCGTCAAGACGGCCACCTGCGGACACGGCACGGTCACTTGGGGGCTGTCCCCCAGGCTCCTCACGCCAGGCCCGCCCTGCCCCAGCTGCCCAACCCCTTCCTGGAGCCGCCGAGGTGCCTCCTGCAGCCGCCGAGGGAATGACCTGGAGATGGGGGTGTCTTTCCTGGTGGACAGCGCCCTGCCCACTCCCAGCACCCCAGCAGACAGCCCGCCCACTCCCAGCACAGCCCCGCCCACTCCCAGCACAGCCCCGCCCACCCCCAGCAGACGGCCCGCCCACTCCCAGCAGACAGCCCGCCCACTCCCAGCAGACAGCCCCGCCCACTCCCAGCAGACAGCCCGCCCACTCCCAGCAGACAGCCCCGCCCACTCCCAGCACAGCCCCGCCCACCCCCAGCAGACGGCCCCGCCCACCCCCAGCAGACGGCCCACCAGAGCCCCCTGCTCTCAGTGCCCCAACATGGGCAGCAGACAGCCCCGCCCACTCCCGGCAACACCCCGCCCACCCCCAGCACAGCCCCGCCACTCCCAGCAGACGGCCCCGCCCACTCCCAGCAGACAGCCCATCGGAGCCCCCTGCTCTCAGTGCCCCCGCATGGGCACACTTTCCTGCCACGGGAGGCACAGAGCCGCCAGGACTGGGCTTGGACCGCAAGGAGAGGGGGACCCGAGGACTTCCCAGCCCCAGGAAGTCAGGGACGGGAGGAGGGCCCAGCAGGGATGGGGTGTCCAAAGTCACAGGTCTGGTCCTGAGGACACAAGGAAGGCTGGCTGGGGCTTGTGGGGAGGGGAGGCCCTGCAGGAGAGGGGGACAGCCACAAGTCTGCGGGGGCTGGTGAGGGTGGACCCAAGGGGTCAGCAGAGGCCGAGTCAGGGAGGGCCGAGTGGACGGGCAGCGGTGCGGGAGGTCCAGCACTTCTGCACGAAAGACGCTCTGGTTCCACATGGTGGGGGGAGGGGGATGCTCAGGACCAGTGAGTTTTGTGATGAACTTGATCTCAGGGGGCGCTGATTAGAAATGGGGAGGGGGCGGAATGATGCAAAGACTCAAGACGCTCAGAGCCTCATGACCAATAGGTGCAGTTTTTGGTGCTTTGCAAAAATACACACACGAGATACACAGGTTTGGCGCACAGGACACAGAAGAGACAGGAAGAGATCCAAGTCCAGCAGCTCACTGCCGCCCCCCGCCGCCCGGAAGAGATCCAAGTCCAGAAGCTCACTGCCGCCCCCCGCCGCCCGCCCCGCCGCTGGTCTCGGCCACCTGCAGCCCCGCAGCCCGACTGGTCGCTGATCCCTGGGGTCTCCATCAAGGCCAGCACAGGAATACAAGGCAGGCCACGTGAGTCATTTCACATTTCCTCGCAGCCACATTTAAAAACACAAAGGTGATGAAATCAATTCAGCAAGGAGTTAATTTAAGCCAACACCCCTCAAATTCCATCATCTGAGCAGGCACTCATGAGCCGCTTTACTCTCTCTCCCGTCATGTCCAGGGATCCAGACACAGCGCATCTCGATCACACACGCCACGTTCTGGGGGCCCAGCAGCCACCAGTGGCTTATGCTGCCCGCGGCCGCTGCGGGCCGTCTCCACACGCTGCTGTTACGGGAGCCAATCCCGATGCCCCTGGAACTGTTTTATTATTTCAGCCTTCGCTTCCTGTTGCTTCTGTTCACTACAAGGATTCTGTCCATACATAAGGGCCTGACTCGCGGAACCCTGGCCGCCTGTGGAAGGTCACAGGAAGGAGGGGATTAACACGGCCCTCCCCAAGGCCAGCCCTTCCAGGAAGTGTCTGCAAGACTAACGGCCTTTTCATCTCACCTCCTCACCTCCCCGCTCTCTGTTTCATTAAGCATGGTAACCTGCACTCGTAACCACAGCGCCTTTGAACTGCCTCTCCTGCCCTGCCCTTCAGGGGCAGGGGTCCCCCGGACGACCCTCCAGTTTTAACACAAGGTGGAACAGGGACGGTGACCCCGGCTCTGTCGTGGGACGCTTCCTGTTAAGTAGGGGGTGTGTGTCCCACTCCAGGACCATGTTGGCGGGAAGGTGCCCCCCACCCCGGGTTTCTAAGGGTCCTGTTCTGGGGTCGACACGAAGGGGTGCACATTGCCACACAGCATCCCTGGGTCACCCCGTCCTCATGCCTCATGCTTTTCTATCACAGCCTCGGCTCCAGCGCACGGAAGCACCTCTCTGAAGGCCTCGCGGAGTCTGTCTGTAGACACGGCTTTGGAAGGCCAGCCTGGCCACCGCCTCCACCCTGCCATCCTCAGTGAGGACATCACCCCAGACACCAGCCCGCCTTGTTGGGGGAATTCCTACGGAGCTTTCTGATGGCTGTTCCCATGCTTTCAAATTGTTTACCTGGATTTCCCACCTTCTGGAGTTACGTCTGCATTTTCGCCTGGGAGGAAGTTTCTGGGGGTCCTTGGCAGGCGCTCTTCCCACTGGATTTCCCGTCATTCACCTTCAGGGCCATCGCGTGAAGCTGCAGCCCTGGAGTTTCGTGAACCCTGCCCTGACGCCCAGGGTGCGGTTCGCGTGATTTGTGTTTCCAAGACGTTTCAGGCTGAGAGGACACACTCGCCCCTCACAGAACCTGCTCACAGAGCGACCTGCGCAGGCTGTCCCCCGTCTCTGCTGTGACCGTTCAGCCGTGTGAACTCCGGTCTCACGGGCGCCTCTCTCTTCCACTCGCGTTTCCTCTGCTGCTCTAACTTCCTGAGGGAAGAGCCTGGAGCATTATTTTCAGGAGTACCTTATCTCCCCCAGTTCACACGGAGAACTCTGCTTTCTGTAAGTACTTAAATTCAACTCCACTAGTTTTAAAACGTAGCCTTTCCTTCCTGTTAAAATTTAGGTTAAATGTTATATCTTTTTGAAGCCTTGCTATTATCTTGTAACTTTGTTGCAGAGAAATAGAGGGCAGACACCCCGCCTCCTCAGCCACTGGCCCCGCCTCTTGGGCTGTCTGGCCCTGCTCCTCCCCACCTCCTTGGCCACTGGCCGTGCCTCTCGGGCTGCCTGTCTAGGAGAACGTCCAGGGCCCACCGGGGACTGTGCTGCGAGCCTGCTCCGCCTACGACCTGTGGCTGCCAGCCCCTCCAGGGTGCACACGGTTGGGTCCCTGGAGAGTCCCCTGTGTGTCCCCACAAATGGACCCTCAAGCTGCTGCCTGTGTCAGAGCGCAAGCAGACAGTGGCGGTGGACAGGAGCTGCGGGGGCCACCACGCTCAGAGCGCTCACGGGTGCACAGCGACACACCCGGATGGTGCAGCCACACCCAGGACGGCTGCTCCTCCAGGTGACAGAGAGGAACGAGGCGGCTCAGGAAGAACACCAGTGGCCAACGCCCCACCCCAGGGCTTGGAGGACTGAGGCTGAAAGGGGCTCGGGGGCAGCACCCCAGTGCGTCTGGACCAACAGGGAGTGATGAGCAGGCCTGGAGGGGGAGCCCAAAGCTGTGACAAGTGCCGCTGCTGAAGGTGCAGGTTAGTGAGCAGACAGCGTCCTGAACACAATGGGGCTCACCGGTCACTCCCGTGGACATGACGTGTGACCACGTCTGCCCCCGGAGAATGCACCCTGTGCCCACTCCGTGTGCCCGGGAGTCATGGGCCTGGTGCCTGAGCTCTGCAGCCAGCAGGGAGAGGACACATGTAAGTGACCACACAGCCCCGACCGACAGACGAGGACAGGCAGGCGCAGAGGGAACGAGGCCTAGCTGCAGACCTGCCCGGGCTCCTCGGAGGGTTGGGCGGGCAGGAAGCACGCTGGGCTTTGAAGGCTGCCTGGAGGAGGCGGGCACCTCCGGAGCCCACGGGGTGCAGAAGGGCCTGGTTCCTGAGAAGCTGGGACCCGCCTCCCTCCTGAGATGCAGCCCACAGTCTTGCCCCCGCCTCCATCCTCAGGAGCCCACTATCCTCAAAAGTGCCAGGTCGACTGTGGGGCCACCCTTCTTGAAGGCCACACGAGGGCGACACTCAGGGCCCTGGGCTGAGCTACTCAGCACAACTATCAGGTTGCTCACGAAAAACTGTCCTCATGTCACGTACAAGCCGCTGTATTTAAAACGGATAGCGAACAAAGACCTACTGAACAGCACATAGAACTCTGCTCAGTGCTATGTACCAGCTTGGACGGGAGCGGGGTTTGGGGGAGGACGGATTCACGTGCACGCATGGCTGAGTCCCTTCACTGTTCACCTGAGCAACGCTCTTAAGCGGCTACACCCTGATACAAAATGGCTTTGGTGTAAACAGAACAAAATGGGCTCAACAAGAACAGACTTGGGCGTGCATGTTCCCAGCACGGCCGTTTTGTAGGTCAGTCGTCTAACCCAGAGAGGTGCGCGCACCGCCCGCTCTCAGCCAGCACGCTTCACCGTGAGTTCCCGGCACAGTGGGTCCCACAGGTGATCTGTCCAGGCCCGGCGCTCCGCTTCCCACCACAAGGACCCAGGGCCCGCATATGGAGCCACGGGCACACAGGAACAGTCCACGTGTGGGGGGACCACACAGGCACACGCCACGCCCACACGTATGCATCCTGGCCTCACCGGCTGCCTCTGGACTCTAGGAGACTCATTTCTGATTGTGGCACCAGCCAAGGGGCGGACGGGGCGTGTCTGCGGACGTGCCCTCGAGGGGCTGGCATGGGCGTCCAGAGCCCTCCCTCCAGACCAGCCCGACAGCCTGAGAGAGATGGGAGCCCTCCAGCTCCAGGTCAGGCCACCAGCTTCCAGAAGTCACGGAAGACAGGACTCAGCAGCAAGCACAGACACCCCAGACACAGTCCAAGAGACAAATCGAACCCTCTGATCAGAGGGTGCATGTGGGTGCGTGCGCAGCCAAGAGCCGGAACCGGGCACCTGCTGGCCGAGCCCAGTGCCCGCCCCCGGTGCCCAGGAGCGCACTGTGCCTTCAAGGGCGACACAGCCCGCACGGTGGCCGCTGGATGTCCTTGTCCTTGAGATGCAGATATACACGGGATCTTTACGGGCTCAGTGGTGACATCTGGGCACTGCTTCCAGATCACTGCTGGAAGGGGACGCGGGGGCGGGGCCGCTCCCCTGCGGTGCTTCGTCCAGTCGCCCAAGCAAACCACTGGCTGTGTGTTCACGACGGCTCGTGGTAAGAACGTGAAAGTGATGCCTGCTCTGGATGGAAAACGCTCTCCAGCTCACAGTGAGCGTGTGGGGCCCACAGGTCCGGAGCGCTCCACAGGCAGCACCCGCCAGGCTCAGACCGGCCTGGCGAGCACTCCCCCGCCTCCGCCCTCCCCAGGCCACCGGGGTCACTGGATCACCCACGTGCAAGCTGGCCCAAGTGCCTTGTGTTTCACAACCAGCGTGGAAGCACCTGCGTGCTACTGAAGAGACAAGACCTCTGCAGAGACCCGTGCCCTCTCCTGGGGGAGGACGGGCCCCAGGGCACCATGCGGCCTGTATCCTCCAGCGCCCGCCCCCACCCCCGGGGACCCCAGTCAGCCGCGCGGGACTCTGACAGGACAAGCGTGGGCAGGACGCACGGGGGCGGGGGGGGTCGGGCAGCACTGCCCCAGACGGTGGTCAGCTTGCTGACCGTAGGCACGGCAGACTCCCGAAGGCCTCTTCCCACCCAGCGCCATGGCCTCGCAGGGAGATCCCGCCATCCCAAGGGAATCGCACCTCCAAGAGGCTGGAGGGAAATGCACTCACTCCTCCCGCTTTGAGAGGAAAACGTCAGTGAGCCCACACGCGGGCCTGCTGGCCGCAGACGCTGGCGCTGGGCCTACATCCCTGGCCCTCCGCTCTCAGCGGTTCCGAGCGGCACGCGACAGAAATAGGAGCAGACATGCCAGGCTCTCGATCCGCCCGCGGCCACAGCAGACCACCCTCGGGAGGTGGGTCGGGCCCGCAAGGCAACAGGCGGGTGTGGACCACAGACACGCCGGCCCTGGGCTCAAGCGGCCCTGGGCTCACGCAGCCTCGCTGTAGACGCCGAGCGCGGAGCCGGGGCCACGGCTGCCGCCAGGGTCCAGGTGTTCCTGGGGCTCCCGGAGCAACAGCTCAGGGCCGGCCCCGGGCTTGAGGACCTTGGGGCCTTTGTGCAGCAGGTGAGACCTCGGGGTGGGCACCTAGCTAGGTGCACCAAATGTCACCTGCATGACGGAGGCCAGGGACCAGCCCGGGGAGGAGCCACCAGCTACATGGGCCTCAGAGGATACCCCCCGATGTGACACTTGCGGGAAAGGGTAAGAAACAAAACGGAACCGACCTCTGCAAGCCAGCCGGATGGCTTCACAGCCTGGACTGGCGTTCACAAGGATGGCAGGCCTCAGTGGACACTCAGGGAGGGCGCCAACCCCTCCTGGTCGGGGGGCCCTGGGGGAGCAGGTGGAGCCTGGATGAATGGGGTGCTACACAGGCCACACAGGGGCCGGGGGCACACTGAGCCCGCCGCCAGGATGCTCGGCTCCAAGGCGCGGGGGACATAAGCCGCCCCGACCTGTGGTCTCCCCAATCCCAGGAGGCGGCCAGGACCCCAGGACAGGACACAGGCGCCGGGCGACCCCAGTGAGGGCACCAAGGCGAGCAGGCCTGGCCCCCGCCCAGCACGCAGGCCCCAGGGGGAGCGGGGCTCAGAGGTGGCTTTTCCAGGCAGGCGGAGTGTGGACCACCCTCACAGTTAAGCACCCACAGTTCATGGGCTCCGACGGGCAGGGAAACCGAGGCCAGCCAGGGAAGTTGGTCAGAGACAAGCCACAGTCTGAGAAGCGGTGCGGGGAGGAGGGGCTGCCTGGAGGATGAGGGGCCGCCTCGGGGGGCGGGGCCTCCCGGGGTGGAGGGGCTTCCCGGCGGAGGAGGGGCCGCTGGGGAGGAGGGGCCACCTGGAGGACGAGGGGCCTCCCAGGGGAGGAGGGGCTGCCGGCGGAGCCCAGGACAGGACCCACCTCCAGCGAGCACTCGCACGTCCAGGACGTGGGCCTGATGGGCACCACGCTCCTACACTGCCGTCCCAGCTGCCCCGGGCTCCAGAGGCATCAACTGCGTCACTGGAAACCCGCTCAAACCAGCATCCCAGGCGACCCCCCAGCCCTCGCCGGCTTCTCAGACACACACTTGGGCATCGTATTTAATACCTTTCTTTCCTCTTCCTCCCAGCTCCGCCCCCACCCCAAGGTGCAGCCCAGGCCCCCTCCCCACCCTGTGCGCGGGGCTGCGGTCACCCTCAGGCTCCAGGTCTCCTCCCCCAGCCTGGTACCTCCCCAGTGGATGCCTTATAAAAAAGGCTTCCCTGGTGGCTCAGACGGTAAACAATCTGCCTGTAACGTAGGAGACCCGGGTTCAGTCCTTGGGTGGAGAAGATCCCCTGGAGAAGAGAATGGCGACTCACTCCAGTCTTCTTGCCTGGAGAATCCATGGACAGAGGAGCCTGGCGGGCTACAGTCCACGGGGCTGGAAAGAGTCAGACACGACTAAGAGACCGACACTTTCACTTTATATTAAAAATAAAATCAGAAACGATAAAGCCAGCTGTCTTTGAGACTCCTGACTTAGAGCGGACAGAGGGCGCTAAAAGCGTGAAGGCAACACGGACGTCCCGGCAGCACGGGGCTGCGCCCCAGCCTCGCAGGGCAGGAGGTGGGCAAAGCCTCGGGGAAACTCTCGTCTGCTGGACGCAGCAGTGAGAAAAGAGTGACACGTCCACCTAACCTCAGTTTTCTCCTGAGAGGAGGCACGGTGACAGCGATGGTCCCAGGGTCCCACCAGCTGGCACTGCCCAGCCCAGGCCCCTGAGTTCACAGCAGCAAAGGGGGAGCATCGGCTGGGGACCCAACAGTGAGGTGCAAGCCCAGCAAACCGACCTGGAGACGCCGCCCCTCTGCTTGCCTCATCTGCAAAAACACCTTTATTAAAGGTAAAATGCCTTCTGGTCCAAACCATACACTGTCTTCAAATAGCAAAGAAGCAGTCCTCCTCACAAGTAACTCGAATAGTTCAAACAGGTGGAAGCAGAAGCGAAGCAGAAAGAGCCGGCAGCCTGAGCCCAGGCTGTCGGCTGCACCTCGTCACACGCACATCTGACCTGCAGACAAGGCTCCGCTCTACTGTCGGACAAAACGCCGAGTGTGGCGAGAGGCCCAAGGCCAGTCATGAGCGAGGGTCACTGGGAGCGCCGGTGGGGTCCAGGGGTCCCAGTCCCGCCCCCGGCTGAGGGGGCACCTTATGCTTGCTGGGATCTGGGCTTCCTCTGGGGTCTGCCATGGAGGTGAATCCTGTGCCCAAATTCACACCAGGTTCACCGTCTTTTTCTTATTAAGGTGTCGTCTGACCTCGGATTTTCCTCCTTGCTGTGTGTCTATGGGGATAACCTGTGCCTCCACTTGGGAAAACTCTCCTTTCAGAGCCCATGCTGACTGCGTATAGAAGCTGTTTCTTCTGAGTGCTCCCACTCAAATCTAAAATTAAATATAGCTTTTCTAAAAGAGCTATTTTTTCTTTCAAACCCCCAGGCAGGCTCAACTTCCCCACCATGCCAGTCACTCTATTCAAGAGCTTTCAACTCAAATCTTAGCGCGGATCGCCGAGGCTGCAGGCTTCCACAGGACGGGTGTGTTTCAGTAATTCACCGAGCTTACAAACCTGTCCCACAGGAGAAAAAACCACAGAGCAACTTTCCGGATGACCACACACAACACTCCTGGCACATGGCAGCTGATGATGGGGTCGTAGGGGGCAGCCCTGGTCATCACACGTTTCTCTGGGGGATCAGACCCCTAAGTGTGAGACTCTGCACACGTTTCTCTGGGGGATCAGACCCTAAGTGTGAGACTCTGCAGCCCCAGCCACTGGTCTGGGGCAGGGGACGGGAGGGTCACACCTTCACATCTGTGTATCCTGCCCCTCTGGCCCACGGCCCCCACAGTGATGGTTTCAGAGGGCCAGCGCGTACAGGCCCTGAGTTCCCAGACCCCGTGGGCAGCTGGGGGCAGCGAGACCCACAGTCCACAGGGGAAGGAGTCAGAAAAACAACCCCAGGGTCTGCGGTGAGCGTGGTGGGACCACTGGGGCCCTCCGGGGGACTGCAGCGCTGGAGGCACGGAGGGGCCGGCAGAGCCCTCGGGACACAGGAGGCTGCATGGGGGTGAACCCTCAGGCCACCACAAGCCAGCCGCCTGCCACGTGGACTCCACATCTCCAGGGCAGCTGAGAAAGGCCTCTAGAATTATAATGGGTAGGATTTAAGTGAAGATGGAAGGAAGTATGTGAGGAGCAAGGGGAGAGCTCGGCACGTGGGGCTGGGCCTGGAGGAGCGGGTGGGCCAGTGGGTGGGCAGGGCAGCCACCAGGCTGGCTTCCAGGCTCTGCCTGTGACCTCTCAGGCCTTCTCCTTGCTCTCCCAACTTACTCAAGTTTTGTACAAAATCTCAGCTCGTCTGGGTTTTCAGGACCCCTGCATCCCGGGGCCCTGGTGACTGTGACCTCAGCCCCTGCCCCCTCTGGGCGTGACATTCGCAGTGAAGCCAACCCCAGGCTGGAGCCCTCCTGCGGCTGCCCGGTCCCCTGAGCCCAGCATTGCCCGTGCCCAGGAGGACAGCTTCCTGGGCCTGACGGTCCCACAGAGATGGGGCTCAGAAACACAGCGGCCACTGAGCTGCTTCCCCAGGCGACTGGCCGGTCGGGCCGGGACATCCTGGAATTTCAAGTCCACAGTCCTGAGTGCCCCACCTGCAGAAATGGACGCAGGAGGCCGCACTCCTCCCAGATAGGTCAGAAGCTCGGGCTCCAGGTGTCCCGCAGCCTCAGGGATCGTCTCCCTGAGGAGACGGGAGCAGGGGACTGGGGGGAGCTGAGGCACCTCGGGGTCTGAGCGCCGGAGGCCGTGGTTACCAGTCTGCAAGGCCCTGGCAATGTCCCGGGAGCGCTGCCCTCGGGGCTCTAAGGACACGCCTTCTACACTTTCACGGTCTGAAGCGGGTGCCCTGGCAGGTGGCCAGCAACGGCAGGAGCCGTGGGAATGAGGGTGGGGGGAGCGGGGTGCGGAAAGAGCCCAGCAGCAGGGCTGCCTGCAGAGGAGGGGCCTGACAAGCTCGGAGCAGCCCCCCACCCCCATCTCAGAGCCACCCAGAGCCAGGCCATGCTGGGGGGGTTCGGGACGTGCCTGCTCCGCAGGGCCCTTTACCGCAGGGTTTGAGTAAAAGAATCTCGAAGTTCAAGACCTGCAGCATTTCCTGCGGGTTTCACCTGTTTAGCAAATACCTGCCCAGAGCAGGAGGGCAGGGGTGGGGGCCGGGCTCCCAGCTGGGCACCTCCTACACCAACCCGCCCTCAGGTACAAGGAGCCCCCTCCACCGAACCTCCCAGCTCAACCCCACCCCCACAGGCTGGAGAGGCCCTGAACCAAATATCTAGGTCCAGGCCCACATCCTGTCCCCATCCCCCAAATGCAAGGAGTTTCCCCCCAACCACATCCTGGCTCTGATCACAGCGGTGGGACACTCCCTCCAGCTGCAGGTGACCCCCAGGCGGGGACTTCCCCAGTAGCAGACAGACCCCCCCCCTACCTAACGTCCCGGCTCTGCCCCCTTGGCTGCAGGCAGCGCCGCGCCCACTGGGCACACTGGGGCCCTGGTCACGGGCGCGGGAGGAGAGAGATGTTTGGGCAGCCTGTCCCCCGGCCAGGCGATCACTCCTCTGGGGACAGTGGGGAAATGGGGTGGGGTCCCCGCGTCCCGCGCGGCTGCTCCATGCTGGGTGATCGCAGGCTCCCGACCAGCAGCCTGAAGGGAGCTGGCGGGAGGGGAGGCAGGCGTCCCAGGGGAGGGCCCGGCCGACGGCTGTGGGAGCAGCAGCAGCAGGGGCTCCCCGCTGGGGAGAAGCGCCCACTGCCTTGGGGGGGTCGTGCCGCCTGCTCTGGACCAGGGACTGTGGCCCTCCAGGGCTGGCCAGGGGCGCAGAGGACCCCAGAGGAGAGGCCCCCACCTAAGGCTGGCCCAGCCTGTCAGCGCCCTGGGGTCCTGGCACCAAGGCTGCTCTGCCAGCCTGGGATCCGAGGGTGGCTGGGTTTGGGGCCCGCCGGGCGGCCCATCCTCCTGCTCCGGGCCTCGGGACCCCGCGTGCAGCCCCCCCACGGTGAAGTCCAGCTGTGTGTCCCCACCCCGGGGGACGGGAAGGTCCAGAAAAAAGTGTTTAAACAACTCTAGAGTGGCAGCTAACTTTTTAGGGAAAAGAAGTCACACGTGTACACCCGTGGCGGATTCACGTTGATGTATGGCAAGACCACTACTGTACTGCAAAGTAATTAGCCTCCAATTAAAATAAATAAATTTATATTAAAAAAAAAAGTCACTCCTCTGGCTCTGGGACTGTTAAGGCCCCAGGCCGCCGGACACGTCCCCGCTCAAGACCCCTGCGGAGCACCACAAAGGACACGGTGCGCAAGGAGGGAGGCCCAGAGGCGGGAGGCTGAGATCGCAGGGAGGGGGACGATCGGCCACGGTTACACACACAGACACCCACACAGACACACAGACACACACCCATAGACAGACACACAGAAACAGACACACACACAGACACACAGACACAGACACACACACACAGAGACACACACACCGACACACACATACACAGACACACACACACATAGACACACACACAGACATACACACAGACACAGACATACACACAGACACAGACATACACACACACAGATATATACACAAATACACACACAGACACACACACACACCCATAGACAGACACACAGAAACAGACACACACACAGACACACACAGACAGACAAACAGAAACAGACACACACAGACACACACATACACACACACACAGACACACACATACACACAGATACACACACAGATACACACACACAGACATACACAGACACACACACATAGACACACACACAGAAACAGACACAAACACACAGACACACAGACACACACAGAGACACACAAAAACAGACACACACAGATATACACACAAATACACACATAGACACACACAGACACACACACACATAGACACACACACAGACACACATACATAGACACACAGAAACAGACACACACACAGATATACACACAAATACACACATAGACACACACAGACACACAGACACACACACACACACACACTGGTTCGCAGGCTGGAGCAGTGTAAGAATGAGCACAGCCTGGTGAACCAGCATGGGTGTCTGGGCGGTGAGGCGGGCTTCAGGGGGCACAGCTGCACATGCCTCAGCAAGGGGTTTCCAGACACACACTGCCTCTGGGCTCCTTTCAGAACAACTCACACCGAGACAGGGGCTTATGGGACACAGGAAGCCCCGCCCTGAGGCTGCAGGGAGCCCTCGAGCGCTCGCCTGGCCGTGGGGGCGAGGGCGTGGTGATGGCCCCGGGGTGGGGGCCCGTCCCATCCGTGTGGTGAGGGCCCCGGGCCCTTGTTCTGTCCATGTGTGACGGCCCCGGGGTGGGGGGCAGAGCCCACCCGGGTGACCGGGGCTTGTGGAGGCCCTGCTAAGACCCCTGGGCACCTGCAGGGACGGGCGGGCAGGGTCCGCTCTCGGGGACAAAATCCTGCCCTATCAGTGAGGAGTGAGGCTGACTGTACTCAGCTCCGTGCTCAGAGATGAGAGCGGGGTAAGAGAAAACTGCACGTGCGCATTCCCAGGACAGAAGAGCGTGATTCGGGAGAAGCCCCAGGACCTCCCTGGTGGTCCAGAGGCCAAGATTCCAAGCTCCCCACGCAGGGGGCCCGGGTTCCATCCCTGGGTGGGAACATGATCCCACGGGCTGCAACCAAGACCTGGCATAGCCAAATAAATATTTACAGCAGAGCGCGGGGAGGCGGCAGCGGTGGCCCGCCACCCTGACCCCCTTCTCAGTCCCCATCACTGACCACAGCTCAGCTTCTCCCGCGGACCCTTCCGGAAGATGACGTGCGGGTCACAGGAGGCTCCCAGCAGGTCGGAGGAGAAAGCGGGCAGGTCAGACATCCACCCAGAGCCAGCCCACGTGGCCTGGAGTCCAGGGACAGCACAGGGCCTGCGCCTCGGCCCCTCGCTTGGACGCGGGGACACGGCCCAGCTGTTCACCTGCCTGGGGCTCAGGGCTGCGCTCCTGGCCGTCAGAAGGTGACGGGGGCCTCGGGCCGAGCTTGGTCCTGCCCTGGGACACTCGCACTCTTGGAGGGACCCCAGCACCCACTCCCAGCTGCGGTATCACCAGCCCCCCAAGAACATGGGCTTCAGGCCAGGCCGCCTCCCCATTCACCCATCCTCCCCACCCCACCAGGCAGGGCCTGGGGGTCCCAGAAGGGGCTGGATGGAGGGCTGCCCAGGGTGGGTGCAAGGAGCACCCAGATGTGGGGGAGAGGCTGGGGCCTGGCCTGTGTGTCTGTAGGGGCACACCACGGATGTGAACCAGACTCCTCCTCGTGAGCAGCCAGGGAGCGTGCCTGCCCCCCTCCCCGAGGGCCCCCCTAACTAAGGCTGCATCCAGACAAGCCCCCAGGTACCTGCTGCTGCTCTGCCAGACCAAGACCACCGCTTCTGGGGGATCAGGCTGCACGCAGGCCCCCTGGACAGGCCTGTCCCTGGACTCACCCTCCTGGTGACTCCTGGGGCCCAGTTCCAGGGTGTTCGGGAAACCAGGCTGCCATCCAGGAAGTAAACTCTCCGTGACACCAGTTCAGGGGCTCAGAAATGGGGAAGCGCCAGAGCTGCGGGGTGCGCTCGGCCCGGGGCTTCCAGTGGGAAGTCCCCAAACCCAGGTGGGACAGGAGACCACCACCCAACTGCAAAGCAGCACCACCTCCACGCGAGGGCCCCACGGCCCACGAGTCACAGCTCTCGGATCTCAACTTGCTGGTTCCTGTCCCAAGAGATGCTTAAGCTCCTCACTAGATCTGCCGTTAAATGACAGATGGGCCCAGGGGTCATTAATCCCCAGACAGGCGGCAGTCCCTCCCCCCAAGCAAAGGCCAACAGGTAAACACAGGCACTGAACCGGTCAGTCCCAACTCAGGATGAAGGGAAGCGATGTCCCTTCCCTCGGACATCGAGGATTCCGTTTATGTGCTGATTTCGAGAGGAAGGCTGCCCTTGCGTGGACAGGCCAGTCGGCTCTGCAAGCTAAGCACGCGAAGGGGAAAACCTGTGCAGGACGCTGCTGGCGAAAAGCAAGACGTTCCCGTGGGCTGGCACGGGGACAGTCCGTGACCGCACACCCCGCGTCAGGCCTGGTGCCACAGGCCTCTGGACAGAAACATGGACTCAGCCCCGACCCTGCCTGGGGACTAGGGATGCGCAGAGGACCCCTGCCCTGCCCGGTGGTGAGAACACGGCCCGCCTGCTCCTCCCTGACCTCAGCCACACGCCGGGGAGAAGGGCCAGGCCGGGCCTCCAGTGCCCAGGCCCGCTGAGTTGGCACTTAGAGAAAAAGGCAGGCATCTGGGGAAATGACAACCTTAGACTGACTTCAAGAACTTTTCGCTTAACATTACTTCAGATGAATTACTCTGCACATTAAAAACCCCGATCTCCCCACAAAAAGCTGTCGCAGACGGAGGTGTGCTCCCCACGGGCTAGACCACCCGGGGGGAACAGGAAGTCTCCGCTCCTCCCACAGGTAGTTCTGGGGTCACAGACAGGCCGGCCTGTGGGCAGTCCTACCGAGAGGCACACAGCTCACACGCGGAGTTCGCGTGGTCCACTCAGGGGTCCCACCAGGGCAGAGAAGCGGCCCGCCAGGTCAGGGGCAGCAGAAGGCAGGGCAGATGGAGGGGGGCGCCCCCGAGGGGCCCCCAGTCAGGGCTAGAGCATCCCACAGACAGAGCGTATGGAAAGCAGGCGCCTGGACTGTTCACCAGGCGGGACCTGCTTTTGTGTAACCGATTCAGGCCCTAGACAAGCGCCAGGATCCCCCAGAACAACTTGGAACCGGGGCAGGCCAGAACCCCCCCCAAAACCCCTCTGCCGTCACCTCAGGACCCCAGAGTCCGCCCCCACCGCTGCTGCACCGACTCCAGGGACCAGCGAGGTCCCCACACGCGAAGCGCATCAAGCGACAAACTTACATCCAGAGGGAGCCGCTCCGGTTCGGCGCGGGGCCTGCACACGGCGGGAGCGGGCGCCCGGACCGGGGACCGCGCGGCGCCCACCCAGCGGGGAGTGGCTCCGAGGCCGGAATGCAGGGGCTAGGGAAAAGGGGTACGGGGGGTCCAGGGATCGGGGAAAGGGGGGACGAGCCGGGGGCGGGGACCTGGGGAAAAGGGATGCGGAGCCAGGTTCCGGGCGCTGGCGGCGGGAACCGGGGATGGGGCGCGGACGGCGGGGGATGAGCGCTGCGGGTCGCAGGGAAGGGTGGCGGTAGCGGGCCCCGGGGAGCGCGCAGCTGGGCCGCGCCCAAGGTCCCCCTCCCGGGCCCCTCCGGCCGCGCATCCCCGAGCCTCGGCGCGGCCCCGGGCCCGGGGCGGCCTGGGCTCCCGGCGGACACCCACCTGGGCCTTCTGCAGGGCGCCCAAACGCAGCTCGTGCACGAAGGGGTTCCGCCCCGGGGGCGCCTGCAGCCGCGCGTCGCCGGCCCCTGCGCTGGAGGAGGGGGCGGCGCGAGGATCGCGTCCCCGGAGCCTCATGGCCGCGCCGCCCGCCGCGAGGGGCGCGGGGCGCCGGGCCGGGTGCGGAGCGGGGGGCGCGGGGCGCGGGGCGCGGAGCGAGGATGCGCGGCGGCTGGAGCGGGCCGGGCGCGCGGCCGCGCAGGCGCGG
The DNA here is from genome assembly GCF_001704415.2 of Capra hircus. Classification (NCBI taxonomy): domain Eukaryota; kingdom Metazoa; phylum Chordata; class Mammalia; order Artiodactyla; family Bovidae; genus Capra; species Capra hircus. Next base: position 70,963,265 of record NC_030827.1, on the reverse strand, counting down.
GACGGGCGGCTGCATGACGTGGGCGGGCGGGGCGGGGGCGCGGGGCGGGCGGGCCGGGGCGGGGCGTGTGCTGGCCCCGCCCCCCGGGCGCCGAGAGGCCGCCCCCGCGCCCCGCGCCGCACTCTGCGCCCGACGCCCCGCTCCGGGGCTGCTCGGCGAACCGCTGGGGGCGGGTCCCGAGCGGCGCCGAGGCCCTGGCCGAGAGCCCGTGGCGGCGGCGGGGCCTCAGCGGCGCGCCCCCTGGGTCCCCGCCACGTTGTCCCCTTCCGCTGCTCAGGGCGCCCACCCGGGGCGCGGCCGGGAGAGGAGGCGCCTGCAGCCACGTGGGGGCGGCCGGCGCGGCTGGCGCTCGCTCCCCGGGCTGGGGGCGCCGAGCCTCCGGGCTGTCCGCTCAGAACCAGAGGAACACCGCTGGACCGCGCCCGGCCAGGCCGCGTGTGTAAGGGCCCACTGCATGCCCGCCGAAGACCCGGGTCCTCCTCAGATGCGCCCCGCCGCGCTGCTTGGTCCCGCTCGCCCGGCTCTGGGCGGGGGACCAGCGGCCGCGAAGGGCAGGCCTCACCCCAGACGCCTGGGGTCCACCCCGATCACAGGGTCCAGGCGTTTGCTGACTGGGACCCAGTGGTTTGAGAAGGGGGTAATGACTTTAGTTCTTGGCATGACCTTGTGGGTGAAGTGGGGGACACTGGGGTCTCTGGTTCGTGGTGGGCGCAGTGCTAACTAGGGCGACTGAAAGTACACCCTGTTAAAAATCTATACATTTCAAAGCCGCCTCAAAGCCTTAGTGTCACGAACAGCTACATTTCTGCGGGTCTGTCCTTGCGGCCCAGACGGCAGGAGATGGAGAGGGCCAGGCCGCGGGTGTCCGCTGAGCAAGGATCAGCTGGCATGTGTACGTCTGAAACCACAGCCCTGCCTGGCTGGCCTGCCAAGGCCCGGGCTCCGGGCCACTCCGGGCCTGGGCAGTGAGTCAGGGAGTGGTCGGGCCTCCGATGACCCAGCGGATGGCGTTACCAGGTGACATGGTGAAGACTCGTCCTACTGAAGGCCCTTCTGTGTTTCCGTGGAGAGACGTTGCGGGGAGGGGATCCCCCCTGAAGTCTCTGGCATCCTACGGGAGTTGTTAGTCCAGAAGGCAAAGTGCAGGCCGGGTCCAGGCTTCCCCGAAGCCTCACGCTTCGCCTGGGTGAGTGACCAGTCCGCAGAATCTGGGGAGTCGCGTCTGAAAGAGGCCGGCAGAGCAGTGCCTGGCCACGCAAACGCCCTGGGCACCATGCTGACCTTGTGTGCTGCTGGATGTGGGAGACTCTCTGAGGCCACTAGCCCTCTGCTGACCTCCTGGACATTAAGTTGCCGTTGTTCTGACGGCGTGGAGGGCTGGTGGGACCATGCAAGGGTCTGGGCAGGCGGAGCGGAAGGAGGTGGAGGCGCGTCCCTGTTGACCACAGGCCGAAACCTGCTTGGCCCCGAGTGACTGGGGAGGGTGGAGGGCCGCCCTCTGGGAGAGCTGGGCTGGGGAGTGAGGCGTGAGTCTGGGGTCATCCCCTTGGGAGGACTGGCCAGGATAGAGCTGGGATGGCCACTCCGTGGTTGTCGACACGGTGGAGACCCACTTGCTGTGGGCAGTGGGAAAGCTTGGCTGGAGGAGCAAGAGGGAGGTGGAGGCCTGGGGAGGGGGCTAGGATCCAGGGGGTTAGGCTCCCTGGGGGAGGGTCTGGGGGCAGGAAGCAGAAAGCCAGCCCCCTACAGGGGAAGTGGAATCCCTGAAGGGTCCCAGACCAGGGGATGGGTTCCGGGGGAGCCTCTGGGGGCGAGGGTCCCCCATGAGGAGGCTGGGAACTGGGTGGGGCAGGGGCGGGGGCCAGGAAGCTCGCCGTTTCACACTGGTCATTCCCAGGCGGGCTCTGGTTTTCACGGTGCCGTGGAAGTTTGCAGAAGCTTGGTCGGGAGAAGCTGCTCTTGGTGGGCAGTTACAGCAGCTCCTTTCAGTGGACGAAGAAGAAAGGCTTCAACTATCTTTGGGCCCTCGCTTCTTGGTTTTGGTGAAACCTCCTGGTGTGTCCTTGAACCACTGAAGCCGGTCGCCTGGGACCTCCAGGACCCTCGGACCCAGGGGCGCTGGCTGTGCTCCGGGGACGCAGCTCAGACCTGCCGCTGTCTGCACGCACCTGCTGGGGCTGGAGACGGAGGCGCTGCACCTCCGGCTCCAGGTCACGAGCGTTCTTGGGCCTCGCCTATTGCTGGTTGTTGGGGGTGGTGGGGGTTGTTTATGTTTTGAATTCTAGAGCTATTGAGGAAGAGGAAGAGCGGCCCTTTCGTTTCTGCTCCAATGTTCGGTTTTGGATCTGCCCCTCGGGGTTGTTTCTAACCCGTCTGCAGATGTTTCTCGTCCGCATGGTACACGGATGCTCTCGACACCAGTGATCAGTCTCCCTGCCGTTGCCCTGCCTTGGGTGCACACAGCAGTGTTTCCATGAAGCTCTTTCTGGACGCCCTGTTTACTGGATCGGTTTGTTGGCTTCTGTGCCGGTTCCACACTGTTCTAATCTCGATGCCTGTGGAGTAAGGTGCCACGGTCACCAGTAGCAGGAGTTCCAGTTGCTGTTTCAAGAGCTGTCTTGGGACTTCCCTGACTACCCAGTGGTTACAAATCCGCCTCCCAATGCAGGGAACACAGGTTCGATCCCTGGTGGGGAAACTAAGATCCTACGTGCTGCAGAGCAACTGAGCCTGCAGGTCACGACGAAAGATCCCCAGTGACATGGCGAAGATCCCGCGTGCTACGACTGAGACCCAGTGCAGCCAAACTGAAGAAGAAGAGCTGTCTTAATGATTCATAGAACTCAGCTTTTCCATCCAAATATAGAATCGGTTTCATGACTGTAGCCACAGCGCTCACTCCGTGGAAGAGAAGCTAGGACAAACCTGGACAGCGTGTTAAAAAGCAGAGACATCACTTTGCTGATAAGGTCCCTATCGTCAAAGCTATGGTTTTCCAGTGGTCACGTACGGATGTGAGAGTTGGCCTATAAAGAAGGCTGAGCACTGAAGAATTGATGTTTTTGAACTGCGGTGTTGGAGAAGACTTTTGAGAGTCCCTTGGACTGCAAGGAGATCCAACCAGTTAATCCTAAAGTCAGTCTGAATATTTATTGGAAGGACTGATGCTAAAGCCGAGACTCCCTCCAATACTTTGGCCACCTGATGGGAAGAGCTGACTCATTGGAAAACCCTGATGCTGGGAAAGATTGAAGGCAGGAGGAGAAGAGGGTGACAGAGGATGAGACGGTTGGATGGCATCACTGACTCAATGGACTTGAGTTTGAGCCAGCTCCAGAAGATCGTGAAGGACAGGGAAGCCTGGCGTGCTGCAGTCCATGGGGTCGCAAAGAGTGGGACAGGACTTATCTGTTGAACAGCATAGAATCAGTGTATGCAGTCACTGAAAACCCCCACTGACAGTTTGGTCTTGAAGTGTATGGAGTGTCTATATTACTTTGGTAAGAATGTGCTGTAAGGGGACCTGGGCTTTGCTTTGTATTTGGTGAGATACACAGATACAGGAAGATGGGTTTGGAGGAAGAAGCGGGTCCCACGGGTCCCCGGAGACAGGAGTGGTGACAAGCCTCGGGGCCCCTGGGGAAGCGCCAGCTGCTCAGGAGGCCGAGGGCAGGGAGAAAGTGAGGGCCAGCTCTGCCCACCTGGTGCCCGCAGGCGGGCACGGCCCGGGTGGGGTGAGCAGGCCCGGAGTTGGCTGCTGTGGATCACCTCCCTGGCTCCTGGCGCTCATCCCAGGGGACTGTTGCTGGCTATGACAGTGGCTGCGAGTCTGAGCCCCATGGCGGAGGGCTGGGTGTGGGCTCTGGCTTGGCCCGTCTGCTTTGGAAGGATGAGCCCCACGAAAGCAGCCCTAAGGGTGGTCCCTCGGGTCAGCCGGGCCCCGAGACATCAGAGTGTGCTCAGTCGTGTCCACCTCTTTTGAGACGCTATGGACTGTAGCCCGCCAGGCTTCTCTGCCCAGGGGATTTTCCAGGCAAGACTACTGGAGTAGGTTGCCGTTTCCTGCTGCACAAGACGTCAGAGTACTGTGTTAAAACATTGTTAGTGCGGAAGATACAGACACTGCAAGTTTAACATCATCTTTCACAATGTGATCACGCTTCCGTTTACACTGGTCTTCTTTTACTTCTTTGATAGCATTCAAATTTTTCTACATAAAGATCCGCGTTTTCTTAGACTGAGTCCTGGACTTGTTGTAATCTTGCAGCTGCAAAATAAAGGAATCTTGTTTCTTATCCCTTTTTCTACTTTTCTACTTGTTCCTGACTTGCGTGAAGGGACAGTGCTGACTGCTGATCTTGGAGATTGAGTGAGGTTAGTCCGGGGGGGAGGGGCCCTGTGGGGGTTCCTGCAGCCCCCCAACTCCCCCACCGTCGCAGCTGAGTGACGGACCCCAGCCTGTGCAGGGCGCAAACCGCACATCACAGGAACAGTGAGCCCCTGAGTGTCGGTGTGGATTCCAAGCATCAACAACGTTCCTCAAAAAGGACGGTTTGAATTTTGATGAAGCCTGGTTCATGTGTGTCTTTGATGGATCACACTTTGCTCTGCTTTGAGGCCCTGTGGAGAGGATGGGGGCAGATGCTCAACGTTTATTTCTCTCGGGGTGTCCAGCACCATTTATTGATGAGACCATGTGTGTCCCTTTGACTCACCTTGGCAACTCTGTGGCGTGAATCGAGTTCATTTCTGGACCCCATGTCCCGTTTACCTGTATGCCGACAACCTTTGCTAACATCACGTTGCCTTGGTTGCTGAAGCTTTGTGGTGAGTCTTGAAATGAGATCACGTGGGTCCTGCAGCCTCGTTCCTCTTTGTCAGGGTTGTTTTCATTCTTCCAGAGCCTTTCACTTCCGTTACAAATGTTAGAATCCATTTGTTAATGTCTCAAAACATCTGCTGGGGGTTTTGATGAGATTTTTGTTGAATCTACTGATTAATCTGGGAAAATCAATATCTGAGTAATACTGTTGTCTGTCCTTGAACATGCTATTTATGTCATTGATTTAGGTTTTCTTTAATTTTTCTCAGCAGTGCTTTGTAACTTTTGCTTATCACTTATAGGTCTTGCCTGTGTTTTTCTAATTCTGCCCCTAAGTAGTCTATGTTCTGATGCCCTTGTAAATGGGACTTTCTTTTCTTTTCTTTCTTTTTTATTGACTGACCTTTGCAGCTTGTGAGATCTGAGTTCTCAGACCATGAACCTGGGCCCCAGCAGTGGTGGCGCCGGGTCTTAACCACTGGGCCACCAGGGAAATCCCAAGCGGGGCTGTTTTTCAGTCTCGGTCTCTGCAAGTTTGCTGCTCACACAGAGAAGCGCCACTGGATTCATGCTGTGTGCTTCAGCCCTGGTGGACTCACAGGCGTTCTGACGGCCTGTTTGCAGGGCTTCCTCCGTTTCCCGTCATGCTCCCTGTGGGTCGTGGTAGTTTCACACTCCCCTCCGAACACGATGCCTTCTGTTCTTATTTTCTGTCACCTCACTGACTGTGGCGTCAGGTCGCAATGCTGAGCAGAGGTGGGGCCTTGTTCACAGTCGTGGGAAACACGTCCCATCTCGACTTCAGCCGAGGGTCTGCACGGCCACCTTCGGTGAAGTCCAGGACTTTCCTTTCTAGTCCCAGCTGGAGCTGGCTGAGAATTTTTGTCATTTTGTCAAAGATCTATCATCTAGCTTTTCTCCTCAGTCCTCTTAATATGCTGAATTAAAGGAGTTGATAGTCCAACCTTAAACCAACCTTGTTTTTCTGGACAAGCCTCTGCTTGATCACATTTATTCTTATTTTGAGTTCTGTCCTTCATGGTCGTTTTTTAAGTGAATCATGCATTTTAATGTCATACCTGAAAGTATCTGTGCTTAACAGGGATCTTATTTCCCCGCCCAGGGGTCAAACCCAAGTCGCCTGCATTGCAAGGCAGCCTCTTAACCGCGGGCCCGGGGAAGTCCCTGTGAGCTCGCTTTTCATGTGTTGTGAGATGTTGCAGTTTTTGGCACGCGGCACCCGTGATTCCGTACGGTTGATTGTAAAGGCTGTCCTCTCTCCACAGACCTGCCTTTGTGTCTGTCGGCAGTCCACCGCACATGTGTGCCTCTGTTTTGGGACCGTCTGCTCTGCCCACCGTGACTGAGTGGCTGAACAGCACCGTAGCTGATGCTCAATACTGTGTTAGTTTCTGACTTTTCCCAATAACTGAAGAATCGATGCCTTCGAACTCTGGTGCTGAGAACTCTTGAGAGTCCCTTGCACTGCAAGGAGATCAAACCAGTCAATTCTAAAGGAAATCAACCCTGAATATTCATTGGAAGGACTGAGGCTGAAGCTGAAGTCCAATCCTTTCGCCACCTGATGGGAAGAGCTGACTCACTGAAAAAGACCCTGATGTGGGAAAGACTGAGGGCAAAAGGAGAAGAGGGCGAGCGAGGATGAGGTGGTTGGATAGCGTCACTGACTACGGCATGAATTTGAGCAAGCTCCGGGGAAGCCTGGCCTGCTACAGTCCATGGAGTTGCAAAGAGCAGGACACAACAGGAACGCGAGACATCAAGTGCCGGTCCCTGTGTGACGCGGGACACGCTGGTGGAAAGACGTCCGCTCTGACCGTCCATCGCTGGCACACGGGAACGCAGTGCGGTTCTCAGACAGACTCCGCGTCCGGAGCTGACTGGACCCACCTGAAAGGCCCACTGTCTGTTTCACAGGTTCTGTGCTTTCTAAGCAGAAAACCACGTTCTCTGCAAATGGAGGCGGTTTCACGCCTTCCTCTCCTGTCTTCCTCTCCTACTGGTGAGGAGTGTGGCTCTGGGGAGAAGGCGTGACGGTGGACGGCGCTGTGGTTTCTGGCACGGGCTGACGTGTAGTCCTTGTCTTACGCTGTCCGCTTCTGTTTGCAGACATTTTAAAGGTTTGTATCCATATTCACAAACGGCGTTGCCGCCTTTGCCGTAACAACCATGTCTGGGTTTGGGATCAGAGCGGTGCTAGCCCTTCGACAGGGTGTTCAGTACTCTGGAAATTCTGGAAGCGTTTATATGGAGCTGGCACCATCTCTTCTTTAAAAGTCTGGTGGAATTTCCCATGAAGCCCTCTGGGTGTGCAGTTTTCTTTCTGTCAGTGTTTTTTTAGACTTGGATCCAGTTTCTTTTGTAGCTGAAGGGTAGTATCTGGGGTCTCCAGTCTCCCTCTTTCTCTTAACCACTGGGCCACCAAGAAAGTCCCTTCCCTCTTTCCCTTAGAAGGACACCAGTCATTGGTGTATGGCTCTCTCTAAACCCAGGGGGGTCTCGTCTTAACGTCTTACTTTAATTACATCTGCAAAGGCACTGTTTCTAAGCAAGGTCACACTTTTCCCATGGTACCGGGTGTCAGGACCTGGATACGTCTTTCTGCGGGGCTGGGGGGCGGGAGGAGGGTCAGTCCACCCTGCTGCAGCCAGCTGATCTTGGGCAGTTTTTGGCGAAATGCATGAATAGATGGTAAGGATGGACTACAGCCTGTGTTGGCTGCACCTGGCCCCTCGGGCCATCCCCTCCGTCACCGGTCGAGGTCAGGGCTCGGAACTCCATGCCCCATGGGTTGGGCGTCGTCACCTCAGTGGAAGCAGCTCAGCGAAGACCCCTGCGTCCCAAAGCGACCTTTCGGCACGGGCACCCTTGCAGGCGGCTCAGGGAGTCACAGGACACGCCGGCCCTGGACGAGCTCTGCCGTGGGCCTCGGGGCCCCTCCTGCTCTGGGGCCTGGGGTCACCACAGCCCCCCCCCCCCACCAGTACCCTCTCCCTCTTCACTTCGCTCGGTGACCCCTTTGGGAGGGTTTTCCATACACACCCGGCCATAAGATGCCCGGGCGCCCAGCTCACTGCGGTGTTTCTTCATTCTCCAAACCACGCATCTTGCTGGCCGAGCTGCCCCGGGCACCCACCGGCCAGCCAGTCCTTGGTGTGTTCTGAGTGAGGAGGTGTCTGTGCGGCACAAACCCCCAAGAGCCATGGGGGCTTCTCCCCAGGGCCCCTCCCCAGGGCAGGGGGCAGAGGGGACGGTGTGGGCGGGTGTGCTTCTGAGGCTCTGAAGGAGCCCCTGTTGAATAAGGAGCTTCCTTATTCAACTCGACACTGATGTAATCTGAAGAAAGAAGAGAAAATATCACCTATTTGGGGACTGCCACCCGTCCACACGTTGAGCGTCAGCCAGCCGAGAGTTCTTGCACGTGTCTGCAAGCATCTGGTCCTCAGTGAAGAGAGGCATCTTCTCTGTACTCCACGCGGTCTCAGAGAGCACAGCCCAATGTGGAAACCCGAGGAAGACACTGCTTCTGTGCACTACGGAACTGACGTCTCCTTAAAAGGACACGGCTCCCTCGGTGTTTCCTGAGTTCTGGGTGGGTGGCCTTCAGGCCCTTCCTACCCCGCAGGCCTGGCAGAGACGAGGACGGGCCCAGGGAGTCTCTGTCTCGGGCAGAGCCGGGCTGCCCAGGAGGGGCCGGCCGGACCACGTCTCGGTCCCGTTGTACTGGTTTGCTGCCTGTGGCACCTTGGCGGTCCTGGGAGCTCTGGAGGCGGCAGGATGGCAGAGGCACCTTCTCTGGACTGTGGGCCCCATGGGCTGGAGCCGCTACACCCGGAACCGCCTGAACCCACTACCTGGCACAGGCTGCCCGCCCTCCCAGAGACGTTCCCACCACCCACCCGGCCCGCCCGGGTCCCTGGACGCTCAAGGGCATCTCTCTGCTGACCCCCTCCTTCTCAGCCTTCCTGCTTGGGCCCCCAGATGCCCCTGGAGTCTCTGCCCACCCTCCCTGGGCTGGCGGCGCCCCCACCTCATCCACCCCGACAGCAGCTTCCCCAGTCTCCCTCGTCTCTACTGGCCTCTCCTACCCGCCCACCCCTCATCCATGTCCCTCTCACCTGGACTAGGTTAGAGCCATCTCATAGACAGGACAATCGCCGCACAGGAGACAGCGGCTGAGATCCAGTCACTTCACTGAGACCAGTGAAGGCTGAAGCTGTTTCCTCCTGCGGACGAGTCAGGGTGGTCCGTGTCCTGGGTCACCTGTCTCTGCAGGTGGCCTTCCAGAGAGAGGTCCTGTCTCTACAACACGCAGATTCCAGACAAGATTGTTTTCCTCAAAGATAAAGACCCTGGGCCTCAAGTCAGAATCTAGGTACTCGACACGATGCTCCATCTCCTGTGTAGTTTCCAGCCGTCGTTTAATAGCCCACCTGGGGGAACGCTGAGGCTGCAGCTGGCGATCCGAAGCCCCTTTCACGGAGACGCAGGGCCCTGGGAGTTTGGTCACCACCACCCCCTTTCCCTTAGCAGCATCACCTGCTCCATTTTTCGGCATGGAGCAAGGGCTCCCCAGTTTGAAACGTGAGCCGAGATGACGCGCTCTTCTGTGGGCCTCGGCGCAAACTAGGTTTTGAAACTAGAGGCACAGCTTCTTCACAGATTACAACTGCAGCGCAAATGTTTGCGTGTAACTTTGCTTCCCAAAATGTCAGAAAAGCAAAATATGACAACATTCTCAAAGGAGTGATCTTTTATGGAAAAATTGCTTATAGTAATTCTTTCCAGTTGGCACTGAGAAATACTGCGTCGGAATATTTTTACAGTCGAAGTTCCAAAGAGAGACCTCATGTTTCAGAAGAAGGGCATGTTCCTGAAGCAGGCGATTCACTGTGAGGAGGGTCAGAGGCCCGGTCACACCTGGCCTCAGCTCCTTAGCAATAGGACAGGCACGTTTCAGAGGGAAGCTTGGCCAGCCAGAGCAGACTGCATTCCCCCGCCCACCTGCCCCAGGCGTGGTTAATGTAAGCTCTGGCAGCAGACGGGATGCAAGCACAAGCTTCGTGGGACTTGAAGGGTGCGTGTGATGAGAGGGTGCCTTCTTGCTGGCTGGAAGGGGAGTGCAACGGCTCGAGCCACAGCCTCCATGTTGGGACATGAGACGATTCTGGGAGTGGAAGGCATGCTAGCAGACCAATCCAAGAGAAGAAGCATGAGTCCTGGGCCACATGAAGGATGCTCCCAACCGTCTGTGGCTACTGCTGGCAGTTGTGGTTGTGAGAAGAAGTAAGCTTTTCCATCTTTAAGTGATTGTTTGGGATTTTTCTGTTACTTGCACAGAAACTTAATCCTAATGAATATAGAGGCCACTAGGGATGCTTGGACTAAAAAATCTCCGGGCCAAAACACACACACACACACACACACACAGCCTAAGCAAAACCCGCAATATATGCTCTTGGTCTTTTTGTGTGGACACAGATGCAGGTGCTGACCTTTGGGCGCTGATGCAGAGGCCGCTTAATGCGCCTGAATATGCCTTCTCCTGCTCCTCTCCAATCCCCTTGTTTCTCTTCCCAGTCCCTAGAAGACCTTTCGGCCTGGCTCCCCTCACCCCTTCCCATACCACTTCATCCCCAAAGATCACCCTTCTCTCCTTTAGGAGGGCCTCCTGCCCTGGCTGGTCTGATATCTCCCGAGCACTTTTATCACTTCCAAGATCGAGAACACTGTCAGGCTTCAGGAGATATATCTCAAAGACGCCACCTTCGCTCTCAGCTCCTGAGATATTTTGGTCATATAATATTATTGTCTGAAAAAGAGGAGAACAGTTTCACCTGGAGACCTGAGAAGTTTCTTCTGGAAGGTGCAGTGCCATATGCCTCCACACTCCTGATCTAAGCAGCGTATAGAAGGCCCCAGGCGCTGGTGGGGAGGGGGAGCCTGGGCTGTGAATGTGGGTCTGCCCCCAGTCGGGGGCAACACCTGCACCGTCACAGGTGGGCCCAGCAGGTGCGTGTGGGGAAGAGGTGCCGGAAAGGTCCCGAAACTTGAGGAAGGGAGAAGCAACTCCTGCTGGAGGGTCAGGGAGTTCTCCGAGGAGGACTGGACTCTTGAGGAAGTCTGGAAAGAGGCCCAGGAGGAGGGCAGCGAGCGGGGAGGTGAGGACACCGGCCACTCAGGCCTGGGGGGTGGGGGTGGGGTCCATGCAAGCCGGCCCCCGCCCTCCCTGGGCTTCTCTTGCAGGCACACGAGTGCGGGGCGTCCGGTCCTCAGCAAGGCCTCTTGCACGGGGGGTGGAGCTGTATCCCCTGCTCAGCCTGGAGGAGTGGGCACAGCAGGTGGGCACCTGCGCGCGCTGCTCACAACCTGAGCCTGTGCACACCTGTGTCTCACACTCCGCCCTCTCCACTCCCCTCTCCGGGGCGCCGGCGCCCATGGTGGCCCTGGGGCTCACTTGGCACAAGAGGCTCTCGCTTCAGCAAACAGGGCGCCCTGCTGAGTGGAAGCACTCGGTCTCAGAGCATCTTCCAAGCTGGCTCCTTGATGTCGGGCTGTCGGTCAGAACAGGATCTGGGTTCCCATTCTCAGCACTTAAATTGCTAAGCTGGGAACTTGACCTGGAGCAGAGGGCTTCTATGAGCCTCTTGATCGTCAAGACTCATTAAGCGGGTGTGGCTCCTGAGACAAGAGGTGGAAAGTGACTCCCGTGTTTGCGGAAGGACTTCTGAGCCAGGACTTCGAGCATGTGCCTGGGTGAGCAGCCAGCGTGCCGAAAAGTGCGTTTAGTCAGAGTTGAAGCCGCACGCACTCCACGCCATCTGGTGATCTGAGAGCGGCCTCCGTCTAGAGTACGTGCTGAACACCCGGCCCTTCTGCCATCGTCGTCCTCGGGCTGCACAGAAAGCTTCCTCACCAGCCGGCCGCGGCCGTCTGCTCGGCCAGGGCGGGCCTCCCGGCGCGGGCAGGGCTGTCTTCTGGCATCGGTCTCAGCAAGTCACTCCCCCCCCACCCCCGACCAGGTTCAGAATTAAAGGATTATCCTGGAAACCCTGTTGTAACGAGTGGTGACTCCGCTCTGGGAACGAGTTGACACAAGTCCCGAGTCTTTCTCAGTCACAGGAGTTACATTCTCTGCCGTGAAGAGACAGCAACGTGGGGTCTGGCCTGACCTGGAGATGAAATGCCCCCCTTGCCTCCCTGTCCTTCCTTGTCTGTGAAACAGGGATGAGGTTGAACCCTTCTGCAGGGTTTCTGTGAGGCCTGCGTGAGGGTGCCTGGAAGGGCCTGGAGGGGTCTGGAAGGGTCTGGAAGGGCCTGGAGGGGTCTGGAAGGGCGCCTGGCGCAGCAGGGCCTCTGGAGCCCCCGAGGTCCCGTCAGGCTCATCTGCCAGCCCCAGCGCTTCTCTCCTGCAGCAGCGGGCGCTCAGGTGGGCAGCAAGCAGCTCCTGCCTTCTCGGCAGGTTTGTCTTCATAAGGCGGGGAAACGCAGTGTCCCTGCTTCGGGAAGCTTGGGGAGTCAGTCCCAGCTCTCTGAGAGCCGGGTCTTAGACGGCAGAAGGGGTTTTGGGGGGAGTCGGATGTGATTGCTGCCACTGGCTGCATCACTGGGGGAAGCGGCACCAGCGCCGTCTACTGAGGAGAGTCTGCTCCTCCAAGAGCCGCGGCGCGGGGTGTCCACGTGGGCGTCTCCCACCGTCTCTCTGGGCAAATGACTCCACCACGTTCGCACGGGGTCCCGCGGGTCCCGCCCTGCCCAGCTGCCCTCCAGGGCCCGTTTGCGGTTTGGGTTTGTGTGACACGGACAGGTTTCTCTGGACGCCCATCCCCAGCACATGAGCACAGGGGACGGGACTCAGACGTGTGACTCTCCTCACCGACCTAGGCCTTGGAAACGAGGCTGCCCGCCGGGCCTCCCGCCGCCTGAGAGTTGGGGTGCTGGCCTTTGCCACGAGGGGAGCCTCGGACAAGTTGAGGGGGTCCATGAAATGATGTGTCTCAAGGTTCTTTCTGCAAACAGCATCTTCATGTGTGAACTGAACTGATGATCAGCTTAAATTGCGTTGGTTTTTGTCTTTGAATGGGACATGGACTTTTACTCTCAAGGCAAAGGCGGCGCTCCCCGGAAGCTGGTGGTGAAGGGCGCTGTCAGAGTCGGCAGGAGAAGCCGGAGCCACCCTCTCACCTAAATGTGAAGCCCGGTCTTTCTCACGCATCGCGCCAGCCACGCGGATGCTCTTCTGTTCTCGTAAGGTGAGACGTCGTGGCCTGTGTTTGGCTTGGGAGTGGCTCACTGCTCTGCCATGGTCTGTGTCCACAGCGTGGCCTCTCGGAAATCAGTAGCGCTGGTGTTCTGCTGTCTTTTCATAAAGTTATTCATATTATAATTATTTGGGGGGCTCCAAAATCACTGCAGATGGGGACTGCAGCCATGAAATTAAAAGACGCTTGCTCCTTGGAAGAAAAGCTATGACCAACCTAGACAGCATATTAAAAAGCAGAGACATTACTTTGCCAGCAAAGGTCCATCTAGTCAAGGCTATGGTTTTTCCAATGGTCATGTATGGATGTGAAAGTTGGACTGTAAAGAAAGCTGAGGGCTGAAGAATTGATGCTTTTGAACTGTGGTGTTGGAGAAGACTCTTGAGAGTCCCTTGGACTACAAGGAGATCCAACAAGTCCATCCTAAAGGAAATCAATTCTGAATATTCATTGGAAGGACTGATGCTGAAGCTGAAAATCCTGGCCACCTGATGTGAAGAACTGACTCATTGGAAAAGATCCTGATGCTGGGAAAGATTGAAGGTGGGAGAAGGGGATGACGGAGGATGAAGACGGTTGGATGGCATCACCGACTCAATGGACTTGAGCTTGAGTAAACTCCAGGAGTTGGCGATGGACAGGGAGGCCTGGTGTGCTGCAGTCCATGGGGTTGCAAAGAGTTGGACACGAGTGAGCGACCGAACTGAAACTGACTATCAGCTTAAATCGCGCTGGTTTTTTTCTCTGAATGGGACGTGGACTTCTACTCTCAGCTGTCAGCTCGCATGCCTGACTGACACGGGTGCTGTGTTCCTGTGAGCAGCAGCCGGGGGCTCCGGCTCTGCCTGGCTCCTGGCTCCGGCCCTGCTCCCCGGGGCTGTGTAGGGAGGGCTGCCTCTCTGCTTGCCTCCTCTGCGGTGCCATTCGGGAGGCTCGGGAGGAGGAAATCACTAAGTGAACGGCGCAGCCTCGCGTCAGTCCTGCCCCGAGGAAGTGACGGGGGTGGGGGCAGGGTGTCCAGAGCTGCCTCCACGTCTGAAATCACGTGACCCTGAATCCCACGAGGTGGGCAGTGGGGTCTTCTGTCTTTTCGCCTTTTAGAAGGAAGCCTGGGGAAATGCCAGGCACAGCAGCACGGGGACTCAGGACGCGCTCACAAGTCGCTTTCTGCTCTAAACTGTCATGCTGACGATTCATGAAGTGGCTTCAGCCAAACGGTTTACGGCCTTGTCCTCACTCCTGGCATCCAGCACGTCGGGGTGCGCAGCGTGACCCGGGGTTAAGGATCCCCATGTGCCTAAGTGTCCATGAAGAATCCCTGCAGGATCCCAATGGGGCCGTGGCAACGAGCCCAGCCTCTGAAGCGTGGGCAGGTGAACACGTGGGAGCCCCGTGCAGCTCCGGTCTGCTCCCCCAGGCGCTTCTGCAGTCACCGCCGAGCCTCACGGGCGTGAAGCGCGAAAACGGGGTTCCCGTGCTGGGAAATGCAATGGGTCTCCCCACGCCCCCAGAGGGGGCCCAGTGAGTTTGAATTCCAAGGATGTAGAGCAGGGGCTTGCTGGGCCTGTTGTCTAAGCAATTACGTCTTCAGGGTCAGGGCTTGGAGGGGGGCCACCAGTCCTGGGCCCGAGGGCTTCCTGCAGGGAGCCTGTCTTCAGCTGATGGGCCTGTGACTGCATCCTTGGGGCTGCAGGGGACATTAGACAGAGTCTCCTGTAGTGTCTCCAAAGTCCAAATGTAGAGACCCTGTGAGAGGGGCCGTCCTGTGTGTCCACCCTTATGACATTCTTGCCCCTCCCTCTTCGTTGCTTGTCAGCCCCTCCGTGCTGTATATGACACGTTTCTTAGGCTCCAACCTAAATCTCTTTCTTAATGCTTAAATAGCTCTTTTAGCTCAGCAGTAAAGGAAGTTTCTAGCGACGACGAAGTTTCTATCGGAAACGAAGTCTGTGGACATGTCACCACTCCACCAGTGTTGCGGGTTCTGTTCTGATTCGATCGGCTGTGCAACGGCCCCTGGAGTCTTGGATCTGCACGTTTCTGCCAGAATCACATCATCGGCATCAGCACGTCACCAATTCGTTACCGTCAGGGACGCTCAGGTTGCCTCTGGTCCCTTTCAGATCCTCAGAGCCAGTGAGCTTCCTCTCCGCCAGGCCCGAAAGGGATGCTCACAGGTCTGGTCTGGCTGAGGGACACGGATGGAATGATACAGGGTGGATGATGGGGTTCACAGAGGAAGCACAGCCCTGGAGAGGAAGATGGGGCAGGCAGATGTGGGGGGCATGGGGTCACCCCCGAGCAGGCTGCTGGCGCCGGACCCAGGGGTCGACCCCTCCCTTGGGGACTGAGCTTGAGGAGATCGAGAGAAGGACCTGACGGCCTCGTAGGGGCCAGGGTCCCTGGTGAGCAGAGGGGAGTGGGCCTCGGAGCATGTGAGGGGGCTGCAGGGTGTCAGAGGTCTTCTCTGCCGCGACGACGATGCCATCCTTCACCGACAGCTGCGTGTTAGCCATCCACACGGTGAGAACACGCCCAGGTCAGAGAAGCAAGCCCTCTTCCTCCTCCTTCAGCCCGGAAGCCGTGGGCCTGGCCCCGAGGGTGCGGCCTCTGGCCGGTGCCCACCCCACTGGCACAGCCTCCCCGGGAGGCGCTCGTGTCCATTGGCCAGGGACACCGTCCTTGCCCAGGGTGCCAGGCAGTCACCCTAAAGCGTCAGGTCCCCTCTCCCCTCCTCTTCCAGAGCGTCCTCTGCAGTATGGGGGCACTGGGGGGGTGCCCCCTCCCCGGGTGAGGTTCCGGCTGCCGCAGGACCTCCTCACTCCCAGACTCTAGACCCACGTGGGCCTCTGTGACGCACCCTCCCAGAAGAGGAAGATCCAAGCAAGCACTCTGCTGCCCGCAGGCACCCGGGACCTGGCTGAGCTGGAATCTGAGGCCAGGTGAGAAGGTCACACAGCTGAGGTCAGAGGGAAGCCCTTCCCCGGGACCTGCAAAGCAGAAGGGGGCGTCCCTGAACTGCCGTGACCGTGGCCGGGCTCGGGCCTCCGCGGCCCCGGCTGGGTGGTTCCTGCTTCTCTCAGACCTTGTCCTGCGGCTTTAGAGCTCGTGGCGCGCAGCTCTTCCTCCGCTCATTTTCAGCAAATGCTCCATCTCGTCCCTAATCTACTGTGATTTCATGCTTTTTTCCTTAAAGAAAGCGCTTTGTTGTTCAGTCGCTCAGTCGTGTCTGACTCTCTGCGACCCCCATGGACTGCGGCATGCCAGGCCTCCCTGTCCATCACAATTTCCCAGAGTTTATTCAAACTCATGTCCATTGAGTTGGTGACGCCATCCAGCCATCTCATCCTCTGTCGTCCCCTTCTCTGGCCTTCAGTCTTTCTCAGCATCAGGGTCTTTTCCAATGAGTCCGCTCTTCCCATCAGGGGGCCAACGGATTGGAGCTTCAGCTTCAGCATCAGTCCTTCCAATGAACACTCAGGACTGATTTCCTTTAGGATGGACTGGTTGGATCTCCTTGCTGTCCAAGGGACTCAGGGTCCTCTGTCCATGGGATTCTCCAGGCAAGAATACTGGAGTGGGTTGCCATTCCCTTCTCCAGGGGGTCTCCCCGCTCAGGGGTGGAGCCTGCGTCTCATGTCTCCTGAGTTGGCAGGCATGTTTTTTCACCACCAGCGCCACCTGGGAATCTCTAAGAAAGTGCCTACAGGTGTATGAATGCCAGGCCCCATGAGACACGGAGCGGGCACGTGAAGGGGCCCCCGAGACCCTGGACAGCCTTTCCTGGTGGGACGGGCTGTGCGGGCCCTCTGCAGCTGCAGCGACATCTTCTCCACAGCTTTGTCACCAACTTCTAATGGGCCTCGCTGCTGCGTAGAAGACGCGTTAGAAACAGCGGTGCCTGGGGGCGGCTGGAGTGATGTGAAACCGGCCGGGTGTGGGCGAGGGGCCTGGCTGGCACGGGCTCTTCCTTGGTGCCCTGAGCTGGTCCTGAGTCGTCCCCTGACCCCGCGCTTCTGCCCAGGGCACGTCCTGAGCCAGGCGGCCTCACTAGAGGCTGAGACGCTCGGCCAGGTGCGTTGAAGAAATGGATTAGAGGATGCGTGAGCCGGGGGTGAAGAGACAGCCTGTGATGGTAGTCCCACGCTGAGAACACACAAATGGCCTGGCGCGGTCCGCTTCCCAGTGGTTAAAACGGTGAACTTTATTTTATGTTTATCCTACTGAAATTAACCGCCCCCCCCCCCCACAAGCGAATTACTGACCAACTGTGGCAAGTGCGACCCTGGTGGCTTAGTCGGTAAAGAATCTGCCTGCAGCGCAGAAGACCCATCTCCGATCCCTGGGTGGCAAAGATCCACTGGAGAAGAGGATGGCAACCCATTCTGGTACCCTTGCCTGGGAAATCCCACAGACAGAGGAGCCTGGTGGGCTGCAGTCCACAGGGGGCTGCAAAGAGTCAGACATGACTGAGCAATAACACTGCTCCACTACTGACCTTGAAGTTAAAAAGCTGGAGACACCTTCGTGACTTGTGGGTAGGGAAGGACTTCTGAATAAGTCCACCAGAAGCACCGGCCAGAGGGACGCCAGTGCACTGAGACAACGTCGTACACTGCAGGGACCTCCCTCCTGGCCCAGCTGTTAGGACTCTCGCTCCCAGCGCAGAGGGCCTGAGTTCAGTCCCCAGCTGGGGAACGAGATGCCACACGCCACAGCTAAGACCTGGCAGAGCCGAATGAATGCATAAAAAGAAACTGTTAAAAAAGACAGCATGTTAAAAGTTTCACTATAAACGGCTGAAAACAAAAGCCACAACTCAGCAAAAAAAAAAGTTACAGTGAGCATCACGGGAAAAGTGTCCGCACTGTTTGATCACAGTGAGCATCACGGGAAAAGTGTCCGCACTGTTTGATAGCCTGCAGACTGTCTACGCGGCTCTGAGAAAGAAAAGTGAGTTGGGGCACCCAGCACAGGCCCTGCCTGGAGGGGCCCCACGGGGCAGGAGAGATGAGGAGATGCTGCAGTTCGTGGACACGCGGGGGACACCCCCCAGGACATGGTGTGAGAGGGGCTGGCGGGGCGGTGCTGGGGACCGACCAGCCGCCCGGGGCGTGGAGCTTGGCGGGAGGAAGGCCCCTCGGGAGCCCGCGTGCAGACACCCGGTCGGTGGAGACGCACTGGCCTGCGATCCAGGAACACACAGGAGCCCTCGGTAGAGAAGCATCTGGTTTGGGAAGTGTGAGACGCGAGGGTCCGTGGAAGGGGGCGGTGGTGAGGGAAGACGCTGGCGGGGAGCCCTGAGCCGTCAGGCGGGGACCCCGGAGCTCTGGTGCCAGGGCCTGCCGGGCAGAGCCTGGGAGCCGCAGCTGAGCAGGACGCTCCTCTTTTCTAGAAGCACCGAAACAGTCACAGCGTCAGGGCTGAAGAGGAGGAGCAGGGCGCCGAGAGTTCTAACAGCTCTTTGGATGGGACTCGGGGTCCTTCGAAGACTCGGAGTGTATCCTGACCAGTAGACACAGGAGGTGGTGAGACACTGTTTGGAAAGTTGAAAGGACATAAACGACCCCAGGGCAGGGGGGGTGGTGCTGAGAGTGGGGACAGAGGCGGATGGGGGTTGGGGGGTGGGCGGCACGAGGCTGGGCCCCGGGCACAGGAGAGCTGGCGGGCTGGCTCAGGACGGGTGCTGAGCACGCCGGTGGTCCGCGTGTAGCTGGGAATGTGCACTTCGGGCACTGAGCTTTCCTCTTTTGATGCTGAAACTATGGTGTCTCCCACTTCTAATCTCCACCCTTAGGTTTTATTTTCTGCTGGAAGGTGAGATGCTGACGGCAGGCTGTCTGACGGCTCCCGGCGTGTGCATGCAGCTCCGTGGCCAAGCTCTCCCGCTTTCAGAGTAAAGCTGAAGAGAACGCGCATCTCATTTCCCCGGGCTGTGTTTCTGGTGGCGTCAGCACCTCTGCGGTCCCCAGCCTTCCACGGGGTTTGTAATGTCAGCAGATGGATTGTTTCAGGCTGACACTTGGCACAGACGGTTCTCAGCCAAATGTGATTCCGACGGGGAGGGTTTGGTCTCGGTTATTCCATGCGGCTTTGTTGAAGGAGAGGAAGAAAACCAGCTCCTGGTTCCGCAGTATTTTAATTTTAGATGGAACTTCGGTGACCCTGCCTGGCCGGCAGTGAGCGTTCAGTGTGGACGACATTTTGGCGACTTTGGGAAACGGAACCTCATTCACACAAGCCAGGGCTTTGGGAACGGGCGCCCCGCCTTCCCGCCAAGGCTGGGCTGTGATGCTGACCCAGCGGGGCACACAGATCCCTCTGTCCCCCACTGGATGCCCGCCAGGCGGCCACGGTCTGCGGAGCAAGACCCTCAGTGCGGGAGCCCGGCTCAGCCCTGGAAACCGCGGCTCAACAAAAAGCCTCTGTTGCCCTCGCAACGGTCTTTGCACAGAGAGGGTACCGGCTGGCCTGGGCTGCGGGGACGGATTCGCAGATGGACCTGAGAGAAAGCTCTGTAATTAGGTCAGCCCGGGGGTGGGGTGGGGGCACCCTCTTCTGGTTCAGTGGGTGAACCCGAGGAGGAGACCCTGCCCCATGACTGCCTCCAGCACCTGGGAATTCATGACCACCTTTCCTTTCCTTCCGGAGGCGCTCCGTCTGTGCGGGGATCAGCACTCGTGTGCCGGCCGTGAGAGGCCCCCAGACTCGGGGCCGGGCGTGGCCTGGGCAGACCTCCAGCCCCGCGGACTTTGTGTGGCTGCGGCATTCAGCTCTCAGTCCTCTTTTGCCTTCGAAACCTGAGCCGTTTGGATGGTGCCTGGAGGGGAGCGGGGATCCGCTGACCCCGAGAGGAGAGGGTGTCCAGGGGTGCCTGGACCTCAGCCACCTGCTGAGTAAGCTCGGACCTCCGGCTCTTCACGCGGCCCGGGAGGGAGGGCCCTGCCCCGCCCCAGTGAGACTGGCCGCCTGTGATGTTGGTGGGTCCCAGGCACAGCCCACCACAAGGGCTGCTGAGGAAGCTCTGTTGTTCCCCACGGGACGAGGTGGGCGTGTCTGGAGGGTTCCAGAGCCGGGAGGGCACCTGCGGCGGACACACGGGCTGAGCGGGTGGGGTGCGGCTGGCTCCCGGAGGGGGTCCTGCTATGTCCGGCCTTGGAACACGGGGGTCTTGTCAGGCCTTTCTGGGCTGTCCGGGTGTCCAGTCAACGCGGCTTGGCTCCCAGGAGGGGCTAGCGCTCCTCTCGGTGGAGGCTGTTGGGCCCCCTTGTCAGCTTGGCGGGGCAGCAAGAAGAGAGGGCGCGCTTCCTTCGCTCCGCTGGCACCCTGTTCTCAGAGAGATGCCGGGCTGGGCCGTGTCGGCAGCGCTAGCTGCGGGCGGTCAGCCAGGGCTGGGGCGGGGCTGAGGCTCGTCTGCCAACCTCTTCTCTTTCCATGCCAGGTTTCGGGGAAGTTACTTTCACCCCTTCCCGCCTCTCTGAGGGGTGGGCAGGCGCAGGACAGCTCTGCGTGATTTTCAGGTGTTTTTCACCTGGACGCAAGTCGGGTGGGCGTTCTGGAGGCAGATGGGTGTGTACTGCACGTGGCCACCTGGGCTCCGGGGGAGGACAGGAGCCTGTGGAGGCGGGTGACGGATGCGCGGTCCACGTGCCAAGCAGCAGCTCTGCAGACCCAGCCTTGGGACGCGGGCGCAGGCCAGGCAGGGTCTCCGTGTGCCCCTGACCCAGGCTGGGGACCCACCCCTCGGCATCCTCCTCAGTGCGGTGACTGGGCCGGCCACCACCCCCCCCCCCCCGTCCCCCGCCACCCTGACACCTGTGCGGATTTTCACCGTGTTTTCAAGGCTCCCCGGGAGGGGACGCCCCGGGGGCTGTGAGAACACCCCGTGGGCTCGGGGCCCCACGGCTGCTGATTTTCCCGCCGGCCACTGCTTTCTGACCGCCCCGTGTGGCATCCACGTGGCTGTGACTTTCTCCAGGACGGTCCAGTGTGGGAGGCTTTCAGTTAAATAGGGAAAGTTAATCTGGAAGCGGTCCTTTCTGTCAAAACAAGCATGATACAACCGTGCGGTAATGACTCCGTAGAGTTTCCTATTTTTTTATAAAACAGAACAGTGCTGCCGACAGCCAGGCCCTGTCCACTGCTGGTGGGAAGCGCGCTGGGGTCTCCTGTTTGCCTCCAGAACCCCTTCTGTGGTTTACGTGTCACACCTTGGGATGGGACGGAGGGGCAGCGTCCCGGGCCGAGCGCATCCTGTCTCCGCTCACCAGGGCGCCGACCCGAGTGGACCGGGCATGCGCAGCGGGGCGGGGTGGGAGGGCCGAGTGTGTCCATGAGGCGGGCGCGTCGGGGCGGGGGGCGGCGTTCGGAGAATCACTGTGAGCTCACGGTGCCCCCCTCGCCCCGCCCCCCGCCCGGGCAGACCTTGCCAGAACCAGCTCCAGCTCTGAATCGGGGGCTCAGAGTGTTCCTCCCCTCCTGAAAACAGCTCTCAGATGTTCCCTGTGGGAGGACATGTCGAGATACAACACCCCCCCGCCCCCCCCCCCCCCCCCCCCCCCCCCCCCGCCCTCACCCCACTCCATCCACAGTGGTGGAAACCTTTAGTTTCCCACGAGGTTTCACCTGCTGCCAGAATGGTCTTTCTTGTCATTCCTCCCGGAGTTGCCTGTGATTCTGCTCCTGGGGCGCCCAGGACGCGGTGGGCTTTTGGGTGTAGGAGAGGGAACAGGGAGGTCCCTGCAGGGTCTGTGTTGAACCAGGACCGCCGGAGGGCAAAGGACGTGCAGCCACCCACCTGCGTCTATGGCTGCGTAGGCTGGCCCCCTTCCTGTGTGTTCTCGATGGAATGAGTCACCTGAGGGTCATGTACGTGGTCAGGGCCGGTGACTGAGGACCGTGAGGAATTCACACACAGGCCGTCCAATTGGACACCCCCAAGCTGGGCGAAAAGTGAAAGTGTTACTCGCCCAGTTGTATTTGACGCTTTGCAATGCTGCGATTATAGCCCACCAGGCTCCTCTGTTCATGGGATTCTCCAGGCAAGAATACTGGAGTGGGTAGTCATTCCCTTCTCCAGGAGATCTTCCTGACCCAGGGATAGAACCTGGGTCTCCTGCATTGCAGGCGGGTTCGTTAGTGTCTAGGGAAGAGGGTCATTTTACTTCCAAACTGTAGGCAGGTGTGGCCATCGCATCCTGCCCACCGACCCAACACGTCTGCAGCAGACAGAGCTCTGGCTCCCACCCGCCCCTCCACACCCCCTCCCTGCACCTCAGCCCCCACCCCGGGACACAGAAGCATGTTCCTGATGAGCTCCGGCTCTGACCTGGGGGTCAGATCCAGTGTGACCTGCACGGGGAAGGCTGCCCCCAGGAAGAAGTCGCTGTGGGAGGCTGGCGGTGAGGAGGTGCCGGCAGGAATCGGGTGGAGCCGGTGAGGGGGAGGGCGTGGCGGCTGGCCATCCGTGCACACTCAGGACCCTCACAGGTCACACCTCACATGTGTGAGGGGGGTCCCGGGACGGACAGGCACTGAGAGCTGAGGTGTTGCCGGAATGCGGCCTTGCCACTGTTCTCACACCAGCTGTAGCCGTTGTGCCCCTGTTGTCACGGGGTGAGGAATCACAGCCGAGGTTGAATGGCCACAAAGCCTAACAGCCCCAGGGGCCAGCCCCTCACGGCCATGGGTGGGCCTCCAGGGACCCCTGGGGACAGGCAGGGTCCTGGCTAGCAGCAGGTGGCTGATCCCCACCAAAGATGGGCAAAAGGGGCCTTGAGCGGTAGGGTCTGTGTCCAGCTGGGAGTGGGTGTAGGCAGGCACGAGGCAAGACCCTCGCGTGCAGCGGGTGAGACACCCAGACGGCCGGTGGCGGCGAGGCCGCGTGCTGCTGTCCGAGCCGGGGCTCTGCACCCGCGTCCGCGCCACGCCCTCAGAGAGTGGGCTCTGTTCCCCGGGGCCTCCAAGGCGCCTGCGCCTCTCGGAGTTGGAGGCAGCGGGGCGCTCCCTGTGGGGTGTTGGGGTCATTTCTGGACAGAGGCCCCAGAATCAGCGCTTTTGTAGTTCTTTCCCCAGCGGGCACCCATTGTCACCACAGGCTTCCTCTAAGAGGGGCCTGAAGCCTGTCTGTGGATGGTGCCAGGGGCCCTTCCATGCGTCGATGTGGCCTTTCAGCTCCAGAGGGGCTGTGGGGGAGGGGCTGTGGGGGAGGGGCTGTGGGGGAGGGGCTGTGGGGGAGGGGCTGTGGGGGAGGGGCTGCAGGTCTCTCTCGAGAGGTCTTCCCACCCCCACCCCCAGTGTCTGTGCTGCAAACAGGAACTCGGCTGTCAGAGGTCAGTTGACCCCTGGGAACAAGCAGTGCCCGGCTGTGTGCTGACCGCGACCAGGATGTGGGCGTGTCCAGCGTGTGGGGCTTGGGGAAAAGGCCACGGCCCTTGGGCTGGAATCGGCGCCTTCAGTGCCTCGACCTGCTCTGCTGGGAAGGCAGCACCCAGGGCTCCATGCCTGAGGGGCCCCAGTGACCCCTGACCAGGCCTGGGCTGTCCTCCCTGGTGGGAGAGGCCCCGGGCTTCAGGCTGGGCCACATGGAGTGGGGTTTTGGATGAACTGAGCAGACCCTGAACCACAGATCTGGGGACACTGCTGGTGGGGGGCGGGAATCTGGGGGCGCTGCTGGTGGGGGTGGATCTGGGGCGCTGCTGGTGGGGGTGGATCTGGGGCGCTGCTGGTTGGGGGGAGGAGGTGGCTAGGGGCTACTTCCCAGACCTGCCCGTGATGGACACCCCCGCCCCCCATTCCAGGGAAACGTGCTGGAAAGTTCACCCCCTCTATTCAGGAGTGTTCTCTGTAAAGGTGATGGCCCACCCACCCAGAGCCTGGGCGACAGGCCTCCCTGCCGGCTCACCGGCCTCCTGCGCGTCCCTCGCACAGAAGGGCAGTGCCCAGGGCTGCCTTCCTGGGCCCGGGCTGGCAGCTCGGCCCCTGTCCTGGCGCGGGTCAAGCCTGCGCGTCCCTTGCATGGAAGGGCAGTGCCCAGGGCTGCCTTCCTGGGCCCGGGCTGGCAGCTCGGCCCCTGTCCTGGCGCGGGTCAAGCCTGCGCGTCCCTTGCATGGAAGGGCAGTGCCCAGGGCTGCCTTCCTGGCCGGGCTGGCAGCTCGGCCCTGTCCTGGCGTGGGTCAGGCCGGGCCCGTCCATGTGTTTATTTGGCTGCCTTAGGTCTTCGTTGCACACGCAGGGTCTTTAGTTGAGCCGCACGGACTCTAGTTGTGGGGCGCGGGTTCCAGAGCTCGCGGGCGCAGTGGCTGAGATGCGTGGGCTTATTCCCTGGATGCGCGTGGGATCTTAGTTCCCCGACCAGGGGTCAAACCCCTGTCCCCCGCATCGCAAGGCGGACTGTCAACCGCTGGACCACCAGGGACGTCCCAGAGAGACTGTTCTCAGGTTACAACTTTCAGTTTGGTTTGAAAAAAAAT
The DNA here is from genome assembly GCF_001704415.2 of Capra hircus. Taxonomy (NCBI): domain Eukaryota; kingdom Metazoa; phylum Chordata; class Mammalia; order Artiodactyla; family Bovidae; genus Capra; species Capra hircus. The sequence continues at coordinate 70,938,690 of NC_030827.1, read as the reverse complement.
TTTCATTTCTTTCTTAGATCGACTGATGAAAATAATGATACCGTTGGCAACAGCAAACTACTGGAGTCTGCAAAGTGCTGTGCATGTTACCCTGGAGGCCTGGCAGCGGGGTTGGGGGTCGTCAGCTGTTTCACAGGTGAGGGAGCATGACTCACGGGAGAGAAATCCCCTCAAGTGCTCAGACCTGGGGTTTCAGGGATGCCATGTTGTGCTCAGAGGTGGCTGCAGCCTGGCCCCTTTCCTGGGCTGTTTCCTTCAGAAATATTCCTTAGGCCAACTTTCCCCAGAAGGTAGGGAGGGACTGTTAGGAGGCCTCCAAGTTCTCCTGTAAGCCCCCCACTGAAGCTGAAAGCTCCAGTCCTTTGGCCCCTGATGCAAAGAGCCGGCTTATTGGAAAAGACCCAGATGCTGGGAAAGATTGAAGGCAGGAGGGGAAGGGGACGACAGAGGATGAGATGGTTGGATGGCATCACCAACTCAATGGACATGGGTTTGGGTGGACTCTGGGAGTCGGTGATGGACAGGGAAGCCTGGTGTGCTGCGGTCCACAAGGTCGCAAAGAGTCGGACACGACTGAGTGATGGAACAATTGAACAGGCCCCACCTCAGATCCATGCCAGCGGATCCCAGGAGGAGAAGCCCCGGAGGAACCGGAGAAAGCCAGCTGGAGCCTCGGACACGCAAGCGGTGGGTCCCACTGGGGCAGCTGCAGTGGCCTTTGGAGGAACCCCCAGCGCCCCCTCTGCAACCAGCATAGCGTCCAGACGGAGCCAGAACTACCCGTGAAACCTCACGCAGTGTGACGTGACTGGGTCACCGAGCGGTCAGATATTTGGTCCGACTTTATTCTGGGTGTTTCTGGGTGAGAAGAGGTGTTTTCTGTGCACCTCTCCAGGGCGGGCCTTGTCTGATCAGCGAAGGGCTGCGTCTGGGCACCCACCTGGCTCCTGCCCACTTTCTCCCTGTTCTGCTTGCTGACCAACAGCAAGTGTGTTCTGGGCTGGCAGGGATGTGGTCTGTACCAAGAGAACTGCCTGGCTCAGAGTAAGGAAAGCCACACCTGAGAGGGTAACAGGCAGGAAGACCAGGGGTCTCCAAACCGAGGAAGTAGGCTGCGAGTGTCAGACATTTTTAATCTCTCTAAGCGGCAGGAGGAGACAGGTGTTAGACTTGTTCCCTTCTCCGTCCAGATCTAAAGAGGCTTCTTTTAAAGCTCTGTGTTGCCATGAGGACACCTGGTTCCACCTGAACGTAACTTTCCTCGAACCTGGAGCTAACCAACGCGTTTTCTTGTGGAAGTGCTTGTCTTAAGCTGTGTTAAGGAACTGTGTATTTACCCTGGATTCTGTCTTCAGGTCGGTTCTGCCTGAGACTCAGAACCGACTGACAAACCAGTGTTTGTACTCATGCATTGCTCTCTTAAGCTATGTTAGTGGGACTGCATTTGCTTGGAAACTTGCCTTTTTCGAGATTCTTGTTAATCGTTTTATGACTCAGGATGACTCATCTGGTGCCAACGTTATCTCAAACTGCATGTCGTGGGTGAGGGCCCTGGTGCCATTTTCTGAGTTTTGAGACTTTTCCTTTCTCTAATCAGCAGAGCGCTAGTAGCTATATGACATTTGGCTAAAGACTAGCAGGGGGCACTCTTTCTGCCCCCTTCTGATGTCTATGTCAGAAGTGTTCTGTATCTCTTTTATACTTTAATAAACCTTATGACACAGAAGCTCTGGGCAATCAAGCCTCGTCACTGGCTCCGGATTGAATTCCTCTTCTCCGGAGGCCAAGAATCCTGGCATCTTTCATGGCTCAGCAACACCCTCTCACACCTGGAAGGAGTTTTACTGGAGATGAAGAGCAGCTCAGACGGGCCAGCTCGCTGTGACTGACAACCGCTGTGTCACTAAACCTTGACCACTGGGGTGCCTGGGGACCTGGTGTGTTTGATCAGAGTCTGAATTAGAGGCTCCCTTTAGAGAAACACAGGCTACTTTCTTTACATTAGACACAGGTGGGAAAAGATCAGTTAACTAAGTGTTTCCAAGGACAGTTTCTGCCAGTAGGTGACAGATAAACTGTGGTCCATTCAGACAGTGGAATATTATTCACTGCCTTAAAAGGTGAGCTATCAAGCCATAGGAAGACATGGAGGAATCCTAGACGCATGTTACTGAGAGAAGCTGGTCTGAAAAGGCTGCGCGCTGCACCATGCTGAGTCTAGGACGTGCTGGAAAAGGCAGCAGCATGGGAGCAGTAGACGCGTCTGCGGCTGCGGGGTCTGTGGGGCTGGGGTGAGCGTAGGCAGCGTGGCGGAGGATCAGGGCGAGGAGGCCACTCTGTATGCGGCTCACTGTGCATTTGTCCAAACCCTCAGAATTCGCGGCACCAAGCGGACCCCAGTGCAAACCACGGGCTTCAGCTAAGCATAAGGTGTTAGTATTGGCCCATCAAGTGTAATGAAGGTACCGCATCAATGCAGGATATTAGTAATAAGGAAACTGTAGGTCAAGGGGAGGAGCGGTACATGAGAACTCTGTGTACTTTCTGTTTGATTTTCCTATAAACTTAGAAGTGTTATAAAAAGTAAATTTAGGAATTACTTAAAACTCATCTTCCTATGTACTAGCAAATACAATGAGAAAAAAGCTTTTAAATATTTGAAGCTGCACTAAAAGCAATCAAGAAAAATCTGATCAAATTCACATGTTATTCAGAAAAAGATTTAAATCCTAAAAAATAGAAATAGCATGTTCATGAATCGGATTCTTAATATTTAAAAATACCGATTTTCTCCAAGGTGATTTACAGGCTAACTATAATTCTGATGAAAATCTTAGCAGGTTGTGTGTCTGTGACATCGACTAAATGTTTCTGGAAAATGTATTGAACTATCAGGAGTCAGTAGCAGACATAATCTTATTTATTTATTTTGGTCGCACGGGGTCTTTGTTGCCGTGCAGGCTTTCTCCTTTTGCCTTTCCTGGTGGCTCAGTTGGTAAAGAATCCGCCTGCAATGCAGGAGACCCTGGTTCGATCCCTGGGTCGGGACGATCCCCTGGAGAAGGGAAAGGCTCCCCACTCCAGTATTCTGGCCTGGAGAATTCAGTGGACTGTGTAGTCTATGGGGTCGCAGAGAGTCGGACACGACTGAGCATCTTTTGCTTTCACAGGCTTTCTCTGGTTGCGCTGAGTGGCGGCTCCTCTTTCTTGGGGTGTGAGGGCTTCTCACTGCAGCCACTTTGCCCCTTGTGGAGCCCAGGCGGTAGGCAGGCGGGCTTCAGGAGTTGCAGTGGGGGGTTCTAGCGTGTAGCTGGGGAGTGAATGGCTGAGGCGCAAGGGCTTAGCTGTGCTGTGGAAGGGAGGGTCTTCCTGGACCAGGGGTCGAACCCACGTCCTCTACATTGGCAGACCGATCGTTATCCATCACCGAGTTACCCACCGAGTTATCCACCACTGAGCCGTCAGTGCAGGCCAGCAGTAGGCATGATCTTGAGGAAGAACAAAGCTGGAGAGCTGCTGCTCCTGGAGGGAGGACTCGTTTAGTTCACGGCAATTAGACGGGGGACAGTGGAAATGGTAGCCTGTTTCACTTTCTTGGGCTCCGAGATCACTGTGGGCGGTGACTACAGCCACGGAATTAAAGGTGCTTTCTCCTTGGAGGGAAATGTCAGTCCACGCCAGTACTCTTGCCTGGAAAACCCCATGGACAGAGGAGCCTGGCAGGCTACAGTCTATGGGGTCGCAAAGAGTCAGACACGACTGAGTGACTCCACTTCACTTCACTTAACTTCACTTCTTGGAAGGAAAGCTATGACCAATCTAGACAGAGTGAAAAGCAGAGACTTCACTTTGCCAACAACGGTCCATCTAGTCAAAGCTATGGCTTTCCCAGCAGTCATGTGTGGATGTGAGAGTTGGACCAAAAGAAGGTTGAGCACCAAAGAACTGATGCCCTTGAACTGTGATGCTGGAGAAGACTCTTGAGAGTCCCTTGGACAGCAAGGAGATCAAACTGTCCATCCTAAAGGAAATCAACCCTGAATATTCATTGGAAGAACTGATGCTGAAGCTGAAGCTCCAGTACTTTGGCCACCTGATGTGAAGAACTGACTCATTGGAAAAGGCCTTGATGCTGGGGAAGATTGAGGGCAGGAGGAGAAGGGGACGACAGAGGATGAGATGGCTGGATGGCATCACCGACTCGACGGACATGAATCTGAGCAAGCTCTGGGAGATGGTGAAGGACAGGGGAGTCGGTGTGCTGTAGTCCACGGGGTCACGAACAGTAGGGCACGACTTAGCGACTGAACAGTGACAATGATTTGCTCGTTTTGGCCAGATCTCAGCTGCAGCATGTAGACTATAGCTCCCCGATCAGGAGTTAATCCCCAGCTCTTTGCATCGGGAGCTTGGAGTCTAGCCGCTGGACCACCAGGGACGTCCCAGGGGACCTAAGTGGCAATAAATGACACAGTGTGGGATTCTAGAAAGAGAACCAGGCCAACAGGACAAACACACGCAGGGACACTTCACTTACCCCAGAATTCCAAATTTCTGCTCCACACGAGGGGGGCTGAAATGGAAGAGCAGAAACAGTAAGCGATGGCCCCAGGGTGGAGCAGCTGGAGCTGGAAGACTGTGAGTCCCTGCCGAGGCTTTGCTCAGGAGCACACAGTGACCCGTGATACCACTCCAAGGCGCGTACCCAGCAGACCACAGCAGTGTCAGCGTCCGCAGCCCCAGACTGGACGCAGCACCACTGCCCGTTCACAGCACAGTGGATGGAAGTCGGTGGCGGGTGAGCTCAGCAAGACGGATAAAGGCCTGCAGATGCGCTCGGCACAGGACGGGTCTCAGGAGCCCCGCGTTGGGAGCCCACGCCAGCCTGCATCCTGGCTCGGCCGAGCCAGCTGGACAAGCTGGGCAGAGCTGTGCGGCGTCAGCGGGGACAGGGGCCGGAGGGGCCGGGGGCAGCCGGACGGTGGGGCCTGCGAGCGCGCTGGTTCGGGCTCTGGCTATGCTGGCATGGCCGCAGGATGTACCGGATTAAATACTGTTTGGCTGTTACGTGTCATACATTGTCTTTAAGAGACGGCAATGCTGTATAAACAGTTCCACTTAAATGTGTGGATACGGCCTCAACAAGCATTTCACAACCAACCAGGACTTTAAATGCTGTCCTTTCAAAGGGCTCCCGGTGGAGGCAGACCCGCTTAATCGATCGCCTTATTTGCTAAGTGACGAGTCAATGTTTTCTCTTGGCTCAGAGTTTTCCTCACGTGTCAAGGGCAGATGGTTGATGAGACCGCGGCTGGCAGACGACTTCTGCTCTGCGACAGCCGGGAAGGCATCTCCCCGTCCCCGGGGCGGGGGCGAGGGTGTGAGGCTGGCCTGCGGTACCCGGCCCAGGGATCCCATTCCCGGGGCGGGGGCAAGGGTGTGAGGCCCAGGGCACCCCACTCCCAGGGAGCGGGCGAGGTGTGAGGCTGGCCTGCGGTGCCTGGCCCAGGGATCCCATTCCCAGGGAGCGGGCGAGGTGTGAGGCCCAGGACCCCACATCCCCAGGAAGCGGGTGAGGGTGTGAGGCTGGCCTGTGGTGCCTGGCCCAGGATACTCCATTCCCGGGGAGCGGGCGAGGTGTCAGGCCCACGGCACCCTGTCTCTGGGGAGCAGGTGAGGGTGTGGGCGATGGCCAGCCTCGGGCCCTGAGCCACTGGTGGGGTGGCTCTGGCCGCTGAGCTCCTTATAAGTTAAGAACCATCGGTGAGTCGTTCTGTGGAGCAGATGAGCCTGTTTGAATTCATGAACTCTCTTGTGTCAGTTTAATTAAATTATCAGTTTTCCGGCCTTGAAATCCCTGTGGGAGCGCAGCAGGGAACTGGCCTTCCCTGCTCCAGTGAGGAGACGGACACTGCGTCCTGACCGTCGCTGCTGCCGGGAACGAGAGACGGAAGCAAAAGCGGCAGCTGGAGCCCACCTGTGCACTCACCCTCTGCGTGGAAGGTGGCCGGGGCAATGCCCCGAGCCACCCAGATTCGAGACTCGTCCGTCGCAGCCGGGAGGCAGGATACCTGGAGTGGCTGGCTCCCAGCATCTCTGCGGAGGCCTCCTGGGCAGAAGCAGCCCCTCCTCCTGGCTCCCTCCCGCCTGGGCTGACACGAGCTGGTCCGTCCAGGTTCCGCACATGGGGCCCTGCTCCACAGGCAGCATCAACACCCCCACGACCCTTTAGGGTGAAACCGACCCAGCGTCCGTCACTCACCCTGACCGCGGCCTCAGCCCGATGGCTGTGCTGCCAGTCGTGAGCTCCCCCACCCGCCAGCCAATGCCGTCTCCTAACTGAGTGTGGCCTTTGGACCGTGGTTAGCCTGGCTGTCTCCCCGAGGGGCCATTTTCAGGGATGGTTCCACATGGGACCTTCCAAGGACCACAGAGGAAAGTGTGTGTCGGGGGTTCCACTGGGGAACGGATGCACGCTCCCCACAGTGAGGCTTCGCTTCAGCGGCCGTGGGCGGAAAGCCGCAGAGAGCGGGGCTGTAAACTCAAAGTCCGGGTGGACGGGGCTGGCGAGGCTGCTGCACCGGCTGGTGGTCAGGTGGGGACCTGTCCCCCTCTTCCCATGGCTCCACCATCATCAACCAGCGGGTCCACTTTGAGGTCAAGCTCCAGCCTGCCTACCCCCACCCAGAAACCAACCAATAACAAGGAAGATGTGGGTACAGACCCCCCTGTGCCGCCAGCCTGGGGGTGCACAGCCTCCTTTTGGCTCACAAGGCATGACCGGCCTGGTGCCCGCACAGTTGCAGGGGAGCTGGGAGATGACCCGTCCCCGAAGGCCAGGCCCCGGCTCGGCGTCGGGGACTCCACAGGAGCAACAAGGGCGCAACGCTGGACGCCTGGGGTCAGCCGCAGACCCACGCCCCTCCCCCGAGAAAAGACCCCACGGCTGCGCTTGGGCCGGGGGCAGGTGTGGTCTTCACTTGTGCGGCGTTTGCTGGGGAGTCTGGGCGTCTCCTCCGTTCTTGCGCCATGATTTCCTCCTCTGAGGGTCTGCTTCTGGCCCGTCTTCCTGTTGCCTGCTCTGTCTGGATTGTCCGGGTTTTTGCAGTTTCTGGGTCATGAGTCTCATTGTCCTTCATGTCCCCAGACTCCCTGGTCTGTGCACTTCGTCTGTCGCGTAACTGAGAGGCCCCGGCTCTGAGGCGGTCCGTCTAGCCAGGCATCCTGTTTGCTGTATGTCTAGTGTCTGATAGAGGACGGTCCTGACTCTCACAGGCGCTAAACCCACTGCTTTCTCGTTGCTTCTGATACACGTGCAGTTTTCCAACGCTCACGTCTTGAGGTTTTCGGCATTTGTCTTTGGGATAGAATTTTTATGCCTTTTTCCCTGACAGGAACAGTTGTTTTTCCAAACATGCCTGGCCACATGGGCCCGACACCTGTGCACCCGCTTCCTGGCTGCTTGGTTTGGCCTGAGCTGCTCCCACACGGGCTCATACGTTTCTTCCTTCGAAGCGGAAGCGCTGCGAGTGTTTCTCAGCCGCTTCTGTCGTTTGCTCTCCTGTGTGAGTGGGGCCTGATTGTGTTGAAACTTTGATTAGGATCACAATGAATTTATAGAATTGACACGTCACACCACGTGTCCACTTGCAAATGTGGGCTCGCCCTCCGGTTAGTTAAGCATCTCTGTGTTTTGGAACTTAATCTTTCTGTTGTGTTTCGCTAATATATGGGGAAAAAATACAGACCCAAAGTGGAAGAGCCACTCACGTTTTATAAATAAAGGGTCAAGTGAGTTTGACAGAAGGTGAGACTTCCTTCGGGGAAGGAGAGTCTTGAGGGCTCCTACGGCGGCTCGGGACCACTTGTCCTTTGTGGCCTTTCAGGCCTCTGACACGCCCTCGTCACAAGGTTCCTCCTGCTTCCAAGGCCTCAGGTGGCAGTGCCCAGAGGCGATGGGAGGGAAGGTGTGCTTTAAGGCTCTCATAATAAAGTAAACGTGTTGCTAGAAATGTGAGGCCCAGGACCCATGGCTGACAGCATGTGTTTCAAAGATTAACCGTCCTCATCGGTGGATTCCTCCTTGTCTCCATGGGTGCCTGGAGCTGGACCAGGTTGTCACGTGGCGTTCCTGCATCTGAAACCCTTCTTGTTTTTTGGAGAACATGACTCTGGGGGCTCATGGTGCAGGCGACCCCCTCAGAAACCAGTGCAGCTCATCCCTGTGGCCCCGAGGTTCCTGGACGCCACCACTCAGATTCCTGTGGTCAGCGGTCAGCAGATAGGAGCTCCGGTAGACGGTGAAGCTCTGCCAGCCAGGGACGGGCCTGGTGGGGGCAGGTCAGCTCCCCGGGCCTTCCCCTCTCTGACTGCCTTCTTGCCGCTGCAGGGCTGGGGACCTCGGAGAGGACCCCTGCGTCTCCATGGCCTCGGGCTTTTATTCCTTACCCCGAGTGGGCGCTGCCACCCACAGCCCGGCCCTAACCTGGGCTCCACACGGTGCGGTCAGGGAGCCCCACCAGGCCTCTTGTCATGAAGGGTCCACACAGCCCAGGGCTTTCAGGAATCAGGCCCCCGGCCCTCGACACACAGCCAAGAACTAGAGGGGGAGTAGAACTCATCCCAGGGAGGGCGGCCAGGTCCCTAAGGGCCCCCAGGGTCCAGCGGCCAAGGCGGGACGCCCGTCCCCGCTGATCCCAGGCTGCCTCTTGTCTGGGCTCTGTCCTCCACCTCCCCTTGGAGCCCACATTCTGAACCTCGCCTTCCAGCCTCCCTGGGGAGTCGGAGGTCACCTGGAGTCCTCCCAGCGGCCCCGGGGGCTCCTGACGCTGGGCAGAGCTGTCTTCCCATGGTTCATGGCTAGGAGCGGCCAGCCGGCCAAGCCCATGCCCTGGTCCCAGAAGCCGTGAATGTGACCTTTCCTCAAATAGCAAGACTGTGACTCAGCAGATGCGACCGAGGTAAAGACCCTGGACGAGGAGATTATCCCAGATTAACTGGTCAGCGCTGAGTGCGGGGCCGGTGTCCTCAGGAGGGAGACAGGCGGGATTAGTGATGCAAGGGGGCCCACATGAAGACACAGGCAAGGATCAGAGCGATGGCAGCCGGTGAGGGGGACGAGGCCGGGCCTTGGAGGGAGCAGGGCCTCCACACAGACCCCCGCTCAGCACCATCTCTGAGCCGCCGTGAGGCTGCAGGACACCCAGACCCCCACCCTTCGGGGAGCCTGCCCGGCATCAGCGAGGTGACCGATCAGGACGGCCGCCTCCTCTGGGCAGAGCGAGCCCCACGCTCCCCACCACCGCCCCCCAAGCTGGCCCAGAGCCCTTCAACATGTGGACGTGGGGCCACATCCCACATGGGACACGCCGACCGCTGGGACCCTCAGAGCCGCAGGCTCGTGCAGGCGGCTGCAGCCTCGCTGCGCACCCTCTGACCCCTCCACTCTGGGCCAGAGGCCTCCCGTCCCCGTGACCCGTGCTTTCTTGCCCTGCCCTGCAGCCCCACGCTCAGTCTCCTGGGGTGAGCACATGGATCTGGAGTGAGGCGGCAGAAGCCAGGGGTTGGCAATCCTCCCTGTGATGGGGAGTCACAAGGCAGCCGGGCACCCTCTGTGACCCCCGAGGCCTCCCCTCTCTTGAGACGAGGTCCTGTCCCTGGCCACCTGTCTGAAGGCCCAGAGATGGCCTCGCTGTGTGCACGCTGGATTCCCACCGACCACATCAGTTGGAGGAAGAAGGGGCCGGGAAGGTGGGGCTGAGCCCTCGGAGACTTCCAACCCCCAGGCTTTACAAACCAAAGACAGATTTGGGGTCCGGAGTTCCAGAAGGTTCTGGATGGTTCTGGATCGGGTCTGGGGTGGGGGTCAGGCGTCTGGACGTGGAGCAGCAGGGACATCTGGCTGGCATCTTTGGGTCTCAGGGATGCCCCCACATGGCCCCCAGGTGCTGCCTGCAGGAGGGCCCTGAGCTCACAGCCTGGCGTCCAGTCTCTCCACTGGTGTGGACAGACCCTCCTCACTCCCCAAGGCCAGGAAGCCCAGGGGTCCTTGAGAGGCTGCCAGCCTCAGTGCCCCTGTCCTAAGAGTTCACCAGGCCAAGTCTCTGATTACCATGTCTTACCGACGTGTAACTCACTCACGGCCAGTAAAGTTCAGGGATGGTGAGTGTTCAGCTGGGCTTTCACCTGTGTCTGTGGACCTGCAGGGTCGGCCAGTTCAGGGCATGGAAAATGCCCCCCACCCCGCAGGAGCAGAGCATCTGTAAACACTGTCCCTGGAGGGGAGTTCTGTCTGATCTTGAGCTCCATGAAATAGACCCACATGGCACGACCTCCATGGTGGGCTCCAGTGACCCCCAACCCCGTCTTCAGGGGTTGCAGCCCTGTCCACTGGTGGGGGGCTGACCCCCACAGCCCAGACCCTGTCCCACAGCCACGCCAGTGCATCCCACAGTGGGTCCTCTGACTCCGCAGCCCTGGAAGGTATACCGCTCTCCCAGGCCTTCCAGGCCGGTGCCCGGAGGAGGCTGGACAGTGAAGCAGTCGTGGGGTCAGTGGCTGTGGGGGGGCCTGTGGAAAAGAGCGGGGAAGGCAGCAGTGGGGCGGGGGCTCAGGGAGACACAGGAGGTGCCAGGATCCACCAGGGATCAAACCCGTGGCCCCGCAGTGGAAGTGCACAGGCTTACCCTCCGGACCTCCCGGGGAAGCCCCTCCAGCCCGTGCGTCTAAGAAGGGGGGATGCCGCAGCTCAGAAGATCTTCAAGGGGACGTCCCAGCCGAGAGCGCTGGGTGGGGCCCCGGCGGTACTGACTCATGGACAGCTGTCAGCAAGGGTGGACACCGGCTGGATGGTTCCGAAGCCTCGTCTGTGCTGGGGACGTTGTGTAGATTTGGCCCGGGTCACTTCCTAGAGCGTCCAGAGGACAGCTGTGCCTGGGGCAGGATGGCATGTGGGGCCGCTCACAGTGCCCTGACTGTTCCGCCCACTCCATTCGAAGCGTCGAGAAAGCTCAACTTAACTCACAGACACAACTGTGCCAGGTGGCTGCGCTGAGACCTGGCGTGCATTTCCGGCTGGAAATATCTAGGCCATCAGGAAAGCATAGGTTTTTCATGTCACATTAAAAATCATCCTTCTGTCTGCAGGACACGAGATGGCCTCTGTGCCCTGGTGCTCCAACCCTGCCTGCAGCTTGCTCTTCACACACTTCTGACTTTTCTAAGTAACTCAAGTGTTTAGCGAGATCTGGAGCCCTGTAGTGGCTTTTTGAGACTTTGTCAGCAGACCTAACCCAGCGTGATGCAATATTTTCTGGCAGGACAGGCTGCTGTCTGAAGGAGAGAGGTAGAGAGTTCTGCTCTGAGGATCCCTGGGGCCAGCAGCACAGAGGTTGTGATGGAAACGAGCAGATTGGAGGGATGCGGGCGCCCTGGAAGGCAGGGGCCGAGCCCGGAGCCCAGTGCTGACCCTCAGGGCTCAGGATGTTCTCAGAGACACCGGGTGGCCCCTCCTGCCCAGCCGTCTCGGGTTCCGCGTGAACGTCTGGTGCTCCGGGAAGCGCCCTTCCCGCATGGTGGGGGCGGGTCCCCCTGGCTCATGGGCAGCTCCTGGCTTTGAGGGGGAGCTTTGCTTCCCCTGTCAGTGGGTCCTCTGCCCCAGTGCTCACCAAGCTCGAGCGTGAGAGGCGGGTGCTCTGAGTCAGCACAGAGCCTGGAGAGAAGGGTGCCCAGGTCAGGGCTGAACGACTCCTAATCAGGCTGAAACCCCTGGGGATTGCACCCTGTGCTGAATGGTGGGGGCTGAGACCTCATCTGTGCTGGTCCCCATTTCCTCCAGGGACGACCTCTCCCCCTTCCTGGAGGGACAGCTGGCTATGAGGTGGGTCCTCCCTTAGGACAAGTCCACCCCCCGACCAGGATGCCAGGAAGAGCAGAAACGCGGCTTCCCCAGCTCTGTCCCCAGCTACTTCACCCATGGAGGGCGGCTCCAGCACCCCGGGAGTCGGATGACGTTTCCCGGGTGGGCGCCTTGTATTTGAGATGAGCCACGTCTGACGTTCACAGACTCAGAGCTGCCACTGTCGAAGGAGGGGCCCTCAGCTCCCGAGAACTCGCGCCTGCCACACTGTCTCTTGCAGACGGCAGTGAGTGGAGAGAAAGTCAGTAACAATCACATCTGATTCCTAGCTGGCTGCCTCTTTTATTTTTTTTTCTTTTGTTTTTTACCGTTTTTGGCCTGAGCCTGTGAGTGGGCTCCCCCAGGTAGTGTCTGGGTAACCGTGGTGACTGGCAGTGCCTGCGTCTGCCTCCAAGTTGGGGCTGGTCCTTTGCACGTGACAAGGTGGGGGGCTTCAAGGACTCACCTGGGGACAGGGGGCAGGACCTGAGGGGGCACTGGGTGGGCCCACTTGTCTCCAGTGGGCACCGTCTGCTCCTCCAGGCCCCAGGGACGCCAGGGAGTATGGACACCTCCCTCCATCCAGCAGGAGTCCAGGGAGGCAGGGGCCGACCCAGAGAGGTCATGTCTCCTGGGGGACAGATGGCTGCTTGTGGCCCTTCAGGCACAAGTGATGGAAGGGAGCGGCCCGGCACCCCCTGGCATCGGGAAGCAGGTTGCGCTCTCATCAGTGGAAGGCGGGACTGACGGTAGCGTCCGGGAGGCACCTGCGGCTTCGAGGTTCGTGGGGCGGGGAGCCCTCGACGCCGGGGCACGCCCGCTGCGTCTTTCCTCTCAGCAGGAAGCAGCTCAGGGTCCTCACGGGGGTAGTGAGCTGAGCGCACACACTCGGGGCTCCTGACGACCATCTTTCTGTCCCTTCTCGGGGTCCCCGCTCCCCGAGGGGGCATCCTGGGGTGAGAGGATTTCCTGAGGATGAGGCAGGAGAAGACTCAGACCTGGGGCTCCGGAGGGGACACCTCCAGCCCTTCTGCATTTGGGGCGCGTTTGGCAGAGTCTGGCCCCACCCACTGAGCACCAGCGCGCCCCTTCTCCGTTTGACAACCACTAGAGCCCCCACCATCCCAAGGGGCTATCTCACCCCTCCCCGGCTCTACCTCCTGCTCGGCCTGAGAGTCTCGAGTCTGGGGGAGCTTTCTCCCCATCGGGCCCCCTCTGGACGGGGCAGCAGGCTCGGGGTCCCTCTGGAGTGGGGAGAGGCCTGGGTGGCAGGTGGGCTTGGAAAGGACCCCACCTCAGCTCTGCATGGTCTCCTCTGGGGAGGGCCTTTCTCCACAGGGGACCCCCACTCCTGCTCCCTGGAGGGCGGCTGGGTCGGTGGGGTTGGTGGTGGCCTGGAGGTGGTGAGTCTTGGCACAGAGGGCACAGTTCTGTCCTCGTGTGCAGAAGCCCACCCCGCCTCCCCGACTAAGGGGGACAGGCTACTGCCCTGTCTTATCTCTTATCTGCCCACAAATGTGTGCAGTAAAGGGCGCACTGAGAGCAGAAGCAGCACGGAAATGAAAGTGCCGCTCATTCAGGCATGCCACCTGTCTGTGACCCCAGGACTGCAGCCCGCCAGGCTCCTCTGTCCATGGGATTCTCCAGGCAAGAATACTGGAGTGGGGTGCCATGCCTTCCTCCCGGGGACCTTCCCAACCCAGGATCGAACCTGGGTCCCCCACACTATCAGGCAGATTCTTTACCTTCTGAGCCACCAAAGCATCAAAGAACTAAGTATCAAAAACTGGTTCAAGGGAGGATTCAATCAGGAATGTTGAAATAAGTTTGTAGAGATGGAACACTGGTCATCGTCCAGAGGGTACCCCAGGAGCGCGCGCACACACTCTCACACACACACACACACACTCACACACACATGGTCTGTGAAGATCCGTGACTTGTCAGAGGTGGGCGCTGGGCTCACATCACACCTGACCTTGCTGCAGAGTCAGGGCTGGGCTGCCGCGACCCCAGGGCCTCTCCCAACTCCTTTCCTGCAAAACAGAGGGGGCCTGCGCCCGCAGCTCTGGGGTCTCCTCTCCTTGCGGCCGTGGGGAGCATGCCTGGAGCCCTGCGGCCTGCGGTGGGACACCGAGGGGCTGGGTGGTGACCTTCCTGGGGGGAAAGGTCTTTGGGCCCCTTGGGGGCTGTTGTGGCTGAGTCTATGGTCAAGAGAAGACCCAGCACAGCCCTCTGGGCTGATTAGAGGTGAGCAGGTTTTTCTTTCTGTGTTTTGACTACAACCCTAAGAGAAGGCGGGACTTCTGGACAGACTGTCGTGCAGACTCTCAGCTCCCAGCCCTTCTGTGCGGAGGGGGGCCCTGGGAGCCTAGCAGCAGCCCCCCAGGAAGGGGAGCTTTTCTAACCCCATCTGCTCTTCATGACGATTGTGGGGGGCCTTCATGAGATTCCTGGGGCCCCAAGGCATCTCCTGGGGTGGCTCCTGGGATCCCTGGCAGGAGGGGCCCCGAGGCTCAGCCCTGGAGTGCTGGCTGTTCCCCTCCTGCGTGTCTGCCCCCCCAGACCCCCAGGGAGGGGCACAGGGGCTCATACTCCCCCAGACTGAGACGGTTCCTTCTCGAGGGCCCACCGCGGTCCTGAGCGCAGAGCATCTTAACGGCCACCTGGCTCAGCCCCGTGTCACCCAAGGCCAGGCCCTGCTGTTGGGGTCCACGCCTCCACCCTCACGGGCCCCTGTGCCAAGCATCTCAGGGGGAGTGTGTCTGAGTCGATGTTTCCTGCTCCTCGAGGCCCCTCTGGCGACCCCGCCCCGCCGTGTCTTGCTCCCCCAGCAGCTCCGCTTGGCCTGTGGTCTGTTGGTTTCCTGGTTTTGGCCCCTCTGCGTCCCGGCCACGCCGGCTGATTGCTCTGACCGCCCTCCTCCTCTCGTGTGGACTCTGTGGGCGGAGCGCGTGCTGGCAGAAAGCCGGGAGGATAAGCCCGTGTGTCTCCTGTCCCGCGGCCCCGTGATCACTGAGCTCTGAATTCTGGTCATTGACCCCTGGAGGTCAGACTTCTGCTCAGGGCCAGCTGAAGGTGGCTCCAGGATGGGCGTGGCCGGGACAGAGCAGGGCCGGGGCTGCGCGACTGCCCCAGGCCTCCGGGTCTCTCCGCGGCTGCCAGGCGCCAGCCCAGCACCGGGGCAATTTCCCTGCCTCGTTTATTGTTGTTCCCCAGTGGAATGGCGCCCCATGTGAGGGCAGCTCATGTCAGTTCTGAATAGGATTATTTGGGCTAATTGTTCTCACGTCATTTTACTTTCCTCACTTATGAAATGGCGGCACCAGGGAAACAAACCCACCCTCTTATAACACAGCAACCGTGAGAGTGGAAGGAAGTGACCAAGGAAATCGTAGCGTGAAGAGGAACCTCTTAGGGGCTTAACAACCAACAGCTGAATCAGCCAAGAGGCCTGCGCGTCAGTGGGTCAGAATCCCTCCCCTCTGGCTCTGGCCTCCGATGCCGCCCCTGGAGCCGCCCCCTGACCCGAGTCAGCCTCAGGAGGGGCCCCCACACTCCCTGCCGCTTCACATCGGGAGGGTGGCCACGTGCTTCCTGCTTGGTATTTACAATTCGTGAGGGGTCAGTTCAGAGTGGGGACTCCCCAGACTCACTAGTGACTCCACTCAGGGGGCAATTTCTACACTGAAAGTCGTTCAGTCGTGTCCGACTCTTTGGGACCCCGTGGGCTATACAGTCCATGGAACTCTCCAGGCCAGAATACTGGAGTATTCCTTTCCCTTCCCCAGGGGATGTTCCCGACCCAGGGGTCGAGCCTGGGTCTCCCGCACTGCAGGTGGATTCTTCACCAGCTGAGCCGCAAAGGAAGCAATTTCCACGTTAGTGCAGAGAAAGGTCCTTTCTCAGTAAAGCCGTTTAGAAATCTGTACCAGATGCCCCTGCGGCGGTGGGCCTCGTGTGTCCGCCTGGCTGGGTCCTGGCGTGCTCGGGGCCCGTGTGTGCGCTTAGTCACTTCAGTTCTGTCCGACTCTTTGCAGCCCCCTTGACTGCAGCCTGCCAGGCTCCTCTGTCCATGAGGTTCTCCAGGCGAGGATACTGGGGCGGGGTTGTTGCTGTGTCTTCCTCCGGGGGATCTTCCCAGCCTAGGGATCGAAACTGAGGTTCTTATGTCTCTGCCTTGGCAGGTGGGTTCTTTACCACTAGCGCCACCTGGGAAGCCCAGACGCTTGGCCGAACATGCTTCCGTGGGATGAGAGGAGGATTTGCGTGAGTGGACAAGGAAGCGGACACCTGCGCCGTGCCGTGGGCCTTGGCCGGGCAGCTGCGGCGCTGGGTGGAGCCCCTCCCCCACTGACCCTCTGCGCTGGGACTCGGCTCTTTCCTGGCCGTGGGGCCGGCACTGCAGCCTGAGGTCTTCCCAGGCCTTGAGCCGGCTGGCTCACAGGCCGAACCAGAGCACTGACTCTCCCGGGCCCAGGCTGCCCTGCAGCCCCCGTGGCGGCACGAGGCGGTCCCTGCCGATCGGCCTCCGCAGGTGGGCATGCTCTGCTCAGGCTGTTTCCCCAGGGCCCTGACGAGGGCTCCCCGTGGTCTCATGGTTCTGGGCAACCTCAGGATCTGCCTCTTGGAAGACGGGCAGCCAGCCGCTGGCCGGGCTGGAGCTGCCCAAGGGCCCATTCTGGGAGGTGTTCGCTGCGCGGGGTCACAGCCCCACCTGCAGAGCCGAGGGAGCAGCAAGGTGGCCACGGCTGCCGTGAGACAACGGAGGCGGCGGGGCTGCTCGTGGCCCCCGGGAGCCGCGGAGCACACGCTGCTGGAGACCTGCGCGTGCTCGGCAGGGGCCTCAGAGGACTCCGCTCTCAGCCCTCCAGGGACGTTCAGCCTGGAGCCCCCAGCACGCCACCTCCAAGGCCCCTGCCCCCCTGGAAGCAGTTCCTGACACCCCCTGGCCCCACGGGGCTGGCCTGGGCCCCTGGGCTGGACTCTCTGCTCACGCACCTGCTGGCCCCTCTCGGGGGAGAGGCTGCCCGCCGGCCCTGTTCAACCGTGACTCAGGCCAGAGCCTCCTCCTCACCTCCTGCTGCCCCGGCGGCCGTGGGCCCTGGGGGAGGCCACCGTGTCCAGGAGTGCCATGGTTACACAGGCCCCGGGAGGCTTGTCACCGCAGATGGTCACCCTGCCCCGGGAGGCCGGACGCAAGCCTCTCTGGAAGGACCCCTGCCTCCTCACCTGATCACAGGTCCCCGGTGGGGGTCGTCCTGAGCTGCTGGAACCCGGCCAGGTCAATCCGGGTTGAAGGTCGTGTTGCCCCAAGGACCGCGGGCACACCCCACCTGTCGGGTGAAGACCTATCGGGTGAGGGTCTCTCTCTCTCTCTCCTTGGAACCTGGAAGTGAATCTTTGGGGCCCTTTCTCCTTGCCTTGCAGCCAGCAGGTGGGCCCAGGGGAGCTGTCTCAGCCCATTGCCCCAGACCAGAAGCCTGTCCCTGCACTGCGTGTGGGGGCCATGCGGGTAAGATGGTCCCCGAGGGCAGACACACTGTGCCCCAGGCGTGGGAGCCATCAGCAGCCTTCGAGCCTGGGACCCCTCTGCGGGCCGAGCCCTTCCTGGGGGTGGAACACCTACACTTGTGTAGACTTTCGTGCCCGGGCAGCTTCTGTGCGCCCAGGGGGCCCTGCACTCCCGTGTTCCCTGAGACACAGGAATACCTGTGGTGCCTCCCGGACGGGGCTGCCCGGCTCCCTTTGCAGAGAAAGTTCCAGGTCTCCCCCACCCTGGGGACACATTCCTGGGGGCATGTGTGTCCCGCACAGCTGCAGGAGCCCAGGGGCGTGCTGGGGGCTCCGAGGGGCGTCCAGGGGCTGGGGGAGGCTGGGCGGGGCCGGGTCCTCCAGAGGGGAAGCAGCAGTGAGGGGCGAGAGCGGGCTCCGGGAACCTGCCGGCCACGGACGCGCCCCTGGCGGGTGCCTGCGAAACCACACGGCGCCTCCTCACTGCTCAGTGAGTCAGTGCTTTCGCCCACCTGCATTTCCTGTCTTTGAATTACGCCTTCACATCTCTTGAGTTTTTGCCTTTTTCTTGTTGAGCTGTAGGAGTTTTGAAAAAACAGACGTGCCTGACACGGGGCCTTCCACGCAGTCCCGATGCTCGCTCTCTCGCTTGCCTTTAGCGTCGATTCTCAGCCCTTTCATCCCGCCAGCGTTTTTTTGATTACTCAGATGTAGTTAAATTTAGTGATCCTTCTATGGGTGTTTTCATGTTCTTTTCATAGTTCTCAAATCTGTGGGAAAACAGTTCTGCTTTCTGCTCGGGGAGATTCCTGACCTCAGAAAAGCCATCTGGGGGAACCCGATAGGAGGGGACAGCACACCAGCGGGAAGCCCATGGCAAGGCCCTCGCCACCACGGGCAGGGAGCGACGCGGTGAGCCGGCCGCTGGGGAGCCAGACCCAGGCCGCGGGGCGGCCTCTCCCCAGGCTGCGGGGTACCCACGCCTGCCCAGAGAGGGCCCCCAGACAGTGGGGGGCACCCACCCCTGCCCGGAATGGGGCAGCCTCTCCCCAGACTGTGGGGAGCCGGCCCCAGGCTGTAGGGGGCACCCACCCCTGCCCGGAATGGGGCGGCTTCTCCCCAGACTGTGGGGAGCCGGCCCCAGGCTGTAGGGGGCACCCACCCCTGCCCGGAATGGGGCGGCTTCTCCCCAGATGGTGGGGAGCCGGCCCCAGGCTGTAGGGGGCACCCACCCCTGCCCGGAATGGGGCAGCTTCTCCCCAGACAGTGGGGGGCACCCACCCCTGCCCGGAATGGGGCAGCCTCTCCCCAGACTGTGGGGAGCCGGCCCCAGGCTGTAGGGGGCACCCACCCCTGCCCGGAATGGGGCAGCCTCTCCCCAGACTGTGGGGAGCCAGCCCCAGGCTGTAGGGGGCACCCACCCCTGCCCGGAATGGGGCAGCTTCTCCCCAGACAGTGGGGGGCACCCACCCCTGCCCGGAATGGGGCAGCCTCTCCCCAGACTGTGGGGAGCCGGCCCCAGGCTGTAGGGGGCACCCACCCCTGCCCGGAATGGGGCAGCCTCTCCCCAGACTGTGGGGAGCCAGCCCCAGGCTGTAGGGGGCACCCACCCCTGCCCGGAATGGGGCAGCTTCTCCCCAGACAGTGGGGGGCACCCACCCCTGCCCGGAATGGGGCAGCCTCTCCCCAGACTGTGGGGAGTCGGCCCCAGGCTGTAGGGGGCACCCACCCCTGCCCGGAATGGGGCAGCCTCTCCCCAGACTGTGGGGAGCCGGCCCCAGGCTGTAGGGGGCACCCACCCCTGCCCGGAATGGGGCAGCCTCTCCCCAGACTGTGGGGAGCCAGCCCCAGGCTGTAGGGGGCACCCACCCCTGCCCGGAATGGGGCAGCTTCTCCCCAGACAGTGGGGGGCACCCACCCCTGCCCGGAATGGGGCAGCCTCTCCCCAGACTGTGGGGAGCCGGCCCCAGGCTGTAGGGGGCACCCACCCCTGCCCGGAATGGGGCGGCTTCTCCCCAGACAGTGGGGGGCACCCACCCCTACCTGGAATGGGGCGGCTTCTCCCCAGATGGTGGGGGGCACCCACCCCTGCCTGGAATGGGGCAGCTTCTCCCCAGACAGTGGGGGGCACCCACCCCTACCTGGAATGGGGCGGCTTCTCCCAGACCGTGGGGAGCCGGCCCCAGGCTGTAGGGGGTCCCCACCCCTGCCCGGAATGGGATGGCTTCTCCCCAGGCCGGAGTGACTGCCAGACTTGGGGGAGCTGTAGCTCCTGGTCACCCCCACTCTGCTGGGACCACCTCAGGCCGGCAGTGACCAGGGGTGCTCCTCTTCTGGGCTCCCCCTGTTTTGCCAGCAGTTAGACCCAGAGGATGAGCCCTGGGACCCGACCACGGGGACGGCAGCCTTGGAGCCCCGCCTGGGGCTTCACCCGGAGGCGCAGCCTGGCTCCAGCCTCGGGGAGTGAGTCCGGTCCGGCCGTGCAGCAGCAGTGCCTACTGAACAGAGATCATCACGCGGCCGGGATGGGCTCCGCAGACGGGCCTGGACCCTCACACGTCTGCAGACTCCCGGCTTGGAGGGCCCAAAGCCCCAGGTCACAGGGTGGGCAGCCCGGGCCCCTCTGGGAATGCAGGAGGCTCCGATCAAAGCCTCCCTCCCGGGCATCCTCAGAGTCCAGGGGTCGCGTGGCTCTTTCTCCTCACGAGCCGTCCTTCCCGTGAGGACAGCAGCCCTGCTCTGTCCGCGTTCGCTCTGACGCCCCGACTTGCTCTGCGAAGACCCCAACTCCTAGTGCGCACGTTCACAGGAGCCCACAACTTCAGCTCTGAACTTGGAGGGGACACCATTCAGCCTGCGAGACAGGTCCTGGGAAAACTGAGCAGGAGGCTTTCACGTGCCAGACGCCCAGAGGGGCAGAGGGGCTGGTGGGCGCGGGTCCCTGTGCAAGGGAAGCCCCCCACCCACCGGCCAAGATGGCAACACGGCCACAGAGCCCAGGGAGGGATGTGAGCCCCGAGCCTGCGGGGAGTGCTCCAGCCTGGCCCTTGCAGGGTCCTCGGGCCTGGAGGCAGCAGGGGGCACGCTCGAATGCAGACTGTGACTCAGCACCCGCGGAAGGGCCCGGCTCCCGGGGGCAACGCTGATTCACTGGTGGTTCAGGAACTCAGCTTGTCAGCCTCGGAATGTGTCACAGGAGGCCTGGGGGCAGCCCAGGCGAGCCATCCAGTGAAGGGGACGGACGTGTCGTCACCAGCGGGCCCCAGGGAGGGAGCCCTGGGCCCCCGAGACCCTCAGAGGGCCCACCTGGGGACGCCGATCCCAGGAGGGGGAGGACAGGGCTTCTCTGAGGCCATCGCCCAGCCCGAGGGGCCCGTGATTCAGAGGACGCCGGTTCTGTTGAAACAAGGCCTGCACGGTGCCTCGGGCTGGGGGCAGGGATGTGCTGGAACAGGAAAGGAGACCGTCCCTCACCCCTCACCCCTCACCCCGCACCCCTCACGCCGAGGACGGTACCAGAACCTCCTCACCCCTCGCCCCTCACCCCTCACCCCTCACCCCTCACCCCTCACGCCGAGGACGGTACCAGAGCCTCCTCACTCTTCAGAGGAGGTTCTAGAAGAAAGTCTTCAGGAAGACTCACACTCTTCCTTCTGTGAGCAGCTTGCAGCTTTCTCTGAAGGATGCGCCAGGGCGCCGTTTTGGTCCTTGAACACAGGTCACGGTTGTTTTTCAGGGAGGTGCTGGAAATGATGAGAGTCGCTCAGTCATGTCCGACTGTTTGCGACCACATGGATAGTCCATGGGGTTCTCCAGAGTAGAATCCTGGAGTGGGTGGCCTTTTCCTTCTCCGGGGCATCTTCCCAACCCAGGGACGGAACCCAGGTCTCCCGCCTTGCAGGCGGATTCTTTGCCAGCTGAGTCCCCAGGGAAGCCCTCGTGGGCAAGAACTGAAACAGAGCTTCGCCTTCACTGGCTCTCACGCTCTGACGTTTTGTTTTCCCTCTGTGCTGGGGCTTCACGTTTGCTCCCTGACTTCAGCTTGAAATCAGCTCTGAGGAGGAGACCTCCCCGGCCTCCCTGAGGTTCCGCCTGGAATCCCTGGAAACCCGGCCCACAGGGCCACTGTGCGGCCCACAGAGCCAGGCCTCCTCCCCACGCGGCCGCGGCTCCACCTGGCGTCTACGCCTGGGGCTGACCCTCAACTTTCCAGCTGCTCCAAGAAGCCCCTCCTCCAGGTGGGTCCCAGGTGCCCGCATGTTCCCAGCCGGGCTTCTGGCCTGAGGGAGCATCCCACGTGGGTGCAGACGCCCTAAAGCTTGGGCTCCCGGGACGGCCGGAGCAGGTATAGATAGGAGGTGACGGCTCACTCGCCCATCCTGAAACCGGGCTCAGTGGGCGCCTGCCCCTGCCCATCTGAGGTGGTGGCAGTGTGGGGGTTTAGGGGGGTTGGAGGGGAAGAGTCGGGTGTGCTGGTGGAGGGGGACAGCAGAAGGGGACTCAGGGGAGGCCCGGTGAGGGGGAGGAGCTGGGGTCTTCAGGCTGCTCCGGGGAGGCAGGGGCACAGGGCGGGTGATGGTTTGGGGGGCTCCCTGAGGCCCGCAGACCCCTGACCAGCTGTGGGAGGGCGGGCAGGCCCTCAGCGGGGAGCGGGGAGGAGGGGCTGCAGGAGACCCAGCATTTGAGCCCATCGGTGGGGGTCCTTCCGGCACAGGGGTGGGGAGAGAGGGTTGGGCTGGGGTCCTGCTCAGGGCCTCTGCTCTCCTTGCGGACGCTGCCCCTCGGGACTGCGGTGACTCTCCTCCGAGATCTTAAGGCGAGTCCTGCCGCCGCCTTCGTCTCCGGTCCCAATCGTAAAGTTAACAGGCGCGCTCTGGGGATTCAGCAGAGAGAGGAGTTGAAACCGACCCGGGATGCTGTCACCTACAAGCTGGAGGGAGGGTCAGGCTTCCCGGTGTGCCCCCGCCTCTCCCCCGCCTCCTGACAGAGCTGCACTTTGGGCTTCCTGGTTTCTTTTAAGAGGCTCGGTGAAGGGCCCGGTTTCTCTTCGCCTGTTCTCTTTCGCGTTTAGGTGCCAGGAATCCAGTGAGAAGTATGTGTTTACCCCGACTCCGGGCCACCCCCATCACCAACAGGGATCCTTGTAAAACAGTGTCAACCAGATTTTTGGAACTGTGTTCAAAACTTTCCACTTTTCCCCTAAATCGACACTGAAATGCCTGTGTCCCAGGAGAAACCTCCCCACAGAGACCCCGTTCCTAGAAGACGCGCAAGCCATTTGAGAAAGCTGGCGATGAGACCACACAAAGGCGCACGTGTTCTGACCGGTTCTGACGTGAAGGTCGATGCTAAGACCTGAACAAAATGACGCAAATCTGACCGGGCGCCACCTCCGGGGGGTCCTTAGTCAACACATACCAGCAGCACAGAGGACCTGTTCATCCTCCCCACACTGAACAGGGGCCCCAACCACGCCCCGGGACGCGGCGCGGACGTCGGTGCTGGGAGGAGCTGGGGTGGGCGGGCGGGCGGCGGCGGCGGCGTGAGAAAGGGGAGGCGGGCAGCCCGGCCCCGCCCTCTCACGCTGCTCTGACTGGTCCCAGGGCTCTCCACGTGTCTACAGTGCTCGTCTCATTCTCAAAAGATACAACGAAGTGTATTTTTCTGGTCGGCATTAATTTCATAGTTTTCCTTCCTCCCCTCCCGGGCACCCACCCACACCTGATACCGAGGTGCTTTCCCCTCCAGATGGATCGCAGGGACTTAGGCCTCTGAGGCAGGCCAGCCTGAACGGCGGGGTGTGCACAGGCCGGGATGGATGGGGCCTGGGGTGCCTGCCTTGGCTGCCTCTGTGCCCGGGGGGGCGTGCCCCTGGGCTCGCCCCCGTCAGGGTGGTCCCGTTCTCTCTCCTGGGTCCCACCTGTCACTCGGCTGCCAGGGCCCAGGAGACAGCCCACCCCCCACCCCTGGCCACCCCCTTGAGAGCCCTCTGGGAGATGTCCGTCCTGAAGCCGTGTGTCACAGGGAGGATGTTCTCAGCTGTCTTGGGACCTCTGCTGGGCCTGTGATGTCATCTGAGCGCAGGCAGGCTCGGGAGGAAAGAGCGTGCATCTACTTGATGCTGGTTTTATGCACCTCAGGGTTTCCTGGTGGCCCAGACAGTGGCTCCGAGGCCCATCCCTGGGAGTCCCTCATGAGGGCAGCAGCCCAGGAAGCTGAGTGTCCAGTGTGGGTGTCTGGACGCGGTCCACCAGGGACGCAAGCTTGGCCTGGCCTTCCAGACCTTCCAAGCAGGTCGCCCTGCTGCAAAGGCAGGTCCTGGCTCTGCGGCTGGGACGGTGGCACATGACTCTGTGCCCGCCTGAAGCCTGCCCTTGTGCCTGCCCTGGAGCCGGAGCAGCCCACCCCCTTCTAGTGACGTGCAGGGTCCAGGCTCTGTCTCAGGAGGCGGGGCTTGGGGAGTCCCAGTCCCAAGTGCGGGCATCCGCAGGGGCTGGACCGAGGCTGCCGCCTGCCTCCCGGTAAGCGCTGGTACCTGCAGAGAGAGGACAGGTCACTTCGGCCCTCCTCCTTCAGGCTTCAGGGAAAGATGCCCCCAGGGCAGGTGTCAGTGCCGGGGGACTGGGGATGGGAGCTGGGCTGCCCTGAGGGCCTCCACATGCCCCCAGAGCCCGACTCTCCTGGGTGGAGGTGTCTGCCCCTGAGTGCTGGGAGACGGTGGGTGAGCGTGCAGGGGAGTGCACGCGCCTGGTGTGCACGTGAGAGTGTGGGTGTGCGTCGGGACTCTGCGTGTATCTGAGTGTGCTCACACCATGTGTGCGTGTGTGCAGGTGGGCAGATGTGCGAGTGTGGGTGTGCGTCGGGGTCATGTAGGACTCTGCGTGTATCTGAGTGTGCTCACTCTGCGTGTATCTGAATGTGCTCACACCGTGTGTGCGTGTGTGCATGTGGGCAGATGTGCGAGTGTGGGTGTGTATGGGGGTCATGTACGACTCTGCGTGTATCTGAGTGTGCTCACTCTGCGTGTATCTGAGTGTGCTCACTCCGTGTGTGTGTGCACGTGCCTGGTGGGCAGATGTGTGAGCGTGGGTGTGCATGGGTGTGCATGGGGGTCATGTACGACTCTGCGTGTATCTGAGTGTGCTCACTCCGTGTGTGTGTGTGTGCACGTGCCTGGTGGGCAGATGTGTGAGCGTGGGTGTGCATGGGTGTGCATGGGGGTCATGTACGACTCTGCGTGTATGAGTGTGCTCACACCGTGTGTGCGTGTGTGCACGTGCCTGCTGTGTGCGTGTGCAAGCGTGTGTGCAATCTCGGTCCCGGGCAGCCTGTCTGCTTGCACGTGTGTGTGTCCGCTGAGGGTAGGGGCGCAGAGAAGGGTGACGCGCAGGGGCAGGGGTCGCTCGAGGGAGTGGGCAGTGCGGGTGTGGCCATCGCGGGCTGTCTTGAGCTGCCGCCCGAGCCCCGGACCAGCGAGGATCCTGGGTGTCGCCCTGGCTCCGGGCTCCCGCGGGCCTGGCCACGGCCGGGCCCACAGCGCCCTCTGGTGCCCGTCCGCTTCGGCGCGCGAAGCCGCGGGGCAGAGCAGCGGCGCTGGGCTCCTGGGTCGGGTTGAGGGGCGAGGGGACGAGCGGCTCGGCCCCGGGCACGTGCCCGGGCGCACGGACCCACTGGCACAGCCCTGGCGGGTCAGCGGCTGCATTCCAGCACACAGGCTCCTGTGGGCCTGAGAGAGGCCGCGGGGTTCTTCCTCCTTCCTGAGCCCGGGGCGGAGCGCCCGCCCGCCTGGGAGGAGCGCCAGAGGCCTCCCGGACCTTCGCTCGGGGCGGGATGTCGGCGGCGCCCGCACCTCACTCAAGGCCCGTCTCCCCTCCGGGGCTGACTGCGGAGGGCTGAGGCTGGGTGCTGGGCACAGTCGCTGCGGCCCCTGCCGCTGAGAAAGGGCTCAGGTCCCCACCGCATGGCACTGTCCCCCCCTCACCGCACTGATCAGGGCCACCCCACCTGCTGCAGCCCCCGGAGAGCAGACCCAGGGCCCCGACGGCTCTGCGGGGCGAGGGGGGCTTTTCCCCCAGGACATGAGAGGATCGCAGGACAGTCCCTGAAGCAGGACAGGACCCCGTGGCCACCTGTGTATCAGCCCTTCATCCAGGGCCTGAGACATCAGGGGAGGAAGGGGACAGAAGAGAGAGACGGGGCAGAGATGGGACGGGGGGAGAGAGACAGGGACGGGGGGAGAGACAGGGACGGGGAGAGACAGGGACGGGGGGGGGAGACAGGGAGGGAGAGACAGGGACGGGGGGAGACGGGGACGGGGGGAGACGGGGACGGGGGGGGAGACAGGGAGGGAGAGACAGGGACGGGGGGAGAGACAGGGACGGGGAGAGACGGGGACGGGGAGAGACAGGGACGGGGAGAGACAGGGACGGGGGGGGGAGACAGGGAGGGAGAGACAGGGACGGGGGGAGACAGGGACGGGGAGAGACAGGGACGGGGAGAGACAGGGACGGGGGGGGAGACAGGGAGGGAGAGACAGGGACGGGGGGAGACGGGGACGGGGGGAGACGGGGACGGGGACGGGGGGGGAGACAGGGAGGGAGAGACAGGGACGGGGGGAGAGACAGGGACGGGGAGAGACGGGGACGGGGGGAGAGACAGGGACGGGGAGAGACAGGGACGGGGGGGGAGACAGGGAGGGAGAGACAGGGACGGGGGGAGATGGGGACGGGGGGAGAGACAGGGACGGGGAGAGACGGGGACGGGGGGAGAGACAGGGACGGGGAGAGACAGGGACGGGGAGGGGGAGACAGGGAGGGAGAGACAGGGAGGGAGAGACGGGGACGGGGGAGACGGGGACGGGGGGGAGACGGGGACGGGGGGAGACGGGGACGGGGGGAGACACGGGGACCGGGGGAGAGACGGGGACGGGGGAGATGGGGACGGGGCGGGGAGACAGGGAGGGAGAGACGGGGACGGGGGAGACGGGTACGGGGGGGGGGAGACAGCAAAGAGAGAGCAGGGTGCAGAGGCGTCCCCCCAACGCCCCATCCTTTGTCCTGTCTCAGCGAGTTCTGGGTCAGGTTGCAGGTGGGGGGCCACCTCTCACAGCCCCTGACTTGCCCACTAGATACCCAGGGTGCAGGGGCCAGGCTTAATCTGTTGTCTGGACAAATCAGTGGACCTGGAAACGGCTCCCAGACTCCGCCCCCTCCAGCGTGTGTCTTGAGCCCGGGGGTGCCTCTTTCTGGAGCCACTGAGAACTGAGCAGGGTGCCCACGCCGCTCCTTTGGGTGCCGGGGAGCCCCTCCTGTGGGCAGTGTGGGACAGAGCTTTGTCCCTTCGCTTCCTAGTTGCCAGCCCCGGGACTCGGCGGCTTCCCATGGAGTCTGTGTTGTAAGTGGGCACGTCTGTCCCTGCCCATGTGCTCAGGGACGTGTGCATGGGCTTAAATGGTTAAACATCTCAAACAAATACACTTGGCAAATGGAAATCAAACCTTATTTTCTTTTAATTTCAGAGTTGTCTGTGGAAAGCTGACTTGAAAGACGCTGAAATTGGATAGGTAATTAATTCACATGTACCTACAAGAGAGGAGAGGACGCAGAAATTATTTGTAACATTTTGTAAGCACTGAAATTAATGTAGTGTGAATTTGTCATTTCTACCCAAAGTTACAGATTTTCTATATTATAATTTAATCTTTCTAGTGTAAAAAGAATAGGAATTTTGCCCTTTCTGGCCTCTCGGGAAGCAAGAACTAGTGTATCTAATTATCTGAACACACAAGAACATAAAGGAATAGCAAGGAGTGAAATTATAAATCGGCCCGGAGAAACCCACGTCTGCTGATTAAACTCTCTTTCTGGAGCCCTTAGCAATCATGTTGCCTCTGTGTTCGTAGTAATTGCATGTGTCAAAGCCGAGGCTTTGTGTAAATGGGACGGATGCATTACAGTTTTAATTCAGAGGGAGCTGGCTGCCCCCTCGGGGTGGCGAGGGGCGGGGGCTGCAGCCAAGGGGGCAAAGGCCCCGGGTGATGGGGTGACAGCGGGCCGGGGTCTCCTCAGGCTAGTCGTGGCCGCGGAATTTCTGAAAAGAGAAATGCAATTGACCCACACAAGCAGCCACCTGCCCTCCGGGCCTCGGTGAAGGAGGCTGCCTCATGTCCTCCGGGGAGGGCATTTCAGCAGGAGACTCTGTCGAGCCTGAGGGCGGCGTGCATGAGAGCTTTCTGACGCGCTCGCATTTCAGCGGCAAAACAGAACCTGCTTCAATTCTCAAACGCTCCCTGAAGCCCGGGGAGCCGCCCCTTCTCTCTCTCCCCTCCTGGGAACCCCGGCTTTCTTGTCTCCCGCACCGGAGTGGCTGGTGCCTCTGAAGCCATTTCACTGAAGGGCTCGACGGCTCCCAAGCAGGAGGCGCTGGTTCGTCATCAGAGGGACAGTCCATCGAGGCACCGTCTCTGCTGCAGAGACTTTCTCTCTGCCGGTAAAAGGGACCCGCCGCCGGGAAGGCGCTGCTGTCACTGAAGCAGGCTTGGTGACACCAGGGTGACGTGGCGTGGGGCTGCAACCCTGACAGCTGCGGGCCCTGGGTACACCTTCCCCTTTGGGCAGAGGACCCCCCGCCACCCGGGGCAGAGGGGACCCCGCCACCCGGGGAAGAGGGGTTCCTGCCATCTGGGGCAGAGGGAACCTCGCCATCCATGCAGAGGGGACCCCGCCACCCGGGGCAGAGGGAACCTCGCCATCCATGCAGAGGGGACCCTGCCACCCAGGGCAGAGGGGACCCATCCACCCGGGGAAGAGGGGCTCCCGCCACCCGGGGCAGAGGGGACCCCGCCACCCGGGGCAGAGGGAACCCCGCCACCTGGGGCAGAGGGAACCTCGCCATCCATGCAGAGGACCCCCCGCCACCTGGGGCAGAGGGGCTCCCGCCACCCGGGGCAGAGGGGACCCCGCCACCCGGGGCAGAGGGGCTCCCGCCACCCGGGGCAGAGGGAACCTCGCCATCCATGCAGAGGGGCTCCCGCCACCCGGGGCAGAGGGGCTCCCGCCACCCGGGGCAGAGGGGCTCCCGCCACCCGGGGAAGAGGGGCTCCCGCCATCTGGGGCAGAGGGAACCTCGCCATCCATGCAGAGGGGACCCTGCCACCTGGGGCAGAGGGGACCCCGCCATCTGAGGAAGAGGGGCTCCCGCCACCTGGGGCAGAGGGGACCCCGCCATCCATGCAGAGGGGACCCTGCCATCTGGGGCAGAGGGGATCCCGCTATCTGGGGCAGAGGGGACCCCGCCATCCGCGGCTCCCTCAGATGTGGATGGCTCCAGCTGAGCCCACCCGTGCCTCTCCGGTTGTGGATTTCTTTCTGGCCTCTGGCAAGTGAAGGCCTCCCATTCAGCTAAAGGTGGCGGAGGCTTTGGAGGGCTCTGGGCTCCTCTCTGTCTTAGCCCCAAACAATCACCGCGGATGAGGCAGCTGAAACGAGACGTTTCTCCCCGCGGTCTGAGGGTGGACGTCCGGGGCGGGGTGCTGGTGTGCCCCATGCCCCGCAGGGCCCTTCAGCCAGCCGCCTGCTCGCTGTGGCCTCGCCCGGCAGAGCCAGTTCTGGGGTCTCTTCTTACACGGGCAGGGACCCCCTCAGGTCAGAGGCCACCCTGACACCCTCCCGTCACCTCACCTGGCTCTCACCTCCTCTACTGCCCCTCGGGGGGTTAGGGCTGCACCGTGAGCGTGGGGGCGCAGCTCAGGCCCCCGCCTCCGTGAGCACAGCTCTGCATGCACAGGAGCAGCCGCGGGCTGGGAGGCAGCGGTAACCTGCTGGTCCTCCCCACGCTGGGGGCTGAGGGTTGTCCCCTGCGAGCCGGCTTCTGCTCCCTGGCAAGTGGGTCCCAGAGGGGCTTCAGAACCGCGTTTGCGGCAGTGATACAGGGCGCCTCCGTCTGCCACGTGGGTGCCGTGAGAACACGCGTCCAGGCCCCCGGGAGAGGTCCCGCTGGACCAGGGCCTCTGGTGCGGAGAGGTGACTGGCAGATTGGGACCAAGGCCGGGCCCTGAGGGCGAGCTCGGCAGCCTGCTCGCGCTCCCGGCTGCGTGTCTGCCCCTAGCTGACCGTGCCCGGCACGGTCCGGGTCCACTCTGTGGTTGTGACGGCCACAGTTCACCTCTGCCTAGCCCCGTGAGATCCGACCTCTGTCCCAGCAGGACACCTCCGAAGGAGGAGAAGGGCCTCCGGGGGCTCAGCCCCTCCAGGGCGGGGCCAGGCCCTGCGATCCACCCCCGGGTCGGTGCTGACGGTCGCACTGGGCAAAGGGCGGGGGCCTTGGACAGTGCCAGCCGCTCAGGGTCACGTACGTGCTGAACCCATGTCCCTTTTGCCTTTTCTTTCCCTTCATTTTCTAAAGAGAGTCCCCTCCATTTTTAAAAAAAATTGTCTATCTACTTCTGCTGGCAGTGGGCCTCTGTCACTGTGCCTGGGCTTTCTCCAGCTGCAGGAAGGGGGTTAGTCTTTGTTGGGGAGTCGGGCTTCTCCCCGCGGGGGCTTCCTGTCTCGCTGAACATGGGGTCCGGGGGGCACAGGCTCAGCAGCTGGGGCCCGCGGGCTTAGCTGCCCCGCAGCAGGCGGGGTCTTCCCGGACCAGGGGATGAGCACACGTCCCCCGCGTCCGTACGGGGGCTCTCCACCACTGGACAGCAGGGGGTTCTCGCCTTTTTAAGGTAACGGCTGACATCCGCCGCCGGCCGTGCCCTCTCCGTGATGCCAGGGCCGGGCAGAAGGCGCGGTGGGACCCTCCAGGGCCCTGTGTGGCTCCCGCTGCCCCGGGGTGGGGGGGTCCCGCTGGCTGTGGTGAGGAGAAAGGCTGGGAAGGCGCAGCCCCCCAGGCAGCAGGGGCCACTGCTGACGCTCGACCTGAGCAGCTGATGAGCGTGGGCACAACCGATTCCTTTGGTCCCGGAAGCTCAGGGTGGCCGTCGAGCCCGGGCCACTGTGACGTCAGAGTATCAGTGTCCAGGCCTTTCAGCTGATTGAGAGCTTGTCTGGGAAACATGAATAAGCAGTGTTAGTCGCTCAGTCGTGTCCCACTCTCTGTGACCCCGTGGACTGCAGCCAGCCAGGCTCCTCGGTCCATGGGATTCTCCAGGCAAGAGTACTGGAGTGAGGTGCCATTGCCTTCTCCAGGGATCTTTCCGACCAGGGATCGAACCTGGGTCTCCTGCACTGCGGGCGGATTCTTTACCAACTGAGCCAGAAGGGAAGCCGTGGAAACGTAAACCAAGCCTGATCCAGAGAGCATTCAGCTCTCCTCCCTGCTGGCGGCTGTACCGTCGTTGTGAGATCTGATTCCATTTATTCATGCTTAAGAAAGAAAATGGAGATTTCCCCCCCAAAAAAGACGGGATCCCCAGGCGTGGGTTCTCCGGGATCCACCCTAAAGATACCAGCGACTTACCCCAGAGCAGGCGCTGTGCTTCACGGCTGGGTGGACTCTCCCCTCGCTTCCTTGGCACCTGCCGTCGCATTTTCCGCGTGAACCTGAAGTTGGGCGTCTCGGCCGAAGGGAGGAGCCGGGTTCTCCTCCTTGGTGAACGCTGAGCCCTGCAGTGGGGAGAGAGCTGACACCCAGGCCTGCTCACCCCCCCGCTCAGCGCCGCCCTGGTACAGTGCTCGAGCACCTTCAGCAGTTCCTGGTGCAGAGACACCAAGTCTGTCTCCGAATTTCTAGAATTTTCCAGGATGTACGGAGGTGGGCAGAAGGATGCAGGCCGTTGAAGGCAGACGCGGCTCCCAGCACCCGTGACAAGACCACCCGGTTCCTGAGCACCTTTAATAGGACCACGCGGCTCCCAGCGCCCATGATGGGGCCACCGGCTCCCGAGGTTCTGTCTCCATGCTCACAACAGCGGGAGCACCACTGTCAGGACCGCTAAGAGGACGGGGAGGCGCGGACGCAGGGCTCCTGCACACTGTGGTGTCTGAGCCCAGAGCAGCTGCGGTTACGCGAGGGCACAGAGAACTCCCAACAGTGCACAGACACAGTTGTGAAAACCTTGACGGTGGGGACCCTGTCATACCAGTTACTCCGTATATCAAGCCACATGTCTCCAAGCCTGGCAGCTGCTCTAGAAGGGGGTGGAGGGGTGGTTACGGGTGCAGAAAGCGTGCGGAACTTCAGGAACCTGTTGCTAGGATGATGGGGGTGCAGGGGGGCACCTGCCTCCATTTGGAAAACAGACCAAAGGGCGCCTGGTTATGGAAGACGGGGGTGGGTGCGGCCATGAACTGGGAGCCGGAGACCGAGGGCAGCACTTTGGGGGGACCTCAAGGGCGTCTCCAGGGCCCTGCACCCCAGCACCAGAGCGGCGGAGGGGAAGGAGGCCCCTTGCGGAGGAGGGGGCTGCCTCCCTGAGGGGATGTCTTCCTCCCGCTGGGGCAGGGGCTCATGCCAACCCTTCCTGGTCCTGGGCTATGGCTCTGGGATGCAGAGTCACCCCCACCTTCAGGGGAGTTGGCCTCACAAGCTGGAGGGACAGAGGAGAATGGCTGGCTGCTGCCCGCTGGAGCCCCTAGAGCCTGGCGAGGTAGCCAGAGCGACCGGGGTGTGCCAGGACGGGGTGTGCCAGTACATGGTGTGCCAGGAGTGTGCCAGGACGGGGTGTGCCAGGAGTGTGCCAGGACGGGGTGTGCCAGGAGTGTGCCAGGACGGGGTGTGCCAGGAGTGTGCCAGGACAGGGTGTGCCAGGAGTGTGCCAGGACGGGGTGTGCCAGGAGTGTGTCAGGGCGGAGTGTGCCAGGAGTGTGCCAGGAGTGTGCCAGGACAGGGTGTGCCAGGATGGGGTGTACCAGGATGAAGTGTGCCAGGATGGGGTGTGCCAGGAGTGTGCCAGGACAGAGTGTGCTAGGACAAGGTGTGCCAGGATGGGGTGTGCCAGGACGGGGTGTACCAGGACAAGGTGTGCTGGGCCCCTGCACCCTCCATGGGCCCCACGGCTTTGCGTTTCTCCCAGAGGGCGTGCCGGCTGGGGGCCAGTGCTGATGGGGTGACCCCACCACCCGGGTCCACTGGGCAGAGACTTACAGAAAGCACAGGCCCAGGGCATGGAGAGCAGGCAGTGCCCGCTGGGGCAACGTTATGACAGTGAGTCAACAGCCGAGATGCCACAGACAGCCCTGAAAGATGCGCCCCCCGCAGCCCGCTGGGGAGGAGAGAGAACCCCGGCGTCCCACGTACGGACGAGCAGCCGTCTCCAGACGTCTCCCCGACAGGGAGCCCCAGGCCCAGATGGCTTCCCTGATGATTTAACGTCTAAGGAGGAGAAGTCTCTGGGTCCACAGGAGCTTCCTCAGAAACTGGACGGAATAGAAAACTCAACTCAGCGCGTGCAGCCAGCACCGCCTTGACCCCTCAACCAAGGACGTGCTGTGTGAAAAACCAAGAGCAGCGTTCCTCATGGACGTAAGTGAAAAAGTGTTGACAAACCTTAGAAGGTCGAGTCCAGCAATGATTCGAAAGAGCAGCGCGTTGTGATGCACAAATTTAAAAGCCAACGTACGGTCCTGGTAAATGGTTTCAGCAAACTAGGCGAGGAAGGGCTGGAGTCTTCAAACTTACAAACAGTATCAATGACATACCTACAGGTGACGTTACCCTGAGCAGGGGACGACGAAACGCTGCCCCACAGGGTCAGGAAGGCGGCAGCAGGGAGCCTCTCAACGCCGCTAGTCAACACCTTCTGGAAGGTTCCAGGCCAAACAAGAAGGAGAGAGGAAAACAACAGGCAGATCAGAAGGTGAGAAAGGGAATTCTCTGTTCCCAGATGACATCATTGTCGATGCAGAAAACCCCAAAGGAGCCACAGAAAGAGGGGCTAGAACTGACCCGTCAGAGCAGCAAGGTCACGGGATGCAAGGTCAACATCCAAAGCCAAGGTCGCATGGGCTTAACAGTGGACAACAGTCAGAAATTAAACTCGACAAGCAGTGTTGCAGGTTGGACCCCGGCATGTTCAAGAAAAAATAGTTCTCCTTCATCACACTTTTCATGGCACATTTTCAAAACTTTTAGGGAGGGTAGAGACTGCAGGGCTCCCTGTCCAGCTCACCAAGGCCTCTGCGCTCCCACCTGTGGCTGGAGGTAAAAAGAAATGGAGAGACGGATGGAGGCAGGGTGGAGGGGGAGTGGGAGGCACTGCTCGAGCGGAGACTCACTATCCTACCCCAGTCCAGCCAGGGCTGAAACTTCAACTGATTTCTCTGGTCCCCTCCAAAGACATTCCTGGCCCTCGGGAGGTCTCCGGAGGGTGGATGTGGTCACCTTCACTCAAAAGCATTGCACCTTTGGTGACTGGGAAGAGTTGGCTGAGACTCGGTTCCAGGTCTCTGTAGGGAGAAGCCCTCAGGTTCCAGGCCAAACAAAGGCCACGAGCCGGCAGGTTTTACAGAGGCCGGAGAGCAGGTGGGGACCCGGGCACCCTCTGTGTCCAGGGGCACAGAGGCGGGCGACCGGGGCTGCTCCTGGGCTGAAGCTCTGGGATGCCAGCGTCCTTGCTGGCAGGTGTGAGCAGAGGGGCTGCTGGGGACCGGGGCCGGGTGTCGGAGAGCCCCCTGTCTTCTCCTGATTCAGAACATTGCTACCCGGCCTGCGTCTCGCACTGGCGGCTGAGCTAAGATAGTCACGTTGCATCACATTGTATCACACGGCTTTACACGGTTACATTTCTATTGCAGTTACCTTATCTGACTCTGATAGGGTCCAACCCAAGATTGGATGGAGACATCACTAAAATCCCTTCAAATTAGATCCCAAGCGTAGATGGGTTTCCTACCTTCAAGACTAAGATCCTAAAACATCGTTCTGAACCTCAGGACCTGTGTTTTATTTCTCTGAGGAAGCAGATGTGCAAGTACTCACTGTGAGGCGCCCGTCTACACGGCGCAGTCTCCACCCGGCTCCCGGCCACACCTGCACGGGTCGCGGGCGCTGTCAAGGCGCTCCTGGCCTCCGCGCAGCTGCTCGGTCACAGGACAGAGAGGACGCCAGAGCCTGCAGGGTCTCGGCACACTTATTCTCTAAGATGCCGTCAGGTACTTTTAACCCTGTCTCAGTCCGCAGTAGGATGGGTACTTGCCGAGCCCTTCCATCCCGCATCAGCCGGTTTAGTCCCACGCCTCGCGGAGCAGCTGCAGCAGCTGTCCCAGTCGCCCAGGGGGCTGAGAAGGCCTCCCAGCTGGCCGCGGGAGGTGGCAGAGCGGAATTCCCGAGTCTGGCGTCTGACTACAGACGATGAGCCTGAAACCTCTCCCACCACAACCCTGCCACGACTCTACAGCAGCAGTCTCTCAGTCATGTCCGACTCTGCAACCCCATGGACTGCAGCCCACCAGGCCCCTCTGTCTGTGGGATGCCCAGGCAAGAACACTGGAGTGGGGTGCCATGCCCTCCTCCCAGGGATCCTCCTGACCAGGGATTGAACCCAGGTGTCTCACACTGCAGGCGGATTCTTTACTGCCCAAGCCTGGGGAATCAGGGGACAATAAGGCATGGAGAGCTGAGTCTATGGAGATTTGGGAAGCCTCCCACCCTGGCCCTGCTCCGGGACTCACAGGGACCCCTCAGCACCCCGTGGAGCCCTCCTTCCTGCCCGTCTGCTCCCCCACCCCGCTGCCCTGGCCGTGTCCGAGGCCCCTGGACAGTGTCTGCCTCAGGCCCGCCGGGGTGGGACGCCCCCGTGTCCTCACTCCCCAGACGGACAGGCCCTCTGGGTGGGACAAGACGCAGGTCCTGCACCAGCCCTGCCGGCGGGCAGGGTGCAGGAAGGGCTGGGGAGGGGCGTCCAGTGGTCCCGGTGTGAGAGGTGTTCTAGGACTTCTAAAGCTCAGAAAGCCCTGGGCAGTCTTCAAGGAGCTGGTCACCCTAGAGGGACAGAGCTCAGTCAGAGGGGCACCTCAGTAAGCCAGGGGCCCTGTGACTGGGAGACCCAGGGAGGGGGCGCCGGCTTCTCCAGCTCTGCCACCTGCCTGGGGCAGCAGAGTGCCCCCAGCCTCACTCAGGAGAGAGCGTCCTGGGCACCCCAGCCAGGTGCGTGGGGGAGGGGGCGGGTAACGTGGGGGCGGGGTTGCTAGAGGGACCCAGCGTGACCACCCCGTCCACCCTGAGCCCGAGGTCGCCTTCCGAGGGAACCATTTACAGGGGCTGCCCCCAGCTGGGCTGCCTCCGCCCGAAGCCAGGCCTGCCGAGGACCGCGGACACTCCCTGCGCACCCAGCGTGGGGAGTGGGGGGCGGGGGCAGGAGGCACTTGAGAGGCGACCCCTCCCCTCCCCGCGCAGCTGTAACTTTGGGATAATGTTGGGAGTTAGGCGACCCCGGGCCCCGCCCCCTCTGGCTGACTCCCCCCATCCCTGGGCGCCCCACTCACGGGTTCCCACCCTCCATCCCTGGGCGCCCCCCACCCCGCGTTCCCCGCGCCCCTGGGCGCCCCCCGCTGCGTTCTCCGCGCCCGCCCAGCGGTGGCGCTGTTGCCCTTGGAACCAGCGACCCCCGACCGCCAGACTCTGGGGGTCTCCTTCCCGCAAGGACAGGACCCTGGGACTCCCAGAGGGGACTGCGGCGGCGGGACCAGCGACGCCAGCCTCTCCAGGGGCCGGCCCTTTGGGGACCAGCACACCTGCGACCCCTCCCCAGCGCCCTCCCTGGGGCGGCCAGGGCGCGCCTCCTCCCCGCTCCTCGCCTCCGCGCACCACGCGGGCCCCTGCGCTGGTCCAGGGGTCCGCGGGCAGCCGGCCCTGGTCCCCCACCCCGCGCTCCCAGGCTGCGCGGCGCCCTCGCGGCTCTGTCCCCTCGGGACACCCGACCCTTGAACCGGGTCCTGCGGGCCGTGGCGTGGAGACTGCCCCGGGCCGCAGGGGCCAGGCGGCCTTGCGGAGGGGCCGGTCCCCTCGTGGGTGCTTGCCCTGCTAGCTCGCGGCCGGCGCGCAGCTGACCCTGCCTCTGCGGAGGTCCGAGGAGCTGCGAGGTCTGCGGAGGTCCGAGGAGCTGCGAGGTCTGCGTTGCGCTGGAGTCAGGTAACACAGCCGCGCCTCCCGCCGCGAGGGGGGAGCTCCTCTCAGTAACTTGCAAGGGCAGGAGGCGGTGCCGCCGCCACGGTCACGGGGCGGCCTGCTCCCTGGACCCTTCCTCTGACCACGGCCGCCTCCCACCCCGCCGCTCAGGGTCCCCACTCTTGCCACCCATCCGCTGGGTCTCCCTGCGTCTTCAGTGTCTGTCGCGTTCTTGTGAGTTCTTCAGATCTCTCTTCACGTATTTGTGTAACTAAGATGCGATTCTCTTCGCTCATGCTTGTTTTGCCTTTTCATAGTGATCTTTCTCTATTCCTGGTTCCGCTCTGGTCTTCGTCGCGGAAGCGATGTCTTCCTCTTCTTTCTGCCCGTATCTGAGGTCCTATGGACTCTTCTCTGCGTTTCCCCGACTCTGGACGATCTTGTCCCCACACCTGAGGTCCTGGCCCCGGGGCAGTCAGCTTGCTTGGAGTCCGCGGGTTTCGATTTTGCCCTGGTTTTGCGCGACTTTCTGCATGTTTTCATTGTCTGCAGGGACCCAGCTCTGCTCTTTCCTCCGTTTTCCTCTTCTGATGGTAACTTGGCAGAGGGTTTCATTCTGATCCCCTTCTGTTGCTGACTTCTTATGCAAAACTGATTTTTCTCAGCTCTCAGAAGGAAGCCTGTTGTACAGTACAACATTTCTAACATCATTGGGCTCCCCTCATTTTCCTGCAGTTGGAAACAAAAGCTGCGGTGCCTGAGACTTCCTGACTCTGTCCCCTGCCCTTTAACCTTTCCAGGCTCAGAGCAAGAAACAAGCATGAAGCTGGTTAAAGAAAGCGCGAGCTGGAGTGATGAGTCTTTACCATCCATTTTTAATCCCTTTACTTAAAAGAAAGGAGGACAGTGAAGAAAGCCAAATGCAGCTAGGCACACACGTGTGTGGCTCCCTCTCCTGGGCGCTCACCCTTCCACCCACCGGCCGGGCCTACCTCCCAGGCCTCTTCGTGAGGAGAAGAGGTCCTGGTGATGATGGCTGACGCACTTAGAGATGCTGAGTCTCCACAGCATGGCTGAAACATTCACGACAGGCCTGCCGAGCGTCCTTCCGAATCCATTGTTGTCAGCTGCATAATTGATGGTGACGTTGCTAATTCTGAAAGAGGAGAGAGTTAGCATAATTTGTTTATGAGAAAAGGAAGGATTCTGTTTGGAGAGCCCCCATGCACTCTGCTGAGATGCTCTGGTTCCCAAATACTGGAGGACAAAGAACATTCTTTTCCAGTTTGGAGACAGAATAGGACTTAATCCACCCGAATGCGTTCTCCCCGCCAGGACTAGCGCCGCGACCTAGGCAGTAATCCCAGCGCTCTGGGGTGAACGGCCCAGATCCCGAGAGGTGGTGGGCAGCTGGGAGTAAGGGGCCAGTGTGGGGTGAGAGGTTGGCCCTCCTGCGGGCTCCCTGTGGGTCAGTGTTTGGCTCCACCCCAGCCTTGTATCGGGGCTGAGAGAGTTCCGTGTGAAGAGACAGACGCGTCCTGTCCCCACAGTTCAGTGGGTCGTCCCAGCGTGGACTGTGTGCTTAGAAAAGATAGGCTTTGAATTCTTCCGTAGTGTTGACCCACAATGCCAGGGATCTGCGCTGAAAGCTTCTCTTGATTTCACGCTTGAGGTGCCAGGCACTGCTTTGGCACTGGCACCAGAGTGCCAGCCGCTGCCCAGTGGGCGCCAGTGCCCTGCAGGTTGAACTGGAGGATGCTTCTGTTTTCAGGAGCCAACAGTAAGCCCTAGAAATTTAGGGGGCCAGGGGGCTTCATGTGCTGAGCTTCCCTTAAATGGTAGCTCAAACCCTCCTGGTGTCTTGCTGTTGACAGGGATCGCAGTGCTCCCTGTTCCAAGGGCCCAAGGTTGGTGGTTTGGATGCCCTGTTGCAGGGCTATCAGCTCCCACGTTAAAGCATTAACAAGTCCTCTAGGAAGGAGGGAGTGTTATTGCCGTGAGAAAAAGTTAGAGCTCAATTTCACTTTGCGTGCATGCTAAGGTGTTTCAGTCGTGTCTGACTCCTTGTGACCCCACGGACTGCAGCCCGCCAGGCTCCTCTGACCATGGGATTCTCCAGGCAAGGACACTGGAGTGGGTTGCTGTGCCCTCCTCCAGGGGATCTTTCCCACCCAGGGTTCAAACCCAGGTCTCCTGCTTTGCAGGCAGATTCTTGACCTTCTGAGCCACAGTCAAGGGCAGGTAGTACCTTAAGGCCGATGAAGAAACACAAGCCCAGTGTGTTCCGGATTCAGACGCAGCGCTCCTGGGGGCATCGTGGGCTCTGGCTCCGCTGGCAGGTGGCGCTTCCCATCACTCCGCCTGCTGGGACGCACCCTGAGGCCCCTCTGCTCATCCTCAGGGTTTCCCACAGCTTCACTTCCATCTGCTGGGACTCACTCTGAGGCTCCGCTGGCAGGTGGCGCTTCCCGTCACTCCGCCTCCGCACCCTGAGGCCCCTCTGCTCATCCTCAGGGTTGTCTGTCTGCCGGGACTCACCCTGAGGCCCCTCTGCTCATCCTCAGGGTTTCCCACAGCTTCATGTCCGTCTGTCCTCCCCAGGCTTCCTCCTGGTCTCTGCTCTCGTGAGGCAGTCGTCCGGTTTTCTGAGCCCAGCCGACGCGGTGCTCGCGGTCAGGTCGGCCGGGTGAGCTCCGGCTTGGCTGCTTCCCATTGCAGGACTCTGTTCTTCAGCCGCCAGGTCGTGTCCGGCTCTTGCGACCCATGGACTGCAGCTCGCCAGGCTTCCCCATCCTTCACCATCTCCCAGAGTTTGCCCAAGTTCATGTGCATCCAATTGGTGCTGCCATGCAGCGATCTCATATCTGTTGCCCCCTTCTCCTCCTGCCCTCAGCCTTTCCCAGCATCAGAGTCTTTTCCAATGAGCCGACAGTTTGCCGCAAGTGTAGGACTTGCCCAGACGTTATCTTATTCAAATCTCAGGTTCTTTATCCAGGAAAGAGGCAGTAAAGTAGCCCAGGAAGTTTTTGTGGAAAATAAAACTAGGGATGTATAAATTTAAAAGTGCAGTATAGGTGTTAATTACTATTGATTCTGTCATTTTAGATGACAAAGAAGGGGCGCAGATTTCCCACTTCTCCCTGAAATTCTTTCTGCTCTAACTAGAGAAAAGCATCCCTTCTCAAGCCCACTCTCACTGTATCCTAATATGGAAACACACATTACTGTACAACCAAGCTTTATAGAAAAAGGCCCAAAGGAATTCAGAAATTGGACTCATTGAACACGGATTATAAAATAACAAATTAAAAACAAGCTGGGAAATATTTCCAGGGACCAGGAATATTTTAAAAAATGACATAGCTAAGTTGTAAAATAATAAATGAAACTTCCAGAAAAAATATTAAAAAACTGAAAAAAAACCCAATAGATGAGATTGACAGAAAGTTAACAAGACTGAAAAGAGAATTAGTGAGGGATAAAATAAGTCCCGATACTTCCTAGACAAACAGATTTTAAAAGGAAATGATAGAAAAACAGATTAGCTTTACAAGGTGATTTAGGAGATAACAGATTTGGTTGATCACAGTGTCTCAGGAAAGGTGTGAGAACCTATGTGAAGAGGAAAGTGGGGACTTCTCAGGGTTGACTACAGACACCAGTCCAGAAGTTCGGGAATCCCGATTAACCTTGAGCAACATTCAAGGGACAGCGCGTTCACGCTCAGATGCATCACAGAACTGCAGAGCAAAGACTGAGACAGTCTTAGAAAGAGACTGCAAAAACAAACAGGCTCCTCGCGTCCATTTTCTTTGAGTCCTTGGACCTGTTCATAAGATCTTTCTAAAAGTGCTTGTCTGCTAATTCCACCTATCTCACAACCTCTGGGCAGAGGACCATGTTGAGACCTGTCAGGCAGCATGGGGCTGGCGCACACCCCACGTCTGACCAGGCGGAGCAGAGAACTTGGTGCTGTTGGGACTCTCAACAAAGATCCCAGGAAAGCACACTTCGCTTGTAGGGCTAAACTAGATCTAGGCTAACGGCCAACCTGTATCCGGCTCAGCCTGAAATCAGCTTTCAGACGATCTGCCTGATCCAGGGAAAACTGGCTTCCTTTTGGAAGAAAACCCTCAACATTCACTAATGGAGGACAGAGTCCAGCCACTTAACAACATAATTGTCACAATGCCCAGCACCCGGTAAAAATGACGAGACATGCAAAGGATCGGGGAAATTTGAAAAGTTCTTAGGAGAAAAAAATCCAGAAATGACAAAGATGATAAAAATAGCAAAAAAGGAATTTTAAAACAGCGCTTTTAAATATTTCCAAGTAGTTAAAGAAAATTGCAAAACTTTTATAGTAAGGAAATGGAAGCTGCAAAAAGCCCCATTGACATTCTAGAGCTGAAAACCCAAAGTCTCTTAAGTGAAGAAAATCACTGGATGGGCTCAGGAGTAGACTAAAAACCGTAGAAGAAGAGCTATGACCAACCTAGACAGCGTGTTAGAAAGCAGAGACGATCCTTGGCCAACAAAGGTCGGTCTAGTCAAAGCTTTGGTTTTTTCCAGTGGTCATGTATGGATGTGAGAGTTGGACCATAAAGAAAGCTGAGCACAGAAGAATTGATGCTTTTGAAGTGTGGTGCTGAAGAAGACTCTTGAGAGTCCCTTGGACCGCAAGGAGATCCAACCAGTCCATCCTAAAGGAGATCAGTCCTGAATATTCATTGGAAGGACTGATGCTGAAGCTGAAGCTCCAATACTTTGGCCACGTGATGTGAAGAACTGACTCATTAGAAAAGAGCCTGATGCTGGGAAAGATTGAAGGCAGGAGGAGAA
Source organism: Capra hircus (assembly GCF_001704415.2). Taxonomy (NCBI): domain Eukaryota; kingdom Metazoa; phylum Chordata; class Mammalia; order Artiodactyla; family Bovidae; genus Capra; species Capra hircus. Next base: position 70,897,403 of record NC_030827.1, on the reverse strand, counting down.
GGGGGTGACAGAGGATCAGATGGTTGGATGGCATCACAGACTCGATGGATGTGAGTCTGAGTGAACTCCGGGAGTTGGTGATGGACAGGGAGGCCTGGCGTGCTGTGGTCCATGGGGTCACAAAGGGTTGGACACGACTGAGCGACTGGACTGAACTGAGGAACCATAGCAGAGAAGTGAACTTGCTGGCTGACCGGTGGGAACCGTCCGCACAGCAGCAGTGGCGACTGGAGAGAGAGCAGCAGCCGGGCTTCCCTGGGCCAGTGGTTAAGAGCCTGCCTTCAGTGCAGGGGACACGGGTTCAAGCCCTGTCCTGGGAAGATTCCACGTGCAGAGGGGCAGCAAAGCCTGTGCGCCTCTCTCCACAACTAGGGAGTCTGCTTGAGGCAACAAAGACCCAGCAAAATAAATACATTAACCAAATTAAAAATGAAAAGAACATGGAGGAAACTGAAAAATAAAAGACAGCGGTCTCCACTGATTTGTGGCTTGCTGTGAAGAGGGCTAACATGTGTGTAATTGAAATACAAGAAAAAGATGAAGGGTAGAAAAGCATTGGAACAATGACTGACATTTCTCCAAACTTGGTGAAAACTATAAACTTACGGAGCTTAAAAAAAAAAAAAAACAACCAAAGAGAAAATTAAAAAACTCAAAGAAAAAGTAAAACTACACCAAGGCACATGGTAATCAAATTCCTGACCACCAATTATAAAGAGAAAAACCTCTTAAAGGTGGTCCAGGACAGGAGGGCATGTCACACACAAACTGATAGACAGGAATAATGGCCGGCTTCTCATCAGAAGCGCTGCGAGACGGGAGACAGTGGGACGATCACAAACATTATTCTGCGACAGAATTCTGCATCCAGTTAGAATTTCCTCATGGAAGTGAAAGGCAAAAGAGAGTCAATCACAGCTGAGATGACCTTTATTAGCAGCAGAACTGGTAACGAAATTCATTATATAATTTCTGCAAGATAAAGAATGATATCACACAGAAATCTACATCCGAAGGAATTAAGATTATTGTTGCTGCTGCAAAGTAAATATGTGGGTCATGAATTTTTGTCATCTTATAAAGACAATTACTGACACTCAAAAGCAAAAATAATGAAATACACTGTATGGTGTAAAGCACACGTGGAAGTGATCTGTACGCCAGTATTCACAGAAAGACAGAAGAGGAGAGATGGACGTGCGCTGTGGCAGCGCTTCTGTGTGGACGGTGCTGCAGCGTTTCGTAAAGGGAGGCCGTGATGAAGGTCTCAGGGAGCAAAGACTACGCAAAAAGTGAAGAGCAGCCACTACGCAGAAGACACGAGCTGGAACACCGAGAAATGCCCAGTCCATAAGATTGCAGAAAAATGGGGGGGGGGGGCTCAGATGGTCAAGAATCTGCAATGCAGGAGACTTGGGTCCGAAGGGAGTGGCAACCCACTCCAGTATTCTCCCCCGAAGAATCCCATGGACAGAGAAACCTGCTGGGCTACAGTCCATGGGGTCAGAAAGAGCTGGACACGACTGAGCGGCTAACACTTTTCTTAGAATGGAGGGGACACGTGTATACCTATGGCCAGTTCATATTGATGTATGGCAAAAACAATCACAATACTGTAGAGTAATTATCCTCCAATTAAAATTAATTAATTGAAAAAAGAAGTAACGACAGCAGATGGGAAAGCTAGAAAACTTGTAGCAAGAAGTTGGTCTTAAACCCAATATATGAGTAATTAATTAAATTAATAATCAAACTAAACGAAGTGCAGATTTTGTCAGACTGGGTTAAAATAATGCTGCCTTTAAGAAGCAGTTTCTGAACATAATATGGAAAGATAGAAAATGGTATTTAAATGCATTTGTAAGTAAGCTGAAGTAACCGCACTGGGGTTATGAGGGACATTTAAAAGAAGACACGGCAAGCATGAACATGCGCGCCTGACATGTGGGTCTCAGGACGCACGAGACATGAGCTTAGAGGAACAGAAGGAGGATAGACAAGCACACAGGTGTGGCTGAAGACGCTGTAACTGAGGGATCGAGTGCGCTGAGCACCAGTCAACACACGGGAGACTGGGACAAACTGGCAACCGTCTGGGTCTGCCCGAGCCCTTCAAGCGTCACACCTGATACGAGACCTCATTCTTCCCAAGTCCACACGGGCAGTCACCAAAGCAGGTCGTGCGTAGGGCTACGAAGCAGGTTTCAGCACATTTAAATGGACTGAAATGAGACAGTATGTATCCTCTGACCACAAAACAATTGAATTAGAAATCAGCAATTAGACTTCGGGAAATCCCCAGATACTTAAAAATTAAATTACGTTGTAAACCATTGTTTCAATGAAGAATTCACAAAGGCATTTAGAAACATCTTGAATTGAGAGATGACGAGATGGTAACATGGCAGAAATCACGAGTTGCCGCAAAGCAGGGCTTGAAGGGAAAGTTAAACATTCAGCAGAAAAACTAGGGAAAAAGCAATTGGACACGAATGCCCTTAGCATCCACCCGGAGAATCAAGTGAAGGAAACTGAAGAAGTAGAGGGAGGAAATAACAGAAAACAGCAAGTCGATGAAAATAAAGATCGGCTCTTTGAAAAGGTCAGTAAGATGATAAAGAGCCAGATAAAGTAATCAAGGAAAACAGGAGGGGAAACACACCCGATGTCGGACGGGAAACAGCCTGACGAGCTGCCAGTCTCGGGACGAGCGGGACCGTCACCGCAGGCCTCCCGCGGGCTAACCTGACAGTAAGGACGCGAGTTGAAAAACTGTGACGATAAATTCCACAACTTAGACGAAATGGACAAACGCACAGCAAGGCACAGACTGCCACAACTGGCTCAAGGAGAAGGAAAGTCAAGACGGGCTGCAGGCGTTCAGAGGAGAGGAGACGGGCCTGTGTGTGTCCCCAGGGTTTTTATCAGGATTATCCATAGCTTCTCTTACCGTAAAAGTCGGCATCTAAGCCATGTTTTCTTTTCTTCTGCATGTGATTTTAAGACTTGTTTCAGATTTTCCCATTTGTCTGAGTCTTGGCTTCTACTTATGCCCAAGTTTATGAAGTCTCTAGTGTTACCCAGGCTTCCCAGGTGGCTCAGCTGGTAAAGAATCTGCCTGCAGTGCCAGAGACTCGGGTTCGACCGCTGGGTCGGGAATATTCCCTGGAGGAAGGCATGGCAACCCACGCCAGTGTTCTTGCCTGGAGCATCCCATGGACAGAGGATCCTGGTGGGCTACAATCCATGGTTTTGCAAAGAGTCAGACACGACTGATGTGATGAGCCCGGCCCAACACAGTATTACCTGGTGAAGATTTATTCTAACCGCACCAGATTAAACAAATGCCGCTCTGTCTTCCGGGTGGCAGATGTCAGAGACATTCAAGATTAACTTCCAGCGGTGTCCAGGAAAGCCGAATGGAGCCACTGGGCGTCTCTGACAGCCTGCTTCTCCCCCAGGGGCATCGTGGTCTGTGTGAGCAGCTGGGAAACCAGAGGAGCGCCCAGGACCACAATCCCTGAAACCCGACGGAGGCCACGGGGCAAAGCGGGACAGCTGAGAGGAGCGTCCCCGCGCAGGGGACCCTCCAGGTCTGCTGAAGCCAGGTGTGAGCGCTTGTGGCCCCCGAGGCTCTCGCACGAGCCCCCCGTGGAGTGGCAGGGAGGCGCCCGGGGCCCACCCGCTCTGATGTTTCGCTCACCGTTTGCTTGTTCTTTTACCGTTTGCAGAGGTGTTCTCGTTGATTTCAAGACTCTCCGGAGCAGAAGGAAAGTGTGGGCCACGGCTCCCCGAGGACGGCGTTTCTGGGGGGACACCCGGGCGTTCCCCAGGACGGCTGAGTTGTCAGGATTCGTTAGCAAGGCCTGCGTTGAGCTCTGGGTCTCCCGGGGCCTCTGTGAGGAGCTCTGTCAGAGCGGGCTCTTTGCTGCAGCTCTTCACGTCCTGAGCCGTCTGCTTTCCTCGAGGACTGCCAGCAAATGACCGAGACCACGGAGCACGGGCCCCCTGTCTCCTGCGGGAGGTGGGAGCACGGCCCCCATGTCTCCTGCGGGAGGTGGAGCACAGCCCCCCGTCTCCTGGTGGAGGTGGGAGCACGCCCCCCACTGTCTCCTGTGGGAGGTGTGAGCACAGCCCCCCTGTCTCCTGGGGGAGGTGGGAGCATGGCCCCCCTCTGTCTCCTAGTGGGTGGGAGCACGCCCCCCACTGTCTCCTGGTGGAGGTCAGAACACGGCCCCCACTGTCCCGTGGTGGAGGTGGGAGCACGGCCCCCCGTCTCCTGGTGGAGGTGGGAGCACGGCGCCCCTGTCTCCTGGTGGAGGTGGGAGCACAGTCCCCCTCCTGGTGGTAGTGGGAGCACGGCCCGCCTGTCTCCTGGGGGAGGTGGAGCACGGCCCCCCTGTCTCCTGGTGGAGGTGGGAGCACAGTCCCCCTCCTGGTGGAAGTGGGAGCATGGCCCCCCAGTCCCCTGGTGGAGGTGGGAGCACAGCCCCTCTGTCTCCTGGTGGAGGTGGGAGCACGACCCCCCAGTCCCCTGGTGGAGGTGGGAGCACAGCCCCCCTGTCTCCTGGTGGAGGTGGGAGCATGGCCCCCCAGTCCCCTGGTGGAGGTGGGAGCACGGCCCCCCTGTCTCCTGGTGGAGGTGGGAGCACAGTCCCCCTCCTGGTGGAAGTGGGAGCATGGCCCCCCAGTCCCCTGGTGGAGGTGGGAGCACAGCCCCTCTGTCTCCTGGGGGAGGTGGGATCACGGCCCCCTCTGTCCCCTGGTGGAGATGGGAGCGCAGCCCCACTGTCTCCTGGTGGAGGTGGGAGCACGGCCCCTCTGTCTCCTGCGGGAGGTGGGAGCATGGCCCCCCTGTCTCCTGTGGGAGGTGGGAGCACGGCCCCCCAGTCCCCTGGTGGAGGTGGGAGCACAGCCCCCCTGTCTCCTGGGGGAGGTGGGAGCACGGCCCCTCTGTCTCCTGGTGGAGGTGGGAGTACGGCCCCCCTGTCTCCTGGTGGAGGTGGGAGCACAGCCCCCCTGTCTCCTGGTGGAAGTGGGAGCACGCCCCCCTGTCTCCTGGGGGAGGTGGGAGCACGGCCCCTCTGTCTCCTGCAGGAGGTGGGAGCACGGCCCCCTGTCTCCTGGTGGAGGTGGGAGCACGGCCCCCCAGTCCCCTGGTGGAGGTGGGAGCACGGCCCCCCTGTCTACTGGTGGAGGTGGGAGCACGGCCCCTCTGTCTCCTGGTGGAGGTGGGAGCACGGCCCCCCTGTCTCCTGGTGGAGGTGGGAGCATGGCCCCCCTGTCTCCTGGTGGAAATGGGAGCACGGCCCCCCTGTCTCCTGGGGGAGGTGGGAGCACGGCCCCCCTGTCTCCTGCGGGAGGTGGGAGCACGGCCCCCCAGTCCCCTGGTGGAGGTGGGAGCACGCCCCCCTGTCTCCTGGTGGAGGTGGGAGCACGGCCCCCTGTCTCCTGGTGGAGGTGGGAGCACGGCCCCCTCTGTCCCCTGGTGGAGGTGGGAGCACGGCCCCCCTGTCTCCTTGGGGAGGTGGGAGCACGGCCCCCTCTGTCCCCTGGTGGAGGTGGGAGCGCAGCCCCACTGTCTCCTGGGAGAGGTGGAGCACGGCCCCCCAGTCCCCTGGTGGAGGTGGGAGCACAGCCCCTCTGTCTCCTGCGGGAGGTAAGAGAAGGGGTGGCCGGGTTTCGGGACCACCAGGAAAGCTTGCTGGGCCAGATGGAGATGCCGTGAGCGGTCAGCCTGGAGCGGCTCTGGGGAGGGGCGCAGGAGGGGTGGACCGGCCGTGGGCAGCTGCCCCGTACTGTCCAGGGACCGCTGAGGGACCCTGAGGGAGTGGGGCCTGGAGGAGGAGCCCCGTGTGTCTGCAGGCTGCGGCAGGGCCCTGGGCCGGGTCCTCGGGGAGGGGCCGCGGCCGTCCCAGGGGCCTGGTGTTGCTGTGCCTGACCGGAGGCGGGGTGGCCGGCCTAGGGGAGCGGGGTCCGGGTCCCTCGGTTCCGTGAGTGGTGCTGCTCGGGCCAGTCGGGCGGGCCCCGCGGTCCCTGCCTCCAGGTCCCGTGACCCCACGTTCCTGGTCAGGGAGGAATCAGCCTGCTGGCCTGTTTCCCCGCGGACTGAGGCACTCTAAGCGGTCAATACGCGGGCGGGCGGCGCGGGCCCTGAGGCCTGGCTGCGCTCCCAGCCGCTCTCCCGGGAGCGAGGCGGCCTCCTCCCCAGGCCCAGGCAGAGCGGAGTCTTATAAATAATCCAGCAGCCGTCTTTTCTGCTCCATCACGCCAGCCGCACTCCAGGGGGCCCTTCCGGGAGGAGAGGGGCCCTTCCGGGAGGAGAGGATTCAGTCAGATGCAAACCATCCCCCAGGTTGCCCGGGAAGTTTCAGTTGTCCAGAATCTGGAGCCCGAGGGGCCTGGGGACCTGCATTTCGTCAGGGTTCTCCTCTGTTGGCGGCCCCTCAGTCACAGCAGTGAGTCTGGGGCCCAGGCCTGCAGCTGGCTCAGGGCACCTTCTCTCAGGGGCTGGAGGCAAGGGTGGTCCATGAACACAGCTGGAATCCCCAGGGCCCCCTCTCTCCCCGCATCACAGGCCAACTGTTTGCTGCTCTGAGACTGACTTTCAGAGGGGAAGCCCGGAACTTTGGGAAGATTCCCCAGCCAGAGGGCGTGAAGCCCGGCTCTGCCAGGGTGGAGAGCTTGACCACAACGCCGGCTGGAAACGCAGCTGCTTGCTGCTTTGATGGCACCGGGGCTGCGGCGGGAGCTCCGTCCACAGCGCTGGCCGAGTCCAGCTCTGGACGTAAGCTCTTCAGCTCTGGCTTGTCCTGGATCAGGGTCCTTCCCGTCCTCAGCTCCCTGGAAACTTCTCTCAGGAGAAAGCCGATGGAAGGTTCAGCTCTGTAAGATGAACTTGCATCCTAACCTGGAAAAAAAGAAAACTGAAAGTCACTCAGTCATGTCCGACTCTTTGTGACCCCATGGACTATACAGTCCATGGAATTCTCCAGGCTAGAATACTGGAGTGGGTAGCCTTTCCCTTCTCCAGGGAATCTTCCTGACCCAGGGATCGAACTCAGGTCTCTGGATTCTTTACCAGCTGAGCCACAAGGGAAGCCCAAGAATACTGGAGTGGGTAGCCTATCCCTTCAGCGGATCTTCCCAACCCAGGGATTGAACCCGGGTCTCCCACATCGCAGGCGGACTCTTCAGCAGCTGAGCCCCCAGGGAAACAATCCCTAACCTGGAGACACACCCAGACTGGGGCGTGGATCTGCTGCCCTGAGTGCCTGGGACCGGCCGTGTCAATGCCACCGGGCTGAAGGCGACCGAGGGCCCACGGGGGCTGCAGCTCCCGGAGTCGACCATTCCTGTGACTTGCCAGGCCAGGAGCGGGCTGGTCCTTGTCCCCGACCCCGCGGACCCCCCTCCCCGCCCCCTCAGGCACCGCGGGGCCCGTCCTTCCTCCCCAGTGAAGGGTTGCCGAGTCCAGGAAGGGCGGGCAGCCCTTCTGGGGATAGCGTTTCTCTTCCTTTCGTGTTTCCCACTTCCTATTGACGTTTCACTGAAACAGAGGGGCGGCTGCACAGCACGCGTTGGGCCCTTGTGTGAGGATGGAGGGGCGAGCGGACGCGTGGCCAGCTTCCCCCGAGGATGGCAGGGCCTCGGGCTCCCCCAGGGCACCCGCAGCCCGGACGCTGGCCGGTGACCGCCCCCCATCCTGGCAGGGGGACCCCTGCTCAGCCCTCGCTCCCTCTGACCCCAGCGGGGCTGGGGTGGGACCCCTGGCCCCGGGTCTGTCTGTGAGCGTGGGTGTGTGCGTGCACGGTGGTGCGGGGGCAGGGACGGAGGACCAGCCCTGCTCTGGGCCTGGAGAGTCACTGGCGGGGTTGACTCCAGGAACCGCAGCCTGCAGTGGCGCTAACAAGGCTGGTTCCACCCCTGCGGTGGGCTCCACCATGCAGCTCGCCAGGGGTGGCTCTGGGGCCCCGCCAGGGCCAGTCCCTCACCTTCTAGTAATGCTTTTCAGTGCTTTTTCTTAAGAGGGCCCCCACATGGGTAAGCTCCAGGGCCTGGGAAACTTGGACCCTCCCCGCATCCAAGCCACCTGGGCATCTGTCCGGGCACGCCGCTCTGAGCTGTGGCCTGTCGCAGCCTCGGAGGTGAGCCTCACAGATGCATGTGGTCCTCACCAGGTCCCCTCACTGCCCCGGGGCCCTTGGGGCCCTCTGCCTGCCCGGTGTACAGCACGTGGGGGCAGGCGGTAGCCCTGGTCTTCCCCTCTGTCCTCTGTGAGTCCCTGCCTCCCTGCAGCTTCATGGGTAACTCACAGGTGTCTACCTAGAGCTCCTGTCTTTATGGCGAGACCTTGCTCACGCATCTACTTCCGCAAAGACACCGGAAAATGAGCACGTCCTAGCCCACCCAGAAGCGCTGACCAGTTAAGACAGACCCTCAGTTTCTCTCTGGAACCTCTGGGTGCCCAGAAAAGATCGCTGACCTTCAGCACTTCAGTGTCCAGTGTTTAGGTCAATAGGCTGTCCACCCGCTGAGGTGACTGATGAAGAGAGCCAGGGAGCTGACGCAGACCACCAAGGTCAAGAAGGTGACACCGCTGCAGAGCCTGCGCTATCCATGCACGAGTAAGGGACTGTTAGGTGCGGGATGTGCTGAAGAGCAGAGACATTGCATTACCAACAAAGGTCCGTCTAGGCAAAGCTGTGGCTTTTCCAGCAGTCACGTATGGATGTGAGAGTTGGACCATAAAGAAGGCTGAGCGCTGAAGAGATAATGTTTTCAAATTGTGGTGCTGGAGAAGACTCTTGAGAGTCCCTTGGACTGCAAGGAGATCCAACCAGTCCATCCTAAAGGAAATCAGTCCTGAATATTCACTGGAAGAACTGATGCTGAGGCTGAAGCTCTAATACTTTGGCCCTGTGATATGAAGAACTGACTCACTGGAAAAGACCCTGATGCTGGGAAAGATGGACGGTGGGAGCAGAAGCGGGTGACAGAGGATGAGATGGTTGGATGGCGTCATCCACTCAATGGACAGGAATTTGAGTGAACTCCAGGAGATGGTAAAGGACAGGAAAGCCTGGTGTGTTGCAGTTCACGGGGTTGCAATGAGTCAGACATGACTTAGCTGTTGAACAACAACAACAACAAGTAAGGGACTGTTACGAACAATTGCATTTCTACACTGCGTCCAGTGTTCTTTTGGACTTTATGCCAACACCACAAAATTAGCTATTGTAGCTTTATGGTGGGTCTCCAAATCAAGGAGGTTAAGACGTCTAACTGCTCATCTGGTTTAAGATGGTCTTGGCTTTCTAGGTGATTTGCATTTCCACATAAATTATCAAATCAGTTTGTCAATTTCTACAAGAACTTGCTGGGATATTTTGCTCGAAATACCAATTAAATCTACAGAGAAAGTTTGGGAAAGTAAGTGTTTTAACTTTTTTTTTTTTTAGTTTTCCAGTCCTCAAACTTGTTATATTGTTCCACTTATTTTGGTCTTTTTAAAATGTCTCTCAGCAAATATTTTGTTATTTTCAATGTGTAGGTTTTGCACATATGTTATATATTTTGATGTTGGCATTTAAAAAATTCTGTTTTCCAATTACTTTGTTTGTAGCTATAGAAATATTATTAACTGATTTTTCATATTGGCCTTGTATCAAGTGGCTTTACAAATTTATTCCTAATATTTTGTAGACTATTTTATATTTTTATGTACATAAAAATCTATGTGAACAATGGCAATTCTGTTACATTCCAACTTTCCATTTATGTCTGCACTTCTTTATTTAAATTGGAAGTTGGTCGTAGTGTTCTGGGAGGATTCACAGAGCAATGTTTAATGGAAGCAGTGAGAGGAGAAGTTCTTGTCTGTTCCTGACCCCAGGGGGACAGCGCTCAATGTCTCACCATCAAGCCTGATGTCAGCTGCTCTGCGTGTGTGTGTGTGTATGTGTGGTGTGTGTGGTGTGTGTGTGTGTGTGTGGTGTGTGTGTTGTGTGTGTGTGGTGTGTGTATGTGTGTGTGGTGTGTGTGTTTTGTGTGTGTATGTGTGTGTGTGTGGTGTGTGTGTTGCATATGTGTGTATATATGTGTGTGTTGTGTGTGTATGTGTGCGTGTTGTGTGTGTGTGGTGTGGTATGTGTTTGTGTGGTGTGTGTGTGTGGTGTGTGTGTGTGGTGTGTGTGTGTTGTGTGTGTATGTGTGTGTGTGTGGTGTGGTGTGTGTGTGGTGTGTGTGTGTATTGTGTGTGTGTGTGGTGTGTGTGTGTATATATGTGTGTGTGTTGTGTGTGTATGTGTGTGTGGTGTGTGTGTGTGGTGTGGTATGTGTGTGTGTGGTGTGTGTGTGTTGTGTGTGTTTTGTGTGTGTGTGTGGTGTGTTGTGTGTGTGTGTGTGTGGTGTGTGTGTGGTGTGTGTGTGTATTGTGTGTGTGTGTGGTGTGTGTGTGGTGTGGTATGTGTGTGTGTGGTGTGTGGTGTGTGCGTGTGGTGTGGTGTGTGTGTGTGTGTGTGTGTGTGTGTGAGTGTGTGTGTGTGATCCTTTCTTGGTGAGTGCTTAGCATTCCTGGGTCACAGGGCCCTAGTACATTTCTCTTTGTAAGGTACGGTCCGGTATTTCCAAAACGGTTTCATCATCTTGCTGTCCTGCCAGCTCCCTGAACGCCGTGTTGCCAGTCGTTTCGTTTCAGCCGTCTGGAAGGGTGACGAGCTGTGGTTCTAACGTGCATGTCCCCCGTGACTAATGATGTTGAGAATTATCTCATGTGCTTGTTATCCATTCACATACTTTTCAAAGAAATATGTGCGCAACCATCTGCCCATTTTTATGTGGTCTTTGTTTATATTACTACACCACGGAAGAAGTTCATTCTTTATATATTCCAAGCATAAACTCTTTGCCAAATACATATGTTGTAAATATTGCCTCCCAAAATATGGTTTGGCTATTCACTTGAAAGTTTAAATTCGGCTGAAATCTAATTGACAATTTTAGAGACCGTTTCTTCCTGTGCTCCCTCTCAGGAGACTGGGGCTGCCCCAGGGTCGGAAGCTGGTCTATGCCTTCTTCCGGTAGCTTGTGGCTTTCACATTCACGTGTAAGCACATGTTCCATCTTGAGTTAATTTTTTTGTGTGAAACAAGTTGGGGCTGAGGCTCATTTTGTCTGCGTGTGGATTTCCATTTGTTCGAAGACTTTCGTTTTTCCGGTAGAGTGCGTTAGCCTTTGTTAAAAGTCAGTTGTTCTGGAGAGTGTGGGTCGTGGCTGGGCTCTCCCCTCTGCCTCCTTGCGCTCCGGTTCTGCCGGCCACACTCCTCTGGTTGCCCCGGTTTCAGCAAGGACCGTCCTCAGACTTCACTTTTCCTTTCCATCACTTTGGCCATCCTAGGTCTTTTGCTTTATTAAACGTCAAACTTAATTAGCCTGCCATTTTCCATGAGTAAAAACTCTCTGGAGTTTCTAAAGGGTTGTATTTGATAGAGAGGCATGTGTGGGGAGAATAGGCCTCTTGATGTTGAATTTCCTAGCACAAAACGTATTGCTTCATTTATTTGTCTTCGTAATTTGTCCAAGAAATGTTTAGCTTTCAACGTGGATCTCTTGCACATTAACAAAACTGTGTTTCTACTATTGTGTGTTTTTTGAAGCCGTTGCAAACAGAGATTTAGAAAGTTTGTTTTCAGTCCACAAATAATCAATGCTGGAGAGGGTGTGGGGAAAAGGCAGCCCTCTCGGACTGCCGATGAGGATGTAAATTGGCGCAGCCACTGTGGAGAACAGCACGGAGTTTCCTTTAGGAACGAAGCATGGAGCTCGCACTCGACTCCGCAGTCCCGCTCCCAGGCACAAACCTGGAGAAAAGTCACAGTTCGGAGAGACAGATGCAGTTCAGCGTAGGTTCACTGCAGCACTGTTTATGACAGCCCAGACCTGGGAGCAACCTAGACGCCCATCAGCAGATGCGTGGTGCACGCACACGCCGGGACACTGCTCAGCCACACGGAGAATGCACGCGCACGCCGGGACACTGCTCAGCCACACGGAGAATGCACGCGCACGCCGGGACACTACTCAGCCACACGGAGAATGAAAGAACGCCGTTTTCGCACCACGGATGGACCTAGAGGTGATCTTACTAAGCGCAGTAGGTCAGACAGAGAAAGGGAAACACCGTAGATATCCGTTGAAGTGGGATCTAAAATACGGTACAAGTGAACTTCCCTGTAAAGCAGAGACAAACTCACAGGTGTAGGGAGGAGACTTGTGGTTGCCAAGTTGGGGGCAAAGATGGCGTGGGAGTCGGGGGTTCCCAGATGCAAAGTATTACGTACAGGACGGATGAGCAGCAAGGCCTTCCTGTGCGGCCCAGAGGACTGTATCCTCTCTCCCGGGATAAAGCGTAATAGGAAAGAATATAAAACAGAAGGCATAATCCCATGGGTAGGGGAGCCTGGTGGGCCACAGTCCAGAGGGTCGAAACGAGCCGGACAGCACTGGGGCAACTTAGCACACGTGTATGTGTATAGCTGAGTCACTTTGCTGAACCGCAGAAATTAACACAACATCGCAAATCAACGGCAATACGTTTTTAATTTTATTTTTCAGTAAAATAAAGTTCACCTGCTGCTAGCATTTGAAAGCACAGCTGATTTTTTTTTTTAATTGATCTTGTGTCCTACAGACTTGGTAACTTCACTTAGAGTTTCTAATAGTTATTTGAAGATTAATAGTAGTGTCTGTTGCTCAGTCCTGTCCGACTCTTTGCAACCCTACTGTAGGAGCCCGCTACGCTCCTCTGCCCATGGGATTCTCCAGGCAAGAATGCTGGAGTGGGCAGCCATGCCCTTCTCCAGAGTATCTTCCCGACCTGGGGATCAAGCCCGGGTCTCCTGCACTGCAGGCGGGTTCTCCACTGTCTGAGCCACAGGGAAGCCCCTGAAGAACAGTGCAGCGTGGGAAATAGTGGTGAGGGTGGGCATCCACGCCTTGTTTCTGAACTTGGTGGGGAGAATTTTGTTAGACTCCTTTTGTTTTACTGCGGAAATAATATGTTTTTTCTTTCCTAGTGTGCTAATATGGTTTGTGTTTATATTGTGAGTCATTCAGTCTTGTCCGACTCTCTATGACCCCATTGACTATAGCCCACCAGGCTCCTTTATCCCTGGAATTCTGTGGGCAAGAATACTGAATTGGGTAGCCATTCCATTCTCCAGGGGATCTTCCAGACCCAGGGATCAAAGCTGAGTCTCCCGCGTTGCAGGCATGTTCTTTACCATCAGAGCCACCAGGGAAGTGTGAATGCGGTGAATTAAGTTACTTGATCCTGAGTGCGAAGCATCTTGAATTTCTGGGATAAAACCTCTTGATCATGATGTCACCATCAATGTTGCTGTTACATAAACCCCACTTACTATGTCCTTTGTGCTTTGCTGGACTTGATTTGCTAAGAACTTGCTGCTGAGAGATGCTGGCCTGTGGTTTTCCTTTCTTGCAGAAGCTTGTCAGCCTGCAGCTTCAGTGTTATCTCGGCTTCATAAAATGAATCTCAAGTATCTCCTTTTTCTGTATCCTCTGAAGGAGTTTCTATCTTGCAGTTACTCTTTCTTTCTTGATTGTTCAGAAGAATTTACCAGTGAAGGGATCTGGACTTGCAGCTACTTTGTTAAAAAATCAGTATCTTTAAAAGATGCGAGCATACTTGCATTTTCAATGTTTTGTTTTTGGTAGGTGGTTTTAAGCGATCTGTTTACTTCGAACTTGCACAGTTAATGACAAAAATTTCTTCATAATATCTTTTAACTAACTTTTAAACGCCTGTAGAGTCTATAGCAACTATTTTCCCCCAAGCTTTCTAATTCGTGGTTTCTGTTTTCTTGTTCATTCTTGTTGAGTTTTACTAATTTTATGACTCTTAGAACCAAGTTTGACTTTTTTCTATTGCATATCTGTTGTATGATTGATTTGAACTACTTATTTTATTATTTGCCTTCTCCTATTACTTTCTTAGGGTTTACTTACAAGGGTTTTTTCCCCCTAGTTTTATTAGAGAGAAGCATAGATAATTGATTTGTATTCTTTTCTACTTTAAACATATGCATTTGAAACTATAAATATCCCTTTTATGCAGACCTTTAGCTGCATGTCGCAAGTGTCAATACGTCTTATTTCAATTACCTTTCAAGTGTAATTTGAAAAGTAATTGTAATTTCCCTTGTGGTTTCTTCTTTAACCCAGGTGTCTCTGTCACTGATTTCTGGTTTACTCACACCAAGCAGAGAACATACTCTGTAGAAACTGAATTCCTAGAAACAGCTTAGACTTACGTTATGGGCAGAATGTAGTTGGTCAAAGCGACGCCCCATGGTCCGCTCTTAAGAAAATGTAGGCTCCTCAGTCGCTGGTGGGGTGCTCGACGTATGTCCCTTCTGTCTCTGTCTAGTTCTGTGATTATAATCTGAATTCTGGGTCTCTTTTTCCATCAGTGATTCGGAAAATAATCTTTAGAATCTCTACCTAGGGTTGTAGATTAACCTATTATTTCCACACTTTTTATATTTCAAGCTATGCATACAAATTTAAGGTTTTAACATCTTTCTGTTATATGTTTCATTTATTATTACTAAAAGCTTTCTAGCTTTATTATTGCTCATCATTACTAAATGTCTCTCTTGACTGCAAGGAAAAGGCTCACTTCAAAACATATTTTTTCGTATATGAAAATAGCCTCACTGCCTTCTTTTTAGCACGTGTTTGCTGGTTCTCCGTCTTGTACTTCAGTGGATGTCATTGTGCCTAAAGCACGTCTCTCATGAAGAGCAGATAGTGGAAATTATTTTTCTATAAAAACAAGTCTGACCAACTTTGTCATAATTAAAGTGCTTAGTCCGCTGGCATTGGGATTTCCTGGTAGCTTAGCTGGTAAAGAATCTGCCTGCAATGCGGGAGGCCTGGGTTCGACCCCTGGGCTGGGAAGGTCCCCTGCAGAAGGGAGCGGCTCCCCACTCCAGCACGCTGGCCTGGAGAGTCCCACGGACGCGGTGGCCCCCGGGCTCGCATGGGATGGGGCTCGGCTGAGCCACCCTCTGCTCGCACTCATGGCTGGGTGCGTGGCCCAGTGTCCCCCGATTTCTCTTCTGTCTGCTCTCTCCTCTGTTCATTTATTCTTTCTTCCCATTTTTGGGTTAGTCAAGCGTTCATTTCTTCCTTTCCCCCCCCCGCCCACTGGCCCTATAGTTACCTAGTTCTCACTTCTCTGTAGTTCACGCATGATACTTGACTTGTGACAGTCCACTTTAGCACTTTGCTTCCTGAGCAGCTGCTGACCCTCTCTAGAGTTTCCGCCGTGTGCCCGCTCTTGCCTTTTGTGCTGTTGGTGTTAGGTTTCATTTCTGCTTTCACCAGGCGCGCTGCGAAATGTCTCTGCTGCTACTGCTCCAAACGACTGGTAACTCTCAGACTTGCTCTGAAAGGTGTCCTTTCTGTTACTCTCTGTGGCTTCATGTCTTGTAGGCTGCCTTTCCCTGAGGCAAAAACCTTGCCTGATTATGCCTTGTAACGTAGATCTGATGGAGATAAATTTTTATCATTTTGTTTGGTTACAAAAACATCTTTTCTAGCCTCCATCAATTAAAAGATTGTGCTGGGTGTGGGTTTCTAGGTTAACAGTGCTTCTCCTTTCCTTTCCGTGCTTACAAATGGCATTCTAGTATTCTGTGGCTCCTAGCTGCTGCTGCTGCTGTGGCTAAGTCGCTTCAGTCGTGTCCGACTCTGTGCGACCCCACAGACGGCAGCCCACCAGGCTCCCCCGTCCCTGGGATTCTCCAGGCAAGAACACTGGAGTGGGGTGCCATTTCCTTCTCCAATGCATGAAAGTGAAAAGTGAAAGTGAAGTCGCTCAGTCGTGTCCAACTCTTAGCAACCCCATGGACTGCAGCCCACCAGGCTCCTCCGTCCATGGGATTTCCCACAGCTTCTCTCAAAAAGTCATCCATCCATCCTGCTATTTTCCTCTTTCAAAGTGCACATCCCTTTTCCTCTCGCTAAGTTTTAGACTTTTTTTCCTCTGTAGTTGGTTTTCAACAGGCTGACGATAAAGTTTCCAGGTGTGGATTTTTATTATATTTGTGTTAATGTGTGTCTTGTGCCTGCGTGTTGAAATCTTTCATTTTGAAAAGCATCTCAGCCATTGTGTCTTCGTGTCTAGCTCACTCCGTCCTCTCTCTGTGTGGGTGGGATTATCTGACAATTAGCGTCTTTAACGTGCTCCATGTGTCCTTTCGACTCTGGTGGTGTTGTTGTTTTTTTTTTTTCTCCTCTCTGGGTTTCAGTTAAGGCCATGCTCAGCCACTTCAGTCGTGTCCCACTCCCTGCAGGCGCGGCCTCCTCCATCACATTCAGCCGCGGGTCGAAAAGGCAGGAAAATTCGGTAGTAGGGAGAGAGGAAAGATGACGGACAGGCTGTTCTGGAGTATTTTCTCCAGAGCGAGACCCAGAACTCAAGTTTCCCGAAAGCTGCCCCGTCCACCCCATTGCGGCAGTGAGTCAGTCCATCTCCTCTGCCCGCAGCCCTGGCTGCCCCTGCTGGGCTCCGGGGCCCTGGAAAGAGAGCCAGCCACTGACCTACACTCATTCACCTGTGGTGCTTCAGGAGGTGAAAAGACGAGATTCTCGCAAACACTGTGTGCGCTGCTTGCTGGGCTGGTGCAGAGTGGGAGGTCCCCGCTGGGCACTTGGTAACCGACGATGCTTCGGGAAAGACAGCGGGAAAACTCAGCACAGAGGCATCTGTTTGCTGTGAACTGTGATAGCGACATGGAGAAGCACTCCCGTCATCGTCACTGGGAGGCCGGGAATGCGGACCATCAATCTCCCCGTGTACGCGGCGTCTCTGTCTAATAGCTGATAGGGCGTCTCCAAAGGGCTTTGTTTGGCTCTTTGTTTAAAATGACATATAATGGACCCAGACTTATCAGTGTCTCTGAATGCATTTTCTGCGCTCTGTCCCCACTGGGGCGTTCGGTCCATTCTGATGGATACGTGCAGGATTGATTTTGAGCTTGGTATAATTTAATCCATCAATTTAACATTAAATGAATATGCATAGGGAATCTCTCTGTGGATGGGAAACAGGAGGGGACGCTCCTATGGATGTGAAATGGAAACGGCCTGTGCTCTTAGTAGCTGCCTTGGAGTCCAGCCTCTCGAGCTGTCAGGGGAGTCATGTGGGTCCCAGACAGCCCCGGCCACGCAGCTGAAAGCCCTCCTGAGAGCAAGGGTGGGGCTGTTCCCCAGACCGTGCGGAGGGCCTTCCTGGATGAGACCAGCTGCACTTGTGGCTCTGAGTAAGAGGCCTGCACCAGAGTGCCGGTCCATCCCTTAAAATCACATCAGAAGCCCAGGACTGGACAACAGGGTTAACGGACGTCAGACGTCTTCGGCTCCATTGGTGAAACCCTGCATGGAGCCAGGGGAAAACCAAGGCCGGTTTGGGCTCCTGTGGCAGCTGGGGAGGAGCTGAGCGCCCGGCCCCACACCGAGGCCTGGAGGCGAGGCCTGGCCTGCAGCCTGGGGCCCACAGGGGGCTTGGCGGTCTGGCCTGTCCCTCCGCACAGTGACCGAGGACAAGGTGACCAACCGAGGAGGCGGCTGACGCGCCCACTCCACCGAGCACCGTGCGGGTCCCTGCTCTCCTGGTACGGGCAGCCTTTCCTGGGGCCGTTGCTGTCAGGTGCCCCCACCCTCTTGCTGTGAGCTCATGGACCACACTCGGGTGGTTTTGTCCCCTGGAGGCTGGCAGGGGGCCCTGAGTGTCTTCCATCGAGGCCTTGTTCCATTTCTCACAAGCATCTCAAAGAGCTCCCTTCCTGAACTCTCCTTGGAGGCTTATGGGTTTGGGTAGAAGTCAAGCCTCTTCCAGGGGCCTCTGCTCCGTCTGATAACAACTGACTGCATGGACTGGGTCCTGAGATGGGGAGCCAGGTGCCCTGGACCCCATGGTGTGACCAGCACTGTGCACAGCTTTACGCAAGCTCTGAGCAAACCCAAGTCCAGACACGCAGCTGCTGCAGAGTGGGTGGTCTCATCACTTGGTGCCAGCGACCATTTCTGCCGCAGCCAACCTGTCGCTGCGTCTGACAACATTTCTCGCTGTGGCGCGGAGCAGCCGTCAGCTTCGAGCGCAGTGTCCTCGGTGCCTGCAAGCGTGTGATGAGCCGACCCTTCACGGGAGCAGGCATTCAGGGCACAGGTAGGAGCCTCCCTCACAGACTCAGTGTGCAGGTGGAAGGACAATGCTGGCGGACAGGCGGCCTCCTCAGAGACTGGGCAGTCATAGCCTGCTGACATTTACGTAATGCATATAAAGTAACTGCAAAAGGTTCAAAGCTTGCCCATCCCCAGAATCACTGCTAAGTGACCTTCGTGAGTGTCATCATTTCAATCAGAAAGTCTCACTTTCCATGGCTGCCGGTGGAACTGATGGGGACTTGCTTCTCCTTTGAAACAGCGTCACCACGGGGCCCGCTTTCTCTTCCCTTCTATCTTGTCACGTCTGCGATAAAGCTCTTTCTAATCCCCCTGGTGTGATGCCCCCTAGGCTGCCTCAGAGACCTGGAGGAGCAGGTCTTGAATATTCTCAATAAGTTAAGGCAAAAGGTTGTACTCATGAAACAAAGAGAGACTGCTGTGAAAAGGAAATTCAGCAAGAAAAAAAGAAAAATTGGAAAAACCTTAAAACAGCAGAAATTTTTAAAAAGAATTAAATGATTAGAAGATGGAGTTGAGGCAGCAAATAAAATAGAGAAAAAGACAAAATTACAGGAAATGGACCAACATTTAAATAATAAGTGTTCCAAAGAGAAAAAAAAAACTAGCCAAAGAGAGAAAACAGAGGGGATGAAATCATCAATGAAATAATTCAAGAAAACGTCCAAGAATATTTGGTGTCCCAGAAAAATGGGTGACATAGATTCAGATCAAGGCATTTCTTCATAAAGTTCAGGACGTCAGGAACAAAGAGAAGCTTCTGTAAAGAAAAGACGAAGAACCAAGATGGTTTTGGATTCTTTTCACAGAAACACCAGAAGCAAAAAGAAGGTGGAGAAATGCATTAAAAACCCTGAAGGAAATTCTGTCCAGCCCAGCTGTCATCAGGGATAAGCAAAGAATCGATGTTTCCCTTGTAGACAGCCTCAGAACAGTTATTACCTATGCATTCTTCTCCAAAAGCTACTGTGGGATATAGGCCACTGAAATAAGGGGGAAGGCACAGTCCAAGAGTGGGCAAAGGACCCTGCCCTGGAGAAGGGAGAAGGTAGTCCCTCAGTGGTGTGTTCCAGGTGTGTGTGATAGCCTGTCCAGAAGGGAGAGGCTGACTTCAGAGTGCCCCATTTTGTTCATTTCTCTTGGATAAATACCTAGGAGTAAAACGGTTGGATCATTTGGTAGATGTATGCTTAACTTCTTAAAAAACTTCCATAATGGCTTCTTTCCTTTTCAATTTTCTCAAAGAATTTGTGTAAAATAGTCTAATTTCCTCCTTAAAGATTTGGCAGAATTCACCAGTGAAGCATATAAAAAATCTTGTATATAAATATTCAGAACAACTTTATTTGTAATAGCCCGAGTTAGAAACAGGGCTTCCTGGGCGGCTCAGTGATAAAAGAATCTGCCTGCAAATGCAGGAGACGCAGGTTTATTTCTGGGTCAAGAAGATCCCTTGGAGGAGGAAATAGCAACCCACTCCAGTGTTCTTGCCTGGAGAATCCCATGGACAGAGAAGCTTGGTGGGCTACAGTCCACGGGGTCGCAGAGTCGGACTCAACTGAGTGCCTGGACGTGCACACAAAGTTAGAAGCAGACCACACGTCCGTCAATAAGAGAGCGCACAAGCCAGGGCGTGCTTGTGGTTTTGCTTGTGATGACGATTTCTTAATTGTAGGCATCAGTCAAAATGTGTCACGTTGTACATTAAATGCATAAGCTTACTGTATGTCAACTGTACTTCAGTAAAGTGTTACAAAATAAAGCACTGTAATATACATAACTGAAAGCAACCACATATACCAGAAGCAAAATAGTATTTATTTCTCTAAATGAAAAAAAAAATAACAGTAGAAAGAAAAGTTTGAAAGATGAGTTTAATAGCAGATATGACGCAGATGAAGAGAGAATAAGTGGAGTAGAAGAAAATCCTGAAAAAAATCACCCAGAATGTAGCAGAGTCAAAGAAATAATGTGAGTAGAGTTAGGCAGTTATTAACGTAGTGTAAGAACACCTAGCATATTATTAGTCGGGGCTCACAAAGGAGATAGGTATGAGAATGAAGGAGAGGGAACATGCAGAGAGTTAATAGCTGAGAACTGTATAAAATTGATGAGAATCAAGATTCCCTAGATGCAGACTCACAAATCCAAAGCAAGTTACGTGGACGAAAATCTGCACCTAAATGCAAGACAGTGACGCTGAAAGACAAATAGCAGATCTTAAAGGGTCTGGAGGAGGGCACCCCTGGGGGCTCTCTGGCAAGGAGCCTGCCTGCCAGTGTGGGAGACCCAGGGTTGATCCCTGGTTCTGGAAGATCCCTCATGCCCTGCAGTAACAAGTCTGTGTGCCACCAGCTCTTGAGCCCACGTGACGCCCCTACCAGAAGCCCGTGTGCTCGAGGGCCCGTGCTCTGAAACGAGAGAGACCACCTTAGTGAGAAGCCCAGGCACGCAGCCAGAGAGGAGCCCCACTGTCCACAGCCAGAGAGGAGCCCCACTGTCCACAGGCAGAGAGGAGCCCCACTGTCTACAGGCAGAGAGGAGCCCCACTGTCCACAGGCAGAGAGGAGCCCCACTGTCCACAGGCAGAGAGGAGCCCCACTGTCCACAGGCAGAGAGCAGCCCCCACTGTCCACAGGCAGAGAGGAGTCCCACTGTCCACAGACAGAGAGGAGCCCCACTGTCCACACCCAGAGAGGACCCCCACTGTCTACAGGCAGAGAGGAGCCCCACTGTCCACAGCCAGAGAGGAGCCGAGCGGCAACCACGACCCAGCGCAGCCAGACACAAACAGAGAAATGGCTAAGATTCCTCTGCAAAAAGCATCTGGAGGAAAGACTCCTCCTGCACCAAAGAAAGACTACCATCAGGCTGGCATCTGACTTCTCCATAGTGAGAATCTGTATGCAGGTCAGGAAGCAACAGTTAGGACTCAACGTGGAACAACAGACTGGTTCCAAATAGGGAAAGGAGTGCGTCAAGGCTGTATATTGTCTCCCTGCTTATCTAACTTCTATGCAGAGTACATCGTGAGAAACGCTGGGCTGGATGAAGCACAAGATGGAATCAAGATTGCTGGGAGAAATATCAATAACCTCAGATATGCAGATGACACCACCCTTATGGCACAAAGTGAAGAAAAACTAAAGACCCTCTTGATGAAAGATAAAGAGGAGAGTGAAAAAGTTGGTTTAAAGCTCAACATTCAGAAAACTAAAATTATGGCATCTGGTCCCATCATTTCATGGCAAATAGATGGGGAAACAGTGGAAACAGTGTCAGACTTTATTTTTTTGGGCTCCAAAATCACTGCAGATGGTGACTGTAGCCATGAAATTAAAAGATGCTTACTCCTTGGAAGGAAAGTTATGACCAACCTAGACGTCATATTAAAAAGCAGAGACGTTACTTTGCCAACAAAGGTCCGTCTAGTTAAGGCTATGGTTTTTCCAGTGGTCATGTATGGATGTGAGAGTTGGACTATGAAGAAAGCTGAGCACAGAAGAATTGATGCTTTTGAAGTGTGGTGCTGGAGAAAACTCTTGAGAGTCCCTTGGACTGCAAGGAAATCCAACCAGTCCATCCTAAAGGAGATCAGTCCTGGGTGTTCATTGGAAGGACTGATGCTGAAGCTGAAACTCCAATATTTTGGCCACCTGATGTGAAGAACTGACTCGTTGGAAAATACCCTGATGCTGGGAGGGATTGAGGGCAGGAGGAGAAGGGGATGACAGAGGATGAGATGGCTGGATGGCATCACCAACTCAATGGACATGGGTTTGGGTGGACTCTGGGAGTTGGTGATGGACAGGGAGGCCTGGCGTGCTGCAGTCCATGGGGTCACAGAGTTGGACACAACTGAGTGACTGAACTGAACTGAACTAGTAAGTATGGAAGCCAGGAGACAACGGAATTGTATCTTCAAAGTGCTGAGAATTGTCAACTTGGTTTTTGTATAGCAAGAAAAACTGTCTTTCAAGAACTTTATAAACTTCATCTTAAGAATGAAGAGCTTTCAGACAGACAGAAATATGAAGTACAAGGCCAAAATTAACTTCTTTGAGAAGATTTTCTCAACCTCTCAAAATTCACAACGGCTAGACTGTTCTTCAACCCACTGGAGCTGTTTAGAATGTCCTCTTTTCTTCTCATGTGTTCCAGAGACCTCATCATTTTAAACCCACCGAAGTGTCTCACTTACTTTATTCGTGGGTAAAGAATGAAGAGAGAGTTATGTCAAGAATGAGTATATATTTGAGTGCTCTTCCTGAATCCTCTGCTTCAACACCTCCATTTCTCAGGGAGAAAAAAAAATATTCCACATAAAAGTGGGGGCTCCCCCCACCTCCCCCCAGATGCGTTAGGCGCACCTGACATGTTTCCTGTCTCGGGGTCCCCCCGCCCTTCGCGGCTCAGAGAGACCTGTGCCGTACGCAAGGCTGCTGCCCCCTTGCCTCCTCATCTGCTGTGTGTCTGACCTTCTCAGTACAGGCTCCACTTCTCCCTGCTCCTGTGGGTCCTGCACACCTTTCAAGACTCTGTCTGAAGTCCATTTCCTTATTAAGGCTTTTGGAAAGTCTCTCCCGTGCTGGAGTGGGGTCTCTACTGTGGACTGACTGTGCCCCTGTAAGGCCTGGGTTGTGACCACCATGCTCTTTCTGCACGCCTATTGCCACTGGCCCCTCTCCCTCCATCCAGCCAGGGGTTCCTCTGGGTGAGAACCACCCTCTTGCTTCCTCTGAGCCTCGGTTGTTGTTGACTGGCGCTAGGCTAGTTACTGGGTGTCTGGGGACTGTGAGAACACACTGGTGAGCATTTCCCCTCCATTGAATCTGCCTGTCTGGACTGATGTGCGATGAAGCGCGGCAACAGGGTGTGGCAGCTGGTGGAAGGACCAGGAGCCACCGTCAGAGAGGACGGGATGCTGGAGCTCTGTAGGCTGAGGAGAGCAAGAGGCACCAGCCATACTCAGGTACTGGGCGGGGCTCTCATTCTGCAGCCGCGTGGCAGGATCTCTTCAGGAGCTGTTAGCCGGTGTAACGATGAATCAGGTGACCGCCAAGGTCTCCATACGATCTGAGAGTAAATGAATCTCCCTGAATGAATGAATCTCCAGCACCATTTCACTCGCTGTTCAGTTCAGTTCAGTCACTCGGTCATGTCCAACCCTTTGTGACCCCAGGCCTCCCTGTCCATCACCAACTCCCAGAGTTTACTCAAACTCATGTCCATTGAGTTGGTGATGCCATCCAGCCATCTCATCCTCTGTCATCCCCTTCTCCTCCTGCCCTCAATCTTTCCCAGCATCAGAGTCTTTTCAAATGAATCAGCTCTTCACATCAGGTGGCCAAAGGATTGGAGCTTCAGCTTCAACATCAGTCTTTCCAATGAACACCCAGGACTGATTTTCCTTAGGATGGACTGGTTGGATTTCCTTGCAGTCAAGGAACTCTCAAGAGTCTTCTCCAACATCACACTTCAAAAGCATCAATTCTTCGGTGCTCAGCTTTCTTTATAGTCCAACTCTCACATCTATACATGACTACTGGAAAAACCATAGCCTTGACTAGATGGATCTTTGTTAGCAAAGTAACGTCTCTGCTTTTTAATATGCTGTCTAGGTTGGTCGGTAAAGCATCTGCCTACAATGCAGGAGACCTGGGTTCAATCCCTGGGTCAGGAAGATCTCCTGGAGAAGGAAATGGCAACCCACTCCAGTATTCTTGCCTGGAGAATCCCATGGAGGGAGGCAGGCTACAGACCATGCAGTCGCAAAGAGTCAGACACAACTGAGCGACTTCACTTCACTTCACTTCAGGTTGGTCATAACTTTTCTTCCAAGGAGTAAGCGTCTTTTAATTTCATGGCTGCAGTCACCATCTGCAGTGATTCTGGAGCCCAAAAAAATAAAGTCTGACACTTTCCACTGTTTCCCCATCTATTTCCCATGAAGTGATGGGACCGGATGCCATGATCTTCGTTTTCTGAATGTTGATCTTTAGGCCAACTTTTCACTCTCCTCTTTCACTTTCATCAAGAGGCTCTTTAGTTCTTCTTCACTTTCTGCCATAAGGGTGGTGTCATCTGCATATCTGAGGTTATTGATATTTCTCCTGGCAATCGTGATTCCAGCTTGTGCTTCTTCCAGCCCAGTGTTTCTCATGATGTACTCTGCATAGAAGTTAAATAAGCAGGGTGACAATATACAGCCTTGACAAACTCCTTTCCCTATTTGGAACCAGTCTGTTGTTCCATGTCCAGTTCTAACTGTTGCTTCCTGACCTGCATACAGATTTTTCAAGAGGCAGGTCAGGTGGTCTGGTGTTCCCATCTCTTTAAGAATGTTCCACAGTTTGCGGTGATCCACACAGTCGAAGGCTTCGGCATAATCAATAAAGCAGAAATAGATGTTTTTCTGGAACTCTCGTTTTTTTGATAATCCAATGGATGTTGGCAATTGGACCTCTGGTTCCTCTGCCTTGCTGCTCACAGGCCTCTAAGTAGGCCGCCTTGCCTCTCTGGTCATGCCCCAATTTTATAAATGCCCTTCATGGAGTCACCACACCCCATCAGTCACAGGTGAGCAGCGCTGCCCCCAGTCCCCCTCGTCCAGCGCCCACGTGCCTGGCGGTTCTGGTCATGGCCTGAAGCCCACCACCCAGCCCAAGCTGCCTCGTCTATCGTGAATCTTCTCCTGAAGTCCAGATTTCCAGGTTGGCGCCTCCAAACTGAAGACATGATTTTCAGGCTTTTAGCCGGGAGAAGACTTGAACGTGCGTC
Source organism: Capra hircus (assembly GCF_001704415.2). NCBI lineage: Eukaryota > Metazoa > Chordata > Mammalia > Artiodactyla > Bovidae > Capra > Capra hircus. The sequence goes on along the minus strand of NC_030827.1, from coordinate 70,872,350 downwards.
CTGAAATGGAAGGAGATATTTCAAGTTCTCCACCATTGCAAAATGTCCAAGTAGAGGCCACGCAGTCACTCTCCGCACACGCTTGAGAAAGGGGTGCCCTTCCCCCGTGGAAGCCTCTTGACACCTAGCTTCTGAATTGCGTAGGTCTCAACGCCTGCTGGCTTAGATCCCTTGGTCAGGCCCCTAGCATCTGTGTGTCCTTGACTATCCCTGCTTCGTCTCTGTTGCCCAAGGAATGTCCCGCGTGCGGCCCCATCACAGCCCCTCCCCCATGGCACCCTCCACTGACTGAGCAGAAGGTGGTGAACTTCTCGTCTTTGTAGGCTGGCAGACTGCCCCAGGGCAGTGCCCAGCACTGATCCTGCAGAGATCCCCAGTGGCCGTGGGAGGGAGGCAAGCTAGAGGGAGGTGAACGGGAGACAAGACCAGCTTTGGGGGTGAGTATGTGGAACCTGGCTTCCTTCTGCATTACTCCCCTGATATTTCTAATAAGCCACATTTTAATTTAAAACAGCAGTTTACAGTGAAATTCATTTCCCACAACACCAGGCACTGTGACCACAGTGCCATGAATTTACGTTTTAAGTGATTTTTAACGCTTGTAGCAGCTGGGGCCCTGGAGTGTGGAAATAGCGGACATTTTTCACCTTGTGCAGCCAAGGGGGAAAAAATCTTTGCTCTTTAATTATGCAGCCACCAAAGACTGCATGAGGCGAGCAGGGCAGATATAATTGCAAAATACGACATGACTGGCCAAGACCACCGTCAAGACATCAAGTGCAGACACCGAGATGCCAGGACTCCACAGGTAAAGCCTGGGTGGACATGTACATCCTCCAAATTAACAAGCAGCTATGCTTTAAATACTCAGTTCTGCATATTCATTGGAAGGACTGATGCTGAAGCTGAAGCTCCAACACTTCGGCCACCTGATGTGAAGAACTGACTCACCAGAGAAGACCCTGATGCTGGGAAAGATTGAAGGTGGAGGAGAAGGGGACGACAGAGGATGAGACGTTTGGATGGCATCACTGACTGGATGGACATAAGTCTGAGCAAGCTCCGGGAGTTGGTGATGGACAGGCAGGCCTGGCGTGCTGCTGGCCATGGGGTTCCGAAGAGTCGGACACGACTGAGCGACTGAACTGAACTGATAATTTAAAGTTAATAGATTAAAAAGGGAAGTGTTATTAGGAAGACGGGGTTACAGATGGAGTGCAATGGTGTCCCTGAAGCAAACAGAACTGGATCCAAAGGGTGAGGGTTTACTTCTGCCTGTCCACACCCCCGTGCTCGGGCCTCACGAGCATCCAGGGTGCAGCGACACGACCGTCCTGAGTGGTGCTGACGAGGGGGCCGCCTGTGCCCTCCACCTGTCCCCAGGCCCCCTAGAGAACTGTGCTGAGATAAATCTACACAGCCCTGGGTTACCCACACCCGCACTGGCACAGCCTCCAGGGCCTTCAGGATTAGGGGAGGGAAACAAAGACCTGGAGGAACCTCCCGATGTCCCTAAGGAGCTCCTCCCAAACCCCCCGTCTCCCCTGTCTCCTTTCCTCCCCCAACCTTCCCCTGCCTCCATTCCCCCACCTCCCTGATGCCCCAGTTTGGGGGCCATTTTGGACAATGTGCAGCTGGCTGGGGTTGCCCCCCAAAGCGCCAGGCTCGCTCCACATGGAGTCCCTGAGATGACTGAGCGGACGGCCCTGCTCTGTCCCAGCTTCACAGACCCAAGTGTCCAGCAGGAGCATAAGAGGAGCCACGTGCACTATCCTGGGGCCAAGAAACAAACGAAATCTGTGAACAGAATGCATTTGGGTTAGCTCAGTATGTTCCACGTAAGAAAAGCACAGCACATTCTTAACAGACAGTCACTACTGAGCCACGTCACAGCCTTAGTTTTTCCCGCATGAGGCCTTTGGGACACGGCGCCCCTGGGTTGAGACCAGGCTGGAGTCGCGTGTTGAGGGTGGGGGGGGGCGGCGCCAGGGGCCGGGCTGGCTGCTGCTTCTGATGAGAGCCACTGGGGCCGAGGCGACAGACGGTCCCGAGGGCAACCCCCGCGGCTCTCCCCGCATCCCAGACAGGCCGTCCAAGCGTGAAGGGTGGGAGACCAGCAGTCCTCACAGGAGGGGCTGGTGAGGGTCCCGGCTGGCCTGCTCCGTCCCGGGGACCCCACCCCTCACCCTGCACCCCCTGTCCATCTGTGCGGGTTCTGACCTGCACCTGCCTGGCGGAGACGTAGCTGTGCGGATGGCCCTCCTGCCCGGCCCTGGAGGAGCGGCTTGTGGTCAAGAATGTGGGGCTGTGGGGGCGGCTTCCTGAGACCCTGCAGATCCTCCCTCTCTGGGAGCCCCCTGGGGCTCCGGAAGCCCATCTGCCTTGAGGTCCCAGGGCAGCCTCCACCCTCAGCATCCACCCCCGCCGTTTTGGGGGCAGGATGCCTCGGGTTCAGACTGCTGTGAGCTGTCCCGAGATTGGCTGCTCCCCACCCCACTCTGTTCTGCCCAGGGCCCCAGAGGCTCACCCGCTGGCCAGCCCTGCAGGGGCGTCGCACCCCTGCCACCAGGCAGGCTGGCTCTTACGCCTCCTCCATCCCCTGAGCAGACCCTGCCAGGGGCCAAGGGACCCCGGGTCAGGGGGTGGGGGGCAAATTCTGCTGCCCAGTGTCCACAAGCGAAGGTCCCAGCCACTAGGGAGAGCAGTGCCCAGCAGGAAGGAACAGCTCGTCTCCAAAGCATCACTCACCCTTAAACATCTTAAAATGCCTGAGGTTTAGGCACTTGTTTAACGGACGGTGGAGACAGAGCAGCTGAGGACTTCCGAGCTGGTCAGGGCGTCAGAGGGGAACTCAGCCTGAAGTCAGGCACGCGGGCCACTTGCATCCCCAAAGCCGTCAGCTCGCTCGGTGCTGGGGAGGAATGGGAGGAGGCCTGAGGTCTCGTGTGGGATTGTCTCCACGTGGCTGCAGTGTAGACAGAGCCAGAGCCGGGCCCTGGCCCCTGGTCAGTGAGAAAGCCACTCCCGTGCCTGAGGCTGCCGGCGGTAGGATTTTGCCGCAGTGCCCGACTGGCAAGCACCGCGTCAGGAGACACAGCTCATGCATTGAGGTGTGTCTCAGCTTCGGCTGGTATGGTTTGGGCTTTAGCATCAGGGACAACATGAAACTCTCTGGGCTCAGAGTCTTCCTTCAAAGCAGACTTCTTCCCAGGAAACGAGCGATCTGGGCTGGGGAGGGTCTTCCTGCACCCCTCGGGCTTTCCTCCAGAGAGGCTGGCAGGTGGGACCTGCTGGTAGAGAGCCGCCGCAGCCTCGACGACACTGAGGACCACCCCTCCGCCTGGGGGCCCCGCACCCTCTGCAGCCTCTCAGTTCCAGGGCTCTTTATTGAGGCAGACAGGACCGGGGGAGCCCAGACACCCAGACCAACCAGCCACGGAGGGGCGGCCGGTGCCCCGGAGATCTGAGCCCTGACGGGTCCCGAGTCCCTCCTGGATGCAGAGACTGGGAGAGAGCCGCTCCATCCCGGGTCTCAGCACCCGGCACCTGTGCCCTGCCAGGGGCCTTTTCGGGAGTCGGAAATACCTCTGGGGGATGGTCTGGACGTTCATGGAGCAAACACTACCTACATCAGTATAGACAGTGCGTGTTAGGCACACGTGGCTGGCTCTGCTTCGCTCGTGTGATGACTGAACACTTGTCCTGGGCAGTTTATTCTGGTGACTCCACTGAGCGCCCACCAGAGGGGCCGGGGGACCCCAGTAGCTGACTCCCACATCCTGGATGCGAACGCCAGGACGCGGGCGAGCGCCTCCCCGTGGCCCCCCACGCGTGCGGGGCACCTGGCCCTCCTTGGCGTCTGGGGCCAAGCCCACCGCTCCGGTTTGTTAAGTGCTTGGCCACCCCAGCCTCCCCGCCTGACTCCAGCCACGTGGGCAGGTCTGGGAAACAGACCCCGACTCCCCGCTCCTGACAGGCACGGGGACCACGACCCTCGGAAGCCCTGCCTCCGGTCCAAGTCTGAGTTCAGCATCAAGGCCACGTGCCGTTTGCCTTCACCCTCACGTCTGTGCAAAGGATGGCTGCTGAGGATGCTCCAGCCTGCTGCCCCCGGGTCGCTGTGGGCCGGGGGCTGCCCTCTGAGGTATGAGCTGGTGACACCCACCCAGGCATCTCTGTGTGACGCCAAAAGCAGCAGCTCGGCCCCAGCTCTGCTCTGAGGTAGCGGCTCAGGAGCGCTTGGGACGGCAAGGGAAGGGGGCTAGAAGAAAGCCACCCCGAGCGTCTCCTGACGGCCCTTCCTGGGGCATCGACTAAGCAGGAAGGGACACCTGCCCCTCTGGCCGGCCCGGCTGTGTCAGGAGGGGCTCAGCGGGCAGTGCGCAGGGCAGGCGAGGGTTTGGCGAGGCCTTTTTTGCGCGTATCGGGCACAGGACCTTCGGGTGCCCTCCTAACGGTGGAGGGAAGCCTCTGCACTCGGTGACGCCGCCCCACGGCCCGGTGACGCCGCCCCACGGCCCGGGAGCCGGCTTCCTGTCCCCTCGCCGGGTCCGGGTGACACGAACCTGTCTGGGAAGCAGTAGCAGACACACGCCGCGTGTGACAGTGCCCAGCAGGCCGGCCTCGAGGCCTCCGGATCCCGCCGCTGTGCTGGAAACGGAACAACCCGCGCCGGCGAGGCGCTCTCGCCTCTAATAAAGGAACACGGCCTGCGCGCCGCGCCTGGAGGGCGCCGGGCCCGCTCCCCGTCCCCGCGGCGCTCCCAGCAGTGATGTATGCGGCGCCCGGGCAGGAGACGTGCGGGCCCGCGGCCCCGTGAAGACGCATGACGGCGGCCCTTATCTGCGCCCGCAGCCCCGGCCCGTCATGGCGCCGCCCCGCTCCGGCCCGGCCCGCGGAGGCCGGACTCCCGCAGACGCGGCCCGCTCCGCTTAGGAATTCCTGCTGCGGGCCAGGGGCGAAGTGTCTGTAATAATTTTAAGGACATTTCCCAAATGTTTATTTAGATAGAAGATGGATAACAGGAAAACTCCGGAAGCTGCGGCCCCGATAACTAGGTTTTATTAATGACCTGCCATGTGCCAGGGCTGGATAATTAAAGTTTCTCCCCCCAAAGGAAGAAGAGTGGACAAATTTATTTGATGCTTGGATAACCAGGGACACTGGTTGGTAGCTATTGATATAATCGGAGCTCATTCGATTTGCTCGAGACAGCCGCCCCTATCAGCTAATTTCACCTGTGAATAGTTAATTATCCTCTGCATGCATATGGCCAGCCATTAATAAAATTTGACTATGTCATAGTCTCTTTGTCACCCACATGTGCCTTTTATCTCCTGCATCACCTTCTTAGTCTTTCCCTTTTTAAAAAAATTCCTTTCCACTCTTGCTTTTAAAAAAATGAAGCTCTAGGAGACGGATGTGGGCTGTGTGGCTTTTGTGTGTTTACAGAGGGAGCGTGGCAGGGCACAACCCAGGATGAAGCTGGGCTGGAGGAAGGGTGTTGAGGCGGCTCCCTCCAGACCTAGCTTGAGTGCAGCTGGACGGGGTGGACGCCAGGCTCGGGGCCCCAACAAGGGACAGCTCACGTCCAGGCTGGCCCTTGCTTCTCCTTGTGTGCAGGGGGTGGGGGAGGGGCTGGTTGGCTTGTGTATATTAACCCTGGGCTATGTCCTTGTCTCCCTGGATCTGGGGACTCAGGTCTGGGGCTCAGGTCTGGGGGCTCAGGTCTGGGGCTCAGGTCTGGGGGCTCAGGTCTGGGACTCAGGTCTGGAGATTCAGGTCTGGGGGCTCAGATCTGCGGGCTCAGGTCTGGGGGCTCAGGTCTGGGGCTCAGGTCTGGGAGCTCAGATCTGGGGGCTCAGATCTGGGGGGTCAGGTCTGGGGCTCAGGTATGGGGGCTCAGATCTGGGGGGTCAGGTCTGGGGCTCAGGTCTGGGGGCTCAGGTCTGGGACTCAGTTCTGGAGATTCAGGTCTGGGGGCTCAGATCTGCGGGCTCAGGTCTGGGGGCTCAGGTCTGGGGGCTCAGGTCTGGAGATTCAGGTCTGGGGGCTCAGGTCTGGGGGCTCAGGTCTGGAGATTCAGGTCTGGGGGCTCAGGTCTGGGGCTCAGGTCTGGGGGCTCAGGTCTGGAGATTCAGGTCTGGGGGCTCAGGTCTGGGACTCAGGTCTAGGGCTCAGGTCTGGGAGCTCAGATCTGGGGGCTTGAGTCTGGAGATTCGGGTCTGGGGGCTCAGATCTGGAGGCTCAGGTCCGTGGCCTCAGGTCTACAGGCTCAGGTCTGGGAGCTCAGGTCTGAGGCTCAGGTCTGGGAGCTCAGGTCTGGGGCTCAGGTCTGGGAGCTCAGGTCTGGGGGCTCAGGTCTGGGACTCAGGTCTAGGGCTCAGGTCTGGGAGCTCAGATCTGGGGGCTTGAGTCTGGAGATTCGGGTCTGGGGGCTCAGATCTGGAGGCTCAGGTCCGTGGCCTCAGGTCTACAGGCTCAGGTCTGGGAGCTCAGGTCTGGGGACTGAGGTCTGGGGGCTCAGATCTGCAGGCTCAGGTCTGGGGGCTCAGGTCTGGAGATTGAGGTCTGGGGGCTCGGGTGGGGACTCAGGTCTAAAGCTCAGATCTGTGGGCTCAGGTCTGGGAGCTCAGGTCTATGGGCTCAGGTCTGGGGGCTTAAGTCTGGGGGCTCAGGTCTGGGGGTTCAGGTCTGGGAGCTCAGGTCTGGGGCTCAGGTCTGGGGGCTCAGGTCTGGGGGCTCAGGTCTGGGAGCTCAGGTCTGGGGCTCAGGTCTGGGGGCTCAGGTCTGGGCACACCAGAGCTGAAGCTTTAGGTCAGGGTTGGGCTGGACCATCTTGCCCACAACAGGGGCAAGCCGAAGGATCTAAACTAAATGTCTGCTGAGGTTGCTGCCTTCCCCTCTTCCGATCTCTTGGTTTCAGTGAACTCGGTTCAGTGGGAAAGAGGGTGAAGGCCTGAAGCAGGCGAGGCTGAGGTCTGTGCACGAAAGCCCATGACTGTGATGCTGCCTCTGGGGCGGGAACATGGCCGGTGTAGGTGCGGTTCCTGGCCTGGAGCAACCCAGAGGATGGTCAAGGTCGTTTGTGAGCCTGGGGAGGGCTGGTCTGAGTGGGTGGTGCAGGAGGTGCCCTACCCCACACCAGGGTGGTGAAGCCCCCCGCCCCAAGCACAGGGCACTCGGAGAGGGAGGGGCCATCGGGGAGGCGGTGGTCCCTCATGCGGCCCGTATGGAGGTGTTTACCAGAACATGTCTCTGAAGATTTGTTCACACTCGTGTGGACTGGGAACCTCCATGCACGCCCCTGCGCCCAGTCTGTGCCCTCACGTGGGCTGTAGCTGAGGGCAGGCGACTCTCAGCTCTGCACGCTGGGGTGTGATGCCTGCTGCACGTCAGCTCATTTCCAGGCCCAGGGGCATTCCAAGGCGAGTGGTATGGAGCACGTCTGCTCGGGGAAGAGACGAAACAGCCAGCACAGGGCAGAGTAGCTCTCAGCGCTCTCTGCAGAACAAGCCGCAGTGAACTCAGCACTTCCAAACAGCAGCGATTGTCTACAAGACGTCAGCAGGACGGTGGGAGAGGAGGCCTTCTGCTCCTAGGACCTCCCCCCGCAGGGCAACAGTTGGCACTACCTGTCCCCAGAGTGCCTTTGAGGGGCTCTGGGACCCAGGTGGGAGCTTGTGGAACTTCTGAGGAGCTGAAGATCAAGCGGGAAGACAGGGGATGGCTCAGCAGCTGCGGTCCTGGAAACAGCCGGAAACAGCCGCCTCACCGTGTGAACTCAGCTGTGGCCTCGGGAGGCTTGGGTCCTGACGCCGGCACCCTTCACCAGGGACCCTGCAGGTGTTGCCCCCGTCCACCCCTAGAGGTTGGCCTGTGGCCCCTGCTCAGACATCGGATCTTCAGACGGCCTGGGAACCTGGCTCCAGCCTCCCAGCCACCATCTGGGAGGGGTCATCCCCTGCCTCTCCCCACTGGGGCGTCCCGAGACACTCGTGTCCGTGCCCCTGGAGGCAGATGGCAGACCTCGGCTCAGCTGCGTATGTGGTCGTGGTCCTTGTGCGGTCCTGCCTGCCCAGCGACACACAGGAGCCCTCCACCCACGTCTGCACCCCTGGTGCCAGGCCTGCAGCGCACAGACCCACACGTGCGGTTTGAAGTGGACGCTCGTCCCAGCACCACCCCTACTGACCGAGGACCCACCCTGGCGCCAGACAGGATCGGTGTCTGCCCAGACCCCGGCCACAGACATGCAGGCAGAGACATTAGCATTCACTCTGCACTCGGGGAGACTTCGGGTGCGGGGGGGACAGGATGTACCAGGGACCCTGTGACGCCTGCACTGGGAGAGGCCCAGGCCTGGAGCAGCTCAGACCCACCGTCCAAGCAGGCCCGGGGCAGCAGCACACGGCTCTGGGGGCACCCTGTGCACCCCACCTGCAGACCTCCCACCGCGGGGTGGGCCTAGCCGAGACAGTGGGGGCTGGCGGGGAGACAGATGCGTGCGAGCAAGCTGCCTGGGATTCGGACCCGTGGCTTCTCCCGGGATGCGCGGGCCCAGGGGGCCCCCACGGGCCTCGAGCTTCCTCTGGGCCATTGCAGGGAGCGTCCCTTACGGAACCAGATCTGTCTTCCGAGGTTGGAGGTCGGGGGCATCCACCCGGGTTCGCTGTCCTGTGCAGAAGTGTTTAAGGCAGTCACACTGTCAATGGGAAGGTGAGGAGTGCAGGTGGGCAGACGGGTGACTGTCCCTGTGGGCCAGGCCATGAGTACACACGCTCACGGACACGTGCCGCACACACAGTTCAGCGTGAGCCCCACGCCTGCTCTGTGCTCCATCCGCACATACAGGACTCACACTTTGAACACGCAATTCACACACGATCCACACACATGGTTCACATGTGCAACTCATACATGCATGACAAATCACGGGGGCCTCCCCACCTGCTCCTGCCCCTCTGGCCCCCATCTCGACCTCCCAGCCTTGCCTGGAGACCCCATGGCCAGTCTGTCCTGCTGCCCTGAGAGAAATCCAGGCCGCTTGGAAACGTCACTGCTTTCTGGGACTTTTCCACCTCCTGCCCTAACGGCCCTCCTGCTCCACACACAAAGGCACACGTGCACACCCATGCAAACACTCATCCTGCTCTAGACGCACACAGGCGCACGTGCACACACGCATCCTGCTCCACACACACATGGGCACACGTGTACGCACACACACACACATTCATCCTGCTCCACACACACATGGGCACACATGTACACACACATGCACCATACATCCTGCTCCACACCCATATGGGCACATGTGTACACACACACACACATTCATCCTGCTCCACACACACATGGGCACACGTGTACACACGCACACACATTCATCCTGCTCCACACACACATGGGCACACGTGTACACATGCACGCACATTCATCCTGCTCTAGACGCACACAGGCACACGTGCACACACGCATCCTGCTCCACACACAGAGGCACATATGCACACACACATAGAGGCACATGTGTGCACACACACACATCCTACACACACACAGGCACATGTGTACAAACATGCACACACACATCCTGCTCTAAACACACACAGGCACGTGTGTACACATATGCACACACACATCCCACCACACACACACGTATACACATGGACAAACACATACATCCTGCTCTACACACACACAGGACATGTGTGCACACACACCCACACATACATCGTACTCCACACACATAGGCACGTGTGTACACACACGCACACATACATTCTGCTCCACACAGACACACACACAAACACACACAAACACACACAGAGGCACATACGTCATCCTGCCTCCCTGCTGCTCTCTCTTCAGCCTCCCCGACGGAGGGTCTTCGGGCATCTGTATAGCAGCACTCAGGCCTGCCCTGAGCCCCCCGCCGGGGGCACCGCTGGCTTGTGCACAGGACATGCGTGTCTGGTGGGCGGGGCCCGGGGCGCCCGTGTCTCTTCCCAGCCCTTGAGCGCCAAGCCTCTGTTTGAGCACCCGGCCCAGGGCTCTCCCGTCTGCCGCTCTTCCCGCCCTGCGTCCACACCACAGGCCGCTGCCCGCTCGGTCCACGCCCAGGTCAGCAGGGCCTGAGTCCCACCCCTCACTCTCTGCTCTTCGAGGTGTGGGTGATGCAGTCAGGGCTGCAGGCCCTCCCCCCTTCTCCGCCCTCGCTTTTCATGGAGGCTGGCAGCCTGGAGCTGATGCCGCTGTGCTGGGCGTGGAGGGAGAGCAGGGTGGAGGGCCTCGGGGGCTGGGGTCTCCATGGGGGCCTCAGGGGCTGAGTTTCGCTTTCCAGGCACAGGAGGACCTGGGGCCACAGGCCATCTCGCTGGCCCTTGGGAGCCGCCTGTGCCGACCTGGGAGAGGCAGCGGATGGGAGGTGCCAGCCGTCCTCAGGCCCTGGGGCCCCTGCCCCAGCATGGCAGCCCCAGGACAGCCGGCCGCCTGCACGCCTCGCGTGGGAGTTGTCACTCTGAGTTCCATGAAAGACGACACACGAGATCGTTAGAGGAACCGTGTCAGATGAAGTGTGCTTCCGTGAGCGCGAGTCCAGCCCCTGCAGGGATGCCTGCAATTTGCTTTGTCTTGCTGAAAACAGTATTTTCCCCAAAGACTCCGGCGCAAGGGCCATTACAAAACGTGATTCATTTTGCATGAGTTCTGCGGCGCTCGGCTCTAGTGAAGAATTTATAGGGCGCTGTGAAGGCGGCATCTCTAAGTCACGGTCCCAGGGCGCCCGGCCGCCCGGCTCGGGAGAGGCTCGGGTTCTGCGTGGAGCCCTGGGCAGGCAGATCCTGCCCGCGCTGCCGCAGGGTTTGGGACGATGCCGCTGCCCAGCTTCCCCCGGCTGCCCTGCACTGGACCCAGCACACGCGGCCGGCCCAGAGCGCGGCCCGACTTTGCCGGTGGTTTCCTTGGGCTCGTAAAGGGAGGGGAGCAGGGCAACGCAGCGCATGCTCAGCACAGCAAAGGGCCTGCACCCAGACACCTGAGAGGAAGCCCGCCAGCCCGACGGGGGCACGCGGGGCACACGCGGTCTGCACAGACACCAGTCGCTGCACACTGCGGGTCGCAGCCCATCGTACTTTAAAAATAAGACTGAAGGGCACTTCACAGTGGGGGAGAGTCGAGAGCAGAATAAACACGCAGGAGGGCGTGAGCCCTCCCTCACCCCGGGAAATCCACGTCCCAGTAAAGCGCAAGGCTGCCCACCGAGGGCGCCGGGGAGCCCAAGCTGGGGAGGGTGTGGGCGGTGGCCACCTCTGCGGCTTGCAGTCTCCTCACCCGGCAGTGCGTCACACCCAAGCCCTCACCCTAGAGGACCATGGTGACACGTGGCCCAGGGTGTCCACGTGTGATGGCCCCACGATGGCCTGGCTCGGACCAGCCACAGGACAGTCAGAGAATGAAATAGCACGCAGCTATGACAATGGGCCACGTGGAGCTGTTATGCCCAAGTCGCGAAATCTCCCGATGACCACCAGGGAGCCGGTATCCGATGCAAAAGCAAGAGAGCTTTTATTACCAAGCTCGAGCTGGGGCTCCCACCGATACTGACACAGCAGCTATAGGAGAGGAGCCCCGAGTTCTGGGTTACACTGCTTATATAGGGAATATTCAGGTGAAAGGGTAACAAAGGGGGTGTTCAGGCTGAAGGGCTACTGGTTGGTTACCCTCTTCTATAGGGTCATGTGTGGGTTTCTGATTGGTTTCTTTACTTCCACGGTAGATCATTACTTCCAAAGTAAATCACAAGTGTAACTCATTACTTCCAAGATAAATCACAAAGGTAACATTACTTCCAAGGTAAATCACAAATTCTTGAATTTAAGGTCAGAAGGTTTAACCTAAGGGCTGGCTGGCTCATGCACAGTGGGGCAAGTTTAGGCAATATCCAACGTCTAAGTCTGTTTGCCCGGAACCTTTTCAAAATGGAGTTCTTTTACAGGATGGAGCAGCTCAGGCTCTTCAGAGCCACTGGCCACGCTGTGGGCGATCTGACTCCCAAACATGGAAGTGTCCGCGATACAAAAAAAGGGATACAAAGAATACACACACAAAAGAAGTCAGGCCGACAAACGGGGACCTCGTGGGCCACCCCACCCCCTCTGCCAAGGACAGGGCGCTGCCCCCTAAGAGGCATGGCCCACTTCCTACCCTTTGCCCCTGGGCAGGCTCGAGACTGGGTGGGAAGCCGCTGGGCACACTCCAAAGTGAGGTCTCCAGAAACCACCCTGCAGGGACATTCTCCTGGAGCCGAGCCACAGCGCCTCCCAGAGCCCAACCAGCCGCAGGGAAGGTGCCCTCTCGGGCACTGGGGACCGGCCGCCCGGCAGCCCCAGGTGTGGCGGGACCCCTGTCCAGCCCAGGGACCCCCTGTTCAGCCCTGGTCCCTCTGAGGCCGCGGCACGCCCGAGGCAGGGGACTGCAGTGCCGTCCAGGCCCGCATGCCGTGGAAGGAGGCGGGGGGCGGTTGGGGGAGCTCGGCGTCTCCCGGGGGTGCGGGTCGGGAGGCCTCTCCTGGCGCGCCCCGGCCCTCGGCTGGCTCTGGACCACTCTACTCTTGGCGCACACACAAAGAAGAAAATTAACGCAGAAAGAAGAAAATGCAATCCCGGAAACCGAAAACAAGCGGAAACAGAAGAACCTGATTATGTATCAAGTTGGCGACAAGACCCCGGGGGAGTAAAGCGTTATTCCCCGTGACTTGAGAACGCAGTGTTTGCCTGTTTATCCTCCATGGAAAATGCTAGAAGGGAGGTACCGTTGTGGTGCAGGGCGGGGGAGGGGCGGTCCAGGGAGACCAGGAGCCGCTCCAGGAGTGGCGGGGGGGGGGAGCCGCGGGGGAGAGGGGAGAGCGTGAGCCCGACTGTGGGCTGGGGGTGGCTGCTCTGGGGCCGTGGCGGCCAGGCGAGGCAGCCTCTCGGGGACCGCGCCCAGCAGGGGCCGCGGTGCTGGACCCCTGTCCCCCCACTCCCATGGCACAGGCTGACCCATCTGCAGCCCCGAGAGTCCTGGAGACGCTCTCTCACCTCCCTGTGCCCGCCCCCGCCCCTGGAGCCTGGCAAAGCCCCCCCCCCATCCCACCCTCTGCCTGGCCCCCACGTCCACGCCCAGTGCCTCGCCCAGGGGCCTCTTGCCAGTGGCGTGCCAGCCAGGCCCCCGGAGGCACCGGCACACACATGCAGGACGAGGGCGCGTCCCTCAGACTCGGCCCAGCCCCTTGAGCCCCCGCTGGCCCCTCTCCTCGGGAGCCAGGCTGGTTTGCACTCGCTGCCCCTCTGCACGGACAGGGCGCTCTGCCCAGATGTCCACCTCAGGGCCCCCGATCCCGCATCTCCTTGGAGGCCCTCCTGCTCTCGACCAGAGATGGGAAGGGCCGCCTCTGCTCTCTCTTGCTCCCCACAGTGCTCACCCCTGCAGGCCCACACGCTCTGCCTCTCCATCTCCCCGAGGATGCAGAGGGCAGGGTCTGTGCCTGGGACCTGAGTCTGGGTCTCTGGGCCTCACAGCCCCCAGGCCGGGCCCCAGAGTGGACGCAGAGGGGACCCAGGAGGGGCCAAAGAGATGCGTGCCCCCAAGCAGCTTGGCCCCCAGGAGCCGACCCCGGCCCCCCGCTGCCCCTCACGGCCCGCTCCTGTCGTGGGTGCCCTGGTGTCTGGACGCCCGCACCCTCTGTCAGCGGGGCTTAGGAGTGAAGGGCTGGGCTGGAAGCGTTCCGCCCTCTGTGCCTTTGAGGGAGAGGGGGACAGAGCGGGACAAGTCCATGTCCCCGGGCCTCATGTGCTGTGTTTAGAAGTGCCGGTGTGAGCCCCACAGTCACGTTTGACTTTGTGACCCCACGGACTGTAGCCCACCAGGCTCCTCAGCCCACAGGATTCTCCAGGCAAGATACTGGAGTGGGCTGCCATTCCCTTCTCCCGGGGGTCTTCCCAACCCAGGGGTCGAAGCCGGGTCTCCTGCATTGAAGGAGGATTCATTTATCATACGAGCCACTGGGGGCTTCAGGGGCATCAGGGGCTGTGTTTAGAGGGGTCTCATAAGTAGCTTATGTAACTATAAGGAAACTTTAAAAAGTCAGTCCCTAAAAATTGGAAACAAAAGCAAGCTATCTGCTCAGAGGCGCGCCGTGAGGGGACTGTTTCGAGGGACGACTGAGCACCTGGTGACTCGAGTGCGTGGAGGCAGGACAGAGCCGGGCAGCCCCGCCAGGCGCTGCAGCGGGCGCCCCCAGCCGGGGCTCGGGTGACTGTGGGGGGCGTGGGGGCAGCTGCGCTCAGGACGGTCTTGTCCAGAACCAGGATTTTCAGCGCTGAGAAGGCCTGAAGACACGTGCGGTGTCTTGTTGGCCGGGCCTGTCGGCGTGAACACAGGAAAAACGGTGGGGGCCAGAGTCTCCCGTGGAAAGCCTCCTGGCTTATAGCGTGTAGAGGGGTGGGCTGGAAGGACTGGAGCTCTGGGAGCGTAGCCGTTTTCTGGGGCGGTAGGGGCCGTGGCGAGCACCCTGCCCTGGACCAAGATGTCTCACCCGTGAGGCCGGGCCAGCCCACAGTCCAGGAGCCGTCGTGGGCATTCAGAAGTGGGGCACGAGGTCTCCGGAGCCTTCTGCTGGATGTGCGGGGACTCAAGTGGGCACACGAGGGTGCCGGGAATGAGGCGACGGGCCTGCCCTCCCTGAAGCAGCTCTCAGCACCCCCCGCGGTGGGACATCGGGGGCCCTGGCCTCCCTGGGGCGTTCTCCCCAGTGCTGAGCAGCCTTCTGGCCGCCGCTACACCAGTCACACGGCACCTGGTCCCTTCTGAACATCTGTTTCCCAACCCGGGCTCCAGACCTCTGTCCCCTCTCCTGAATGCTGTGCTCTTCTGCGGCTGGGAGGCTCGGCCCCAAATCAAGCCAGCACCCCCAGGAAGAGAGTTTTGTTCTCTTGAAAGAGTAAGTCTACATGCACTGAGAGCCTCCTATTCTGACCTGGCGATCTGGGTCACCATGATGGTCCTCTCACTCCATTTAGCTTCTGTTTTACTCGATACTTTAATTACCAAAGCGGTGTTTGCTCATCATAGCACGTCAACAGGATAATGAAAAAGTTAGCCAGCTTCATCCCGGCCTTAGACCCATCTCTCTGAGGCACAGTGTTAAAAATCGGGTTATTGCCTCTGTACATTTCTCTACATGTGTACAAACATGCACACAATTTGCATGACACATATGAGCGTGCTCTTTTTATGTCTTGTATTTTTAAAGAAAACCAGAAGCTGTATTGCACCCGTGGCTTGGAACATTTTTTTTTTTTTTTCCTCTTGATACACGCCTCTGACTGCTCCTGAATCATGCCTTTTGCCAAAAGCAAATATATTCAGAGGATCTTTTGAAAGTGACTGTTTGTACATCAAAATTATGAAAACCAGCAATTTTGTGTGGTTTAACCTAATATCTGCAGTTCTGACTCTGCCAGCCCTGTTCTTACACTTAATAAGAATGAAATTGTTATTCTAAGAGCTACTAACTGTCTGCAGCGGACCCTGTCGAGAAGTCTTCAGTATCATGGCTGCAAAGGGTGCAGAGTTCTACTTGGGCCTTGAGGATTCGGGAGACACAGACTCAGGCGGGACCAGAGCAGCGTCCCAGGAAGAGAAAGAGTCAGGACGACGGAGAGCCACGAGGCTGTGCGCGCTGCCTGGTGAGAGCGGCGATGGACCCTGTCCTCAAGGAGCCAGGGGTGGATGGGGGGGGGCGGCGTCCCATGAGTACCTTAAATTTCTGGCAGATGTTCTGGATGCTTCTGTCAGGACAGTAAGTGGTCAAAGGGCAGATTCCTCCCAGGCAGAAGCATGCCCCAGCCCGCTTCCTCAGTGGCCTCCGGGCACCATTTGAGAGACTCTGAGCAACACTGAGCTCTTTTCCATTTTCCTTCCACAGCCTGGACCATCTGTTCAATATCCAAGGGTGGACACACCATCTTCTACTCAACATCCAAGGGCGGATGGACCATGTACTGAACATCCAAGGGCGGACGGACCATCTGCTCAACATCCAAGGGCGGACGGACCACCTTCTATCCAATATTTGCTGAGCCTGGACACTCAGGCCATCTCCACATCAATCCAATAAATGCCTTAAGCATGTATCACGGCGTGCAAGTGAGAGTATTTCTTATGCTAAGTTCTCCAAAGTGTGGTTGCTGGGGAAACACACCCACCTCTAGTCGGCTTGGCCAGATGCCCTCTCAAGAGGCTGTTTCTGCTCTCGCTTCCCCAGAAGCCTCCGTGGGCGCTGGCCCCCACGCCCTGCTCAGCGCTGGGTGTGCAGCGTTGGAGGTGTGCGTCTCCAAGGGGAGCGGACCGGTCGCTGGGACAGGCTGAGCTGGGCGTCCCCAAGGCCGGGGCGACTGTGCGCCTTTCCAGTCTTTGCTGATCTGCGCATTTTCTTTGGTGAGCGGCCGGCACTTACCCTTTACTCTTTCCCCACCCGGCGCCTTGCTTCCTGCTCAGGCCTGGAGCCCGCGGAGTTGGAGGGCAGACCCTGCAGTCTTCGCGCAGGGCTGGCTCCATGTCAAGGTCTTGGTAAAGGCCAGCAGCATGGGGGCAGGAAGGAGGGACGTGGGAGATTCTAGGAACACGGAAAGCAGGGGCCTAGAAACTGCTGCAGACATTTAAATTAGCATCTACAGTGCTGTCAGAGAGCCCAACACATTCGCAAAATTAAAACAAAAATCAGGTGTCACCAGAAAGAAGCAGAGAATGATTAAAAAAAAAAAAAACCTATCAGAAATGAGAACCATGGATTCCCTCCATCTCAATGCAAAATGCAAGAACAAAGCTCATCCGTGGTGTGAACGTGGCTCAAGATCAAATCACTGGACTGAGCTGGTCCACTCAGGACAGGGACACGGACGCTCGGCCCACGGGGCCTGACACTTCTCTGGGATTTGCAGGAGAGAAAAGTGGAGAAAATAATCAGATACATCACGAAACTTCGGAGAGCCGAAGAGACACAGACCGTCAGCTTTGACTCAACGGGGGCTAAAGAGGTTCAGATGGGAAACCAGCCTGGGGCCGCTCATGCTCTGGCCGCACCTCGTCGGAAGGTCAGGTGCCAAGGACAGTGGCCCATTGTCTTCCACGGAGGACGGACACTCCAGGAAGGAGCAGGACAAGCATGCCTCAGACTGCTGGCCGGAGACGCTGGACACCAGAGGCTCAGGGAGCCCGGGTCAGGGCCGGCATCCAGCTCGGACTTGACCGCTCCATTTCCAGGTCAGTTTCTTGGAAATCCACTGGCTCAGGGGCACGAAAGGACACGTACAAGCTGCTCTCGGAAACAGCGCTTGCGTGAGTGGAAGACTGGAGCACAAGCATCCTTGAGCAGGGAAACGGGAATCAGGTACCCTGGACTCACAAGAGTCAGCACCACGTGGGCGTTCAGGGGAGAAGCAGCGCTGTGCCGCAGGTGTGGACAGGCCACGGAGACAGCGCGTGCGCGGCCGTGCGGCAGGGAGGTCCATGCCACTCAGAGGCATTTTCACACACATAGGCATGTACGTGCGCATGGACACGTATGTACACACACACACACCACACACCACACACACACCCCACACACTCACCACACCCAACACATACACCCACACACCACACCACACCCCCCCCCCCCCCCCCCCCCCCCCCCACACCACCACCACACCCACACCACACCCCCCCCCCCCCCCCCCCCCCCCCCCCCCCCCACCACCACACACCACACCACCACCACACCACACCACACACCACACACCACACACACCCACACACCACACACACCCCACCACACACAAACACACACACACCACACACACACACCACACACCCACACCACCACCACACACCACACACACACCACACACACACACACACACACCACACACCACACACACACACACCACACACCACACACACCACCACACACCCCACACACACCACACACCACACCACACACACACCACACACCACACACCACACACACACACACACACACCACACACACCACACACCACACACCAACACACACCACAACTACCACACACACACACACACACCACACACACCACACACACCCACACACACCACACACCACACACACGCACCACACCACACATACACCACACACACACACACCACACACACCACACACCCACACACTCACCACACACACACCACACCACACCCACACACCACCACACACCACACCACCCCACACCACACCACCCCACACCACTACACCACACACTCACCACACACCACACACACACACACACACACCACACACCACACACACCACACACCACACACACCACACACACCACACACACCACACACACCACACACCACACACACACCAACCACCACACAAATACCACACACACACACCACACCACACACACCACACACACACCACACACCACACACACACCATACACCACGCACTCACCCCACACCACACATACACCACACACACACACCACACACCACACACACACCCCACACACTCACCACACACACACCACACACACCCCACACACTCACCACACACCACACACACACCATACACCACGCACTCACCCCACACCACATACACCACACACTCACCACACACCACACATACACCACACACCACACACCACACACCACATACACCACACACCACACACACACCACACACACACACCACACACACCACACACACCACACACCACACACACACCACACACACCACACACACCACCACCACACCACACACATACACCACACCACCACACACACCACACCACACACCACACACACCACACACCACACACACCACACACCACACACCACCACACACCACACCACCACCACACACCACACACACACCACACACACCACACACACACACCACACACCACACCACCACACCACACACACCACACACCACCACCACACACACCACACACCACACACCACCACACCACACCCCACCCCACCCCCACACACCACACACACACCCCACACACTCACCACACCCCACACACTCACCACACACACACACACACCACACACCACACACACCACCACACCACACACCACACACACCACACACCACACACCACACACACCACACACACCACACACCACACACACACCACACACACCACACACCACACACACACACCACACACCACACAAATACCACACACACCACACACCACACACCACACATACACCATACACCACGCACTCACCACACACCACACATACACCACACATACACCACACACACACCACACATACCACACACACACCCCACACACTCACCACACACCACACATACCACACACCACACACCATACACCACACACACACACCACACACCACACATACCACACCACACACACACACCACACCACACACACCACACCACACACCACACACACACCACACACACACCATACACACACACCACACACACACCCCACACCACACACACACACCACACCACACACACCACACACACACACACCACACACACACACACCACACACACCACACACACACCACACACACTCACCACACACCACACATACACCACACACACACCATACACCACACACACCACACACACACACACCACACACACCACACACCACACACACACCATACACCACACACACCAAACACACACCATACACCACACACACCACACACACCACACACCACACATACACCACACACACACCACACACACCACACACACCCCACACACCACACACACACCACACACACACACCACACACACACCACACACCACACACACACCCCACACACTCACCACACACCACACATACCACACACCACACACCATACACCACACACACACACACTACACACCACACACACCACACACACACCACACACACCACACACCACACACACCACACAAATACCACACACACACACCACACCACACACACCACACACACACCACACACACCACACACCACACAAATACCACACACACAGCCCACACACACACCACACACACACCACACACACACACCACACACACACCACACACACACCACACACACCACACACACCACACACACACTCACCACACACACACACACCCCGCACACACACCACACACACAAAACACAGACACACACAAAACAGACACACACACACACACACACACCACACACACCACGCAAATACCACACACACACACCACACACACCACACCACACACACCACACACCACACATACACACCACACACACACACACACCCCACATACACACCACACACACACACTACACACATACCACACACCACACACACTGCACACACACACACACACACACACACACCACAAGGGGTCAGGAGGACAAACAGAACTGTGAGCACACCACTTCTGAGGCTCCCAGTGGCCTGCGGGGTGGCAGGTGTGCCCTTGCTTTCTATTTGATAAACTTGTACATCATTTAAACTTTATGCTGTGAAAAAGCCTGGTCATAATTGCAAAACTCTCCAGTAAACTCCACCCTGAACTCTGACGAGGCCTCCAAGACTCAATCTGCCCCAGGGACAGTGTTTGAGAAGTGCAAAGTCTTATTGAAAAATATTGAAAATAAATAGTAAGTTCAAATTTGAAAATGATTGCTGCATGTGGGCAGTAAATTCCTTGTTATTGAAACTCTTGGGTCTCCTTTATTTCCAAATATATTTTTCATACAGAATATGAACAGCTAACTCTTTACAAAAATATTGTGGTTTTTAATTTTAAAAAAGTCCCTTTCTGTGTAGGGTTTGGCAACAGAATACAACGGAATCCCATCCAAATTAAATGTTTTACTGTGTTCAGTTCTATAATGAGAGGCTGGCGGAACCGATGGGACCAGGGTGGTTTAATTTGCAGGCAAGAAATCCAACCCAGTGTGCTTTCAAATTCATGAGATGCCCGTGGATGTGACACCAGCTCCACGGGGACTTCACAGCACATAATACTCCACTGACTTAACACCTGGCAATAGGAGCTACTCAGCCTCGGAGGCTTGGGGAAAGCGCCGGTGAGGAGCAATGTTGAAGGATCCAGCGCAGACACGTGTGGAAATTAAAAGAGAAAATCAAACATAAGGAGTGACATTCCCAACAGGTGGGCACGACAATGCCTGTGGCGGTGCCAGCGTCCGGCGAAGGGCCTGCTCTGTAGCTCTGCTCAGTCTGTTGATCTGCCTGCAGCAGGAGCTCAAGTGAGACCCCCGGACCCTCCTCCCTGGGGGCAGGTGAGCGTCACTGGAAGACGTTTTCAAGCTCCTGGTGGCCAAGTCAGGAAAGCCTGGCTTCTTCCCTCAGGGCCCAGCCTGCTCCTACCCTGGGATTCGGAGAGGAAAGGGCCCTGGTCCAGCCTCAGCCTGCCCTGTGGGCAAGAGGGGCGCTCATGCCACCGTCTGGTCAGTCCAGGCTCCCCGGGCAGCGGGGCCTGAAGAGTCTTGGGGCACAGGTGACACCAAGTTCCCACAGAGCCCAGGACACCCTCCTCGGCCCTCTATAAATACAGGGGCCAACCCAGTCAATCCTAAAGGAAATCAGTCCTGAATATTCATTGGAAGGACTGACGCTGAAGCTGAAGCTCCAATCCTTTGGCCGCCTGATGCGAAGAACTGGCTCACTGGAAAAGGCCCTGATGCTGGGAAAGATTGAGGGCAGGAGGATTAGGGGACGGCAGAGGATGAGATGGTTAGATGGCATCACCGACTTGAGGGCCATGAGTTTGAGTGAACTCCAGAAGTTGTCGATGGACAGGGAGGCCTGGCGTGCTGCAGTCCACGGGGTCACAGAGAGTTGGACACGACTGAGGAATTGAGCAGCAAGAAAACACGGGCAGTGGCCTCCGCCAGGCCCGCGGCTCCCAGGCTCCCTGCCCGGACCCCTGGCCGGCCGTCTGCAGGCACCTGGATGCCAAGTCCTGCTGCTGCAGGCGTGATCCTATGCCCGGTGTCACGCCCCCCAGGCACCCACGGGGGCACCACGTGATCGAGAAGCCACCTGCCTCCTCAGTCTGTGCTCCACGGGGATCCTGGACGGACCGGATGGTGACCTCAGCCCCTCTGCTGCCCTCAGGGCCGGCCTGGCATTTGAGTGTGTCGAGACGGCTGCCCAGCGTCCGAGCAGGGCAGCCTGCCCCAGCTGTGTCCTCTGGCTCCGTCTCCCGGGCTGGCACCTGGTGGGCGCTGTGGGCTCGCCCAGCCCCCGGTGGGTGGCTTGTCTTCCACTGCAGCCAAAGCAGCTTCCTTCCCATCACGGTTGGAGGGCGGTTTGCAGGCGTTTTTCTGGCCCATTTTGCCGACCTTTGCCTGTGTGTTTAGGTCCGGCCCCCAGATGTTGTTGAACGGCAGCCACGTGCCTCCTCTGGCCTCTCCTGGCCGCCTCCTGTTCTCCGGCTGCATCTCTGGTGGGAGGGACCTGCCCTCTGGACACGGGGGGTGATGGGAGCCGCCTGTCCTGCTCGGCCTCTCGGGGGCCTGGGTAGGGCACGCAGGGGTCACCGGAGCTCTTCTCCCGGCAGGCCCCTCTCTGCTGCTCCTCCAGGCTCTGTGGCCCTGCCACCAGGACGTGCCCTGGCTCTGAGAGCGTCACAGGCCTTGGGCACCAGAGATCCAGAGGGGCCCGAGTCTCAGAGTCCCCTCTGATGGCAGCCATGGACACGCGTCCCCTGGGAGCTGTGGGAGAGTAAAGGCCCCCTCCCACAGGCCCACGTCCGGGGGTGCAGGCTGGTTGGGGGAGGCCCTGCGGGGCCCCAGGGGGCAGTGTCTGTGAACAACCGGCCGCCTCCCGGAGCTGTGCGTGCTCTCACGTAGCAGAAGAATATGCTATAAATTTGCCATTACAACAAAGTCAGCATGTCTTTTTTATTAAGAATGTCACGGAGCCAGGTATTTGCGTTTCTGTTGTAGCTGTGTATATCAGTCCTTTAGCTCAAAGAGCACTCCCCCTCCGCTACAGGAAGAGCACGTGCCGGGAAGAGCTGGCCATTCCCGGAGGACGAGGACCGAGCGAGGTAGTCTCCGCGGAAGGCGCCCACCCTCTCGGGTTTCCGGACGGAAACAGTGAATCCCTGCTTGCCGACATGAACAGGGCGGGGAGGACTCCGTGCCGCGTGGGGAGGACTCCATGCTGGGGAGCGCTGTCCTGTCCCCCCGCTCATCCTGAAGCCCCACGACTGCGGTGACCACTGTGTCCCGGCGGGGACAGGGACCTGGAGGTCGGCTCTGCGAGGTGCGTGCACCTGACCGAGAAGGAGCGGGCCCGGGAGGCGGCCCTCTGCTGTCCTGGTGGGCCTGTCCTTCCCCCGAGAAAACTGCGGACCCACCACATGAGCTTGGCATTGCAGGGGCTGTTGTCGGGCAAGAGTCACCAGGAAGGGGAACGACACCCACTGAGCCGGCCCGCCTCGCCGGGCGGAGCCGCCAGGGCTCTGTTGCTTCTGCTGGAGGACGTGCTCCTCGCTAACCCCAGAGCTGCAGTCTCGGTCCCGTACTGATGTGTGCGATTCCTTGTGGGGCAAACGCACCAGCGTTCTCACCCAAGTGGGCTCCGCGGTCACCCGCCCTCTCACCCAGCCAGCTAGGTCCTGACGTCCCCCTGGGGCCCCCATCGCCTACACCGCTGACAAATCCTCTTTCACCATCAGTTCAGCTCTGCCCCAGGATCGCAAGGGCAGCTGAGACCGTCGGCAGCGCGTTTGGCCAGGCCTGGGGCTGCTGTGCACGAGTCGTCTTCTTTAACGCTCCCCGGGGCTTCCTGGAGCTCCCCCTCCAGCTCCTGCAGTCTCCGTGATAATCGGGCGGTGCAGCCACACTCCTTTCTTCCCGACCGGCGGCTCCTCAGGGCAGGTCCTGGACTCAGATGCTCTCGGCCGCTGACCAGGGCCCAAC
Source organism: Capra hircus (assembly GCF_001704415.2). Classification (NCBI taxonomy): domain Eukaryota; kingdom Metazoa; phylum Chordata; class Mammalia; order Artiodactyla; family Bovidae; genus Capra; species Capra hircus. The sequence goes on along the minus strand of NC_030827.1, from coordinate 70,848,351 downwards.
ACAGGGGCTGACTGGCTGAGGAGAGGAAGAATATGTGATGAAACGGATAGAGGCTTCATGCTGCGTCTAGCCCCTTCACAAGGAGGAGGTCGCACAAAGTAAGAGCCGACCCTGCAGCAGCCGTGTGCGTCCGGTGTGAGAAACGTTCTTTGGCTCTGACCAGGCCGGGGGGCAGCTCAGGTAGACGCCGCTGGGTCAGCGACCAACGCCCGGACGACATGTGGCTGACAGCTCTGCAGGTGGGTCTCGATCTCAGCGCGGGGCTCTGGCGGCCTGTGGCTTCCTACGCTGGTTAGGACAGCTGGGGCTTTAAACACCTTTCGCGGGAGTCCGTGGTGTGAAAGCCCCGCAGGCACTAAGCAAGCGGAGCATCCTGGACACACGGGGCTCTGCCCTGCCCCCCAAGGCTGGTTCATGGGCAAATGAGTTAAGGCCATTGACCTCCATCTCCTCGGATTTCCCATCCCTGGTTCTTCACGGTTACAAAACAGCTACTGGAGCCCCGGATGTGGGCCGACCTCCCTTCATCGGAGCCTGCGCGGTGCCTGGTGTGTAGTGCTGACCTGGCCGGGCCGCGGTGCCCATTTATGGGGCTGCAGGGTGCTGTGAGGGTGGTCTCTGGTTGTGACTGACATGGGAACCAGTGGACTCTGAGTAAAGCAGGCGAGCCTAGCCCTGGGGGTGGGCTCCTCCAGCCGGGTGAAGGGCTCAGGAGCAGAGAGGTTTGCCCTGGAGCGTGTAACACAGATGCCCGCCAGGGCTCCCAGCCGGCCGGTCTGCTCTGCAGAGTTCAAAGCAGCCGGCATGCCCTGCACCAGCCCCTGGGAGTCTGAGTGTGAGTGTGAGCGCCACAGGCTCTGGTTCTCTGAGGGGCCTGGCCAGTTCAGCCCTGAGTACGCCTGTGTCCTTGCCCAGAGGGTCTGAGCCTGTCACTCGGGCGTGCCTGGCTGCTCCGCAGGCCTGGAGCCTGGGGGTCTCACCTGTCCTGCCTCCGAGGTGCAGGGGAAAGGGAGGGGACTGGGGGGGGGAGGTCTGCCATGTCCACGGCCTGCAGTCCAGATGCGGGGGGGACCGCAGAGGACCACGAGGTCCGCACTGTCCCCTCTCCTCCTGCGGCCCGTGAGCTGCTGCCAGGCCTGTTTCCTTGTCTGTTTCCCGCACAAAAGCCCTGTGTGCCTGGAGCACACGGTGAAAGCCAGGAAGCTCGCTGGGGCCGCAGGGCCGCGGGGCCGTGGGGCCGGGCCTGCCAGAGTGGGAGCTGCTGCAGCAGCGGGTGTGCCCCAGGTGTGGGAAGGTGGCGTTGGGTGGCCCCCGCTGTGGCAACGAGGACAGCAGAGCATCAGGCGGCCCCTCACTCCTCCGGACGATGGCGCAGTCATGTGAGCACGTGGATGGCTGGAGGGCCAGGGCTGAGCTTCCTGAGCTGTCCCGGGGCTCCCCCTGCCCTCCAGTCAGAAACGCGGCACCTGTGGGGAACCACAGGCTGCAGTGACCACTTCTGTCTACTGCCGTCTGGCCCAGGCCAGCCCTTTGTCCTGGAGAGGGCAGGGTGTGTGTGCATACACATGTGAGTGTGTGCATGATTGTACACATGGCGTATGGGCGTGAGTGGGTGCATTCATGTGTGTATACAGTACCTGATATGTGCATCCGTGTAGGTGTGAGCATGTGTGAGCACGTGTGGATGTGTGCATCCATGTAGGTGTGTGCATTGAGTGTGTGTGGATGTGTGCATCCGTGTAGGTGTGAGCACATGTGAGCATTGAGCACATGTGTGTGCATTGAGTGTGTGTGCATGTGTGCATCCATGTAGGTGTGAGCACATGTAAGCACATGTGGATATGTGCATCCGTGTAGGTGTGAGCACGTGTAAGCACGTGTGGATGTGTGCATCCATGTAGGTGTGTGCATTGAGTGTGTGTGGATATGTGCATCCGTGTAGGTGTGAGCATGTGTGAGCACGTGTGGATGTGTGCATCCATGTAGGTGTGAGCACATGTGAGCATTGAGCACATGTGTGTGCATGTGTGCATCCATGTAGGTGTGAGCACATGTAAGCACATGTGGATATGTGCATCCGTGTAGGTGTGAGCACGTGTAAGCACGTGTGGATGTGTGCATCCATGTAGGTGTGTGCATTGAGTGTGTGTGGATGTGTGCATCTGTGTAGGTGTGAGCATGTGTAAGCACATGTGGATGTGTGCATCTGTGTAGGTGTGAGCACGTGTAAGCACATGTGGATGTGTGCATCCGTGTAGTTGTGTGCACGTATGGATTCGCACATCCGTGAATGTGAGCATCCATGTGCACACCGATAGGTGTCACCTGGGTGCCTCCCAGCTCCTCTCCTCCCTGGGGCCCAGAGGCTGGGTCTGTGGCAGGGACGTTGTTTCTCTCCTCTAAGCCCTAGGGGCTGGTTTTCCCCAGACACCTGGACAAATCGGGCCAGCTCCGCTGGGGGCGACCACGTCCCTGAATTGACTTGCTTCTCATCACAAGCACACAGAGAGCTTCTGTGTGCTTGTAATGAGCGGCTTTTCCTAAAGAGAAACAGCAGCAGCCGCAGGAGCGCACGCGGGTTCTGTAAACTTGTAATCACGGGTGTCAAACAGCGAGCAGCATTTTCCCGGGGAAGACAGAAGCCCTGGGAAATACCACGGTGCGGGGGCCGAGGCCGTGTTTCCTGACAGAAGTTAATTCTGAACTAAGTATTCCAGGAAGGAAAGCGGGGGACATTTTTGCATGTCTATCATTTGTCCTCAGAGGGCATGGAACAAATATGTTTCTTAACGGGTGACACCAGCACTATTCTGGGTGCCTCGGGCTATCTGCTGTTTTCCAGTTTGCAGAATTGCAGGCTTAGAAAACAACTCTGCATTAAGAGGAACGCACAGTCCAGGCTGATCATAACCACGGGGAATCAGACCCTACCAGCCGAGGAAGGGGTCTGGGGGGAGACGGTGCGGGCAGGGGTGGGGGGTTTCGTCTCTCCCGGCTCCTCTCGCTCCCAAGGCCCAGAGGCCCCAGCAGTTTGTGCCCCACCTAACCTTGGCTGTCTCCTGTGGGTGTGTCTTCCTCTCTTGTGGGTGTGTGCACTCTTGTTCTAGCTTGGAGCCATCCCTACCTACTCTTTCCAGAGGAAGCTGGGGCAGCCCCAGCGAAGGGCGGCTCCGGTTGGGAGCTAAACCTGGAGGTTCCCCCTTTTGAGAACCAGGTCTCCAACCGCCTGCCCTGGGGCCAAGCTGCAGCCCTCTCAGCCCAGAGTCCCCTGGTGGTCTTGCTGGGGGGTCTCCAGGGGGCCTTCCTCCCTGGCCCTTAGCCCAATCCCCTTCTAGGCCATGGCCTGGCCATCACTCAGCTTTCTGGTCTGGAGGGGAGGGGACAGACAGGTGCTGGGGCCTTGGTCCCCAGAGAAGCTCCCTCAACTTCGTCCAAATGGGGCATCTGAACCTTGTCTCAAAACTGTCCCCGAGGGACACTACAGGCGGCCTGACAGACTGGAAGCTGGACAGTGGACCCTGGGACCCGCCTGCGTGGTCCCCAGCGCCAGACCCCAGCTGCTCGCCTCCGTCAGCACCCTGAGGGTGCAGCCCCGGCAGGCAGAGCGGTTTCCTTTGGCCTTGTAATTCAGATCAGCACACACATGTACACACATGCACGCAGGCTCCCTACATGTGCACACACACCACACATGTGAACACACATATAGACACACACCGCACATGGAAACACACCACACACATGAGCACACGTGCACATGCAAGTACACACATGCAGGCTCCCTGCACACACGCACTACACACGTGCACACACATAGGCACATGCCATGCACGGGAAGGGGCCACACATGAACACATGCATGTACACATATGTACGCAGTGCATGCAGGCTCCATACGTGTGCACACACATCACACATGGAAACACAGCGCACACATGAGCACTCATGTACACTCATGTACACAATGCACGCAGACTCCCTGTGTGTGCACACACACCACACACATGAGCACACACATGAGCACACACCACTGGCACATGCAGACACCATGCATGTGCACACACAACATCCACACATGCAAACACACTGCACACATGTACACCACACACGTGCATGCGTGCACACGGCGTGCCTTCAAAGGAGCCCCAGTGGGTCTCTGTGTCATCAGAAGCCTCCCCTAAGGTGACCGAGCCACCGGAAGTCCCTGTGGGTGGTCCTGAGCAGGAATCAGAACCTGGGCTCTGGGTCGGCGCTACTAGCGGCTCTGGGGAAAGCCCGCCTGCCCTTGCCGGCTCAGCTCATGAGGACACTTCACGAGGAGGCTTCTCAGCAGTCACTGCTGTTTACAAGTCATAGGGTCGGGGGCTCTTCCTGTGGCCTCAGGTCCAGCTGGGAAGGCTGGGATAGTGAGGCTGAGGCCTTAGTAAGTGGACTCCCCGCCTCCCAGCGCCTTCTCTGGGGCTCGAGTTGGGCCCAGGGCGTCTGCTCCCCGCCCGGCTCCCGCCTATAAATATCAGCAGTGGCAGGTCCGCTGTCAGCACAGCTGATGGACGGTCCTCACCTGCTATTACGGCCTGTGACTGCACGGAAATTAATTTAAGTGGTAGTTAATTTCTAATGAATTCCACTCAAGCGGTTAATATGGTCCCTGGGTGTTATGGTAACCTTCACGGATCACTGCTTTATGTAAATAAATTCTACTTTACGTGGTTTTATTAGAAAAGAGAGTGAGATTGGGGAGTCTGGCTGGATCTTGTCTGCAAACGCACACGGCGAACCCTCTGCAGGAACTTGGTTTAAAAGGGAGGGGGGGACGCTCATCGGACTTCTCCTGGGTGCTGAGCTCCCCGGGGTGCTAAGCCACCCGGCTCCATGCTCTGAGCAAATGTCTCCAGGTCTGGTGTGTTCCAAGGAGGAGAAGGAGGAGGAGAGCTTTCACCTTAAAAACCCTTGCAAGTTCATGGCAGACCCATGAGAAGATGGCCTCTGAAGCTTCCATCTGAGGCTGCGGCTGGCCAGGGGCAGGGGGTGCCTGGGCAGGAGGAGCAAAAGGCTCTCGGGGAAGCGGACCCACCTCTCCGTGCACAGGGGTGGGGGCTTCCATGCCCCCGAGGGGATGAAGGTGAGGATGACTCTTCAATGACCCCCCGGGTCTGTGTGCAGCGGCGGCATGAGGTTGGGGCTGGACCTGACGGGGTTGCTGGCAGCCAGCACCTAGGCGCATCTGGAGTTCACACAGATGACCTGGGCTCACCCGTCTGCTATTCTAGCTCAGACTGGCCTCCCGGCACTCCAGATGTGCAGCTTCAGTGACAGGCATTTTTTGCTTACAGTCCTGGGGGCTGGACACCCGAGACCAAGGTGTCAGTGGGCTCTTCCCAGGCCTGCGGAGGCCACCTTCCCGCCGTGTCCCCACAGGGCGGAGCGCGAGCTCCCTGGGGCCTCCACACACCAGGCAGCATGTCGGGGCTCCAGAGCCCCACCTTCGTCACCCTGTCTAAGCGCGCTCCCCCAAAGCCTCGCCTCTGACCGCCACACTGGGGCAAGGGCTTCCAGGCGGGGTCGGGGGCCAAGGGCGTCCGGTGTCCCACGGCAGCGCGCTGGCCTTCCATCTCCCCAGCTCCGTGCTCTCACACGGTTCGTGCCTCTGGTCTCCCTCTCAGCCAGGGTCTCCCAAGCCGTGGCCGTGGTGGAGTCCTCTCATCTCACATGGGCAGCTGGCTGGCCAGACTGACCCCTGGGCTTCTCGCCCACCTCCCCCTGAGCGGTGTCCATCCGCTAGCCTTGCTGATCTTGTTACATGGCCACTGAAGGCTCCCAGGGCAGTGTCCAGGAGATGCCTGGAGGTGCTGGGTCTCTGGGAGGACACTCTGGCCAGAGTCTGACCATGGGCCTCCTGAACTGAGAAATTAGCGTCTGCTGTCCACAGGCCACTGCTTGTGGGTCTCTGTTACACGGTTTGAAAGGACTTAGACTGGCCGTCCAGAGAAATGGACTCAGAAGGATGCGGTCTAGGAGCTGGCCCGTGAGAGCTGGGGGCCCAAGTCTGGAGACCAAGGGCAGCTGGCTTTCAGGGACCTTGGGGAGGTGTGACGTTCCCACCATGTCCACACCTGCAGGCTGGGGACTCCGGCAGGGCGTCTGCGTCGGTCTTGGGCTGAGTGCCTCCTTCTCAGGGCCAGTGGACTTGTCTCCCAGGCCTTGCCCTGGTCGGGTGAGGCCCGCCCACAGTGGGAGGGTGACCCACGGGACTCAGAGGCCGTGGCTTGCAAGCTCGTCCCATCCGCGGGGGCCTGCTCGTCAGACGTCCAGGCCAGTGCCTGCCCCATGTGCTGTCTCGGCGGCCAGCTCTCTGGGTGGTCAGGCGGTCACCACAGGCACCCGCTGCAGCTGCAGAGCCAGCTGAGGATCTCTGCAGAGAGCGACTGGTTGGGATCCCCGACCCAGAAACCCTCCTAGCCCCCAGAACCTACAGAGTCTAGGTGGCGCCCCTGCCGCACCAGCTCCTGGGGGCCCCAGGCCCCTGCTCTGCCCCCTGCATCCCGTGTCCCTCCTGTGGTGGCCGGAGGGGCCCCCCTCACCTCCCAACCCCAGGCACTGCCCTCCAGGCCTGGGCAGAGGTGGCACTGGGTCCCCCTTCACTGGGCCATGCCGGTCACCAAGGCCGTTTCTGGAGTGGGGAGACACATGTCTGCCCCCCTACGCGACCAGACCATCCCGCCTACCACGCACACGCTCTGGATCCTGTTCACTGAGCCTCAGGCTTCCAGCTCCCGTGGCCCCGTTGGAGGCCCCGGAAACCCCAGACCACAAACTGCGCTTTGAGGCTCTGCCGGGACCACCATGTCCCCCACTCGGGGCTGATTCTGCAACTATCCAGGCTGCCACCTGCCGGGGTCCAGCCCCGGTGGATCCAGGGTGATTTGAAGGTGGGGACGGAATCGGCGTCCTAGGAAAAATCTTAATTACAGATACAGAGAGAGACTAGAAACGGATAGTGTAGTAGGAAAATTAGTGGAGAAAAAGAGGCTGAATAACTTGGTTTATGTGGAATAGCATCCATGCTCCAGATGGGAATTCAGCCAGGAAAACGGGGAGCGAGAAAGAAACGACACGGGGGAATCAGTCTTTCCAGAAACTGATCCCATTTCTTTATTTTTCAGGTTTGTTTATATACCTTTTTGTTATACACAGGGATGAATACAGAGTCACGCGGGGGTCAGCAGACCTGACCCTTGTCACAATCAGGTGCTTCATATAAAATTATACTAAGGTCTTATGGGTTTGACATCATCTTCTGGCCATGAAACCTGCTGACATTTTATGGCCCTTTCTGACACTGGTCAGTTAACCAGAAAACTTATTTTTCCAGGGGCAATTTTTTCTTAAATCAGGCGCCGCCCTACAAATAAAGTTGCATTCCTATAGGGTGAGGATGTAGTGAGTTACAACTAGGAAAGGAATTCACTTAGCCTAAAGTTTAACATGATTAATCTTAAAGGTTAATACTTATTTTTCCTATATGCTAGTTATATTCATTATAAGAGCCAGGAATATGGGGATTTAGCAGCAAATATTGGCTCAACAAATGTAAACCCTTCACCAATGTTCCCCTTAAGATCTATTTAGTCTTAAGATAGTGATAAAGTTACATTTTTGCATAGCAAGGACACAGTGATTTATAACAAAGTACAGTGATCTATAACAAAAGAGAAGATTCATTAACTCAAAAGTCTAGTATTGCTAACATCAAAAACTACTATATTTCCTTTTCTATATTCCAAATACATTGATTAATATATTCCCAGGTGCCTAAGGATATGGAGGCCTGGCGGCAATCACTGACTCAACAATGAGAAAAGCCCTATGCTAATACTCCAAACTCTCTGTGCTGTTTATGGTTGAGAGGTTGTCACACAAGGTAGTCTGTCAGCAGAGAGGTTTGACCTGAGACACCCTTGTCACACCCAGGGCAGGGAATTAGCAGTGATTATTGGAAGGACAAATGAAAAAACCCTTCACCGATATAATTCCTAATCAACCCACTATACTATACTAATAATTTTCTAACTTCTCAAAAGAGTCTGTATTTAGAAAGTTTTAAAGCATCTCGTGCCTCTCAAGGTTGGGAGGCTGTAAACAATCACATGTGGCCTGATGAACCTGATCAGGGAGGCTAGAGGACCTCCAGAGGAATTTCTAAGTTGAAACACTCTTGAAACGCCCAGGAATTTTTATTAACTGGAGCTGCAAGTTGACTCCTTCTCCGAGAGAAATGGTGATGGGGGAGAACCCCCCGTAAAGTCAGAGGTGTAGGTGAGAGCATGAAACAGACTCTGGTTTTGGGGTAGATGCGCGGGAACAGGGGGTTTCCTGAGGCTTGATCACGCCTTTTCGTATGCCAAGCCTCCTTCCTCATGACCTTTGCCATGGGCGGAGCTCCTCACGCCGGCCCCCGGCAGCCACCCGACTCACGGAGACGCCCAGGCAGGTGTTTGTCTGCCCGGCTGACCGGTGTCCCGTGTCCACACCCACAGACGGCTCCCTTGCGGCTGCAGATGCCCCATGTTTCCCGCCAACCCATGGAGTTTATCCCCACGCGGGGACACAGCCTCGGCCAAGGCTCGAGGTGCAGGCTTCGGGTCTTGATCTGAACTCTTCCCCGACAGCTGGGCGGCGGGAAGGCTGTGCCACATAAAACTGCTTCTCAGGGTATCAACTGAACTTGGAGTCACACATCCTCCCCTGCCTGCCGCTGGGGGCCGTCACCTGTCGCCCTCTCACCGAGGTCCTGCCTGCTCCCGTGGTGCCTCACTCCCTCATTTGGACGGGGTGGGGACGTCCTCGATTCTCAGATCTGTCCCCCTGCCTCAGCCTGGCCTGGGCAGAGCCCCCGGGCCACCCTCAGCTCCCTCCAGTCTGCCCCTGCTCCCCCGCCCCACCCCTGGGAGCCTGTGCTCACCACCCACCCCGAGCACACGTGGGACCAGCCCAGCCTCTGCCCCAGGCATTCTGCCCCTCTGCCCACCTCCCTGGGTTCTGGGGAGGGAACCTGGGCAGTGGGACCAGCCCAGCCTCTGCCCCAGGCGTTCTGCCCCTCTGCCCGCCTCCCTGGGCAGTAGAGGCCTGTATGGGGCTGCAGGCAGGATTCCTCCTCCTCCTCTGCACCCAGGGCAGTTTCTGGCACGTAAGCAAAATTGCTGGGTGAATTGGGGAAAGTAGCTTAAAAGGATGAAAGGGATGAGGACAGGGGGCAGCTGGTGTTCAGTTTGTGCTCTAACCCTTCCCTCCTGGACTGCCTGGAATGTTGGACCTAATAGCTGGAGCTCCAGCCACTATAGTGTGTCAAGAGGTTGCCGTTAGAATAGAATCAAGCACCGAGAATTATGGGTAACGAGAGGCCAGAAAGAGACAGCTGCCCTAACAGCCCGCAGTGCCCTTCTGATGGCCTTCCTCCACGTGCGTGGGCGGGACGCTGGCACGTCGCTTACGTGTGTGTGCTATTTCCAGCCTCTGTCCCTTGCAGTGGAGACAATATACAGCTGATTCATATTGTCAGGCTATCAGACAGGATGACTGCCACGCATGGATCCCAACACCTACCAAGCGTCTGGCCCAGGACACAATGCAGAAGTGGACAAATAAGGGATCAGCCACGACGTTTGACTCACTTACCTGAGAAGACGCCTTGATTCTATCATCTCAGACGACAAGCTAGGTGGTTACACCAATCAAAGTTATAAGTGAAAAACTGGCTTCGTTTTAGAATAGGTGACTCCATATCATCAACTACTGAGAGAATCGTTACGCCTTTAGACAGAAATCTTAGGGGAAAGCCGCACTCTGGACTTCCTGAAAGGCTGAAGTGAGCTGCCGGTGTTTCTGCGCCGCGATCCGTATTGTGCTTAGTGTAACGGCATCGCTGTCTAAGTAAGAACATGCATCACTTTCTGGGGAGAAGGCAGTGAATCTTTCACGATGCCAGCCAGACGAGGAATCTGTCTGAGCTCCCACGCGGGAGCTGGTTGCCTGGGTCCCAGAGGCTGGCCAGAGCTGGCTTCCGGAGAGCTCTCTTCCCGTTTCGGCACCGCACAGCCACCCCCAAATACTCTTGCAAGACAGCGCTGTTTGTTCTGTCAATTTCTCATTTTTTTTCCTGTGCTTTTTAAAACTGAAAAATGAAACTGGAAGGAAAAATAACTGATCTCTCATTGGAAATCACCACCACCAATTACAAAACAGGACAAAAGGCCTTACACAGCAAAAAAGTAAAAAGGAAAAAATTCACACAGAGGCAGCAGAATGCCCTGAACTGAAAACACTTCCACATCCTGCATCAGCCTGCTGAAGATGCTGGGGCAGAGCCGCCTGGGGACGGGAGGGTGCCCCGCGGCTGCTGACACGGGCCACTGTCCGGGTGCCCTCGACTTCAGGGCAGTGATGGAAACAGGGCAGGCCCGGGAGCTGCAGGATTTGCTTGCAGATTCTCAGGACTTAAAGGAGGGTCAAGCTTGCTACCAGGGAGAGAGCCTGGGTCTGAGTTGGAGAGAGAGACCAGCACTGCGTCTCAGGCATCTTTGTGCGTGTTGAACAGTTTGAATACATCATTCAGTACCGATGAGTAATTTAAGTGAAAACTGTTTTCAAAAATCTTCGATGCCACTTGTAGTGAATCAAACAGCACCTCCTGTCACAGCTATGTCTTTAAAACCCGAGAATGCGACCCTACTGGAAACAGGGTCTTTGCCGACATCATGGAGTTAGGGATGTCGCGATGAGGTGGTCCTGGACTAGGGGGTGAGAACGCATTTCTGTTGCTTGGAGCCACCAAGGTGGAGAGTTTGTTAGCAGCCCAGGGAAGTGACACTCCCATTTTTGCCCCTAAATCATCTTGGCTTCTAGTCAGGATCACTTGATAAACAATGAATGGAGTAAGTTCTTTCCTTCCTTACTTTCCATCTTAAACTTGTACCCATTTGTAATGAACCAGGGGGGACTCTGTAAAGCTGTTCAGCTCATAAGGCACAAGAATAAAACACAACCCAACAGCTGCTCACCCGGTCTCTCCAAAGAACAGCCAGAGAGCTGCTGTGTCAGGGGAAGGATTTTACTCTCAAAACAGGTCTTTTTCTTATTCTTCCCAAAGAATAAATTCCTTTATCATGATAAAAAAAACCATTCGGTGAGTTCTTAAGACTTCACATTTTACGTTTAGGGAGAGCCCATTGTTTCAAGATTTAAATTTTGCAGCAACCACAAAAAGCCAAAAACAGCCCAAGAGCCTGCAGGAGGAAGGATGGGGTCCTCACTGGGAGAAGCCAGAAGATGGAAGGAAACTTCCCAAACAACCGCCTGCTGTGTGATTTGATAAAGAAATGCATGTAAGTCGGCAGAGAGGACAGTACAAGCCGGACACGGGCAGAAACCACCGTCTCCTTTATTACGCTTTAGTTTTCACTTTTAATTGGAGGGTAACTGCTTCGCAGCGCCGTGTTGGTTTCTGCACACAGCAGTGTGAGCCAGCCATAAGTGTGCATACAGCCCTCCCTCTTGACTCCCTCCCACGCCTCCCCCTGTCGCCCCCCTCTAGCTCTTGTGTGCTCTTTAACTTCTTTCTGTTTCCGTACTAACTCTGACTTTTCCGGCCACGCTGGGTCTTCGCTGCTCTGTGTGAGCTCTCTCCAGTCTGGGTAAGCGGGGGCTTCTCACCACTGCGGCACCTTCTCTCGTCAGGACGCACAGCTCTAGGCTCCGGGCTTCCGGATGTGCAGCATGTGGGCTTAGCTGCTCTCAAGCATGCGGAACCTTCCGGGACCAGGGATTGAACCCATGTCCCCTGCGCTGACAGGCAGATTCTTAACCACTGGACAGCTAAGGAAGCCCCCACTTCCTCTTTTAAGATTAAAGAAGTGCAGAAGGGGAAAAGAGCATGGAAGGCCCTTGAAAAATTAAAAACAGAACTACCATATGATGCGTTAACTCCACCTCTGGGTGTTTATCCAAAGAAAACAAAAGTACTGACTTGAAAGGAGCCCTGCATCCTTATGCAGCTTTATTCCCAAGAACGGAGATACGGAATCAAGCCAAGTGTCCAGTGTTGCCCTTTAGTCGCTGAGTCCTGGCTGACTCTTTTGTGACCCCACAGACTAGAGCCTGCGAGGCTCCTCTGTCCATGGAATCCTTCAGGCAAGAAGAGTGGAGTGGGTTGTCATGCCTTCCTCCAGGAGATCTTCCCAAACAAGGGACTGAACCCAGGTCTCCTGCATTGCAGGCAGATTTAGTCTGAGCTACCAGCGAGGCCCCAAAAGAAAGGGTACAAAGTTCCGACTGAAAGTTGCTGAAGATTAGAAGTTCTCGGGGCAAGGAAAGTCTCTAACTACATGCAGTGACTGTGTTAGCTAGGCCATCGTGGTGGCTGTTTTCAATATACACAAATACTGAATCCTGATGTTGTACATCTGAAACTAATATAATGTCATGTGTTTCAACGAAAATGGAAGAAATGCTCAGAATGAATTATACTGGGTTCCAACTTCTGGGGCTCACGCTCCGGGGACCCCACAGCCCTCCAAGGAGACTGAGGTCGGAAAGTCTTGAACGCAAGCAGGTGCCTGCAGCCTCGGGTCGGCTCCGCGTGGTGGCTCACTGATGTCAGGGAAGCCTGGAAAGGCGAGCGTGTCCTGGCCGGACACTGAGGGGAGGGGAGCGGCAGGCCCCGCGTGGACAGCTGGCCGTCATCCTGCTTCAGGGAGACCTGGGAGCTCGGACTCCAGGCGGTCATGGCATCAGCCCATAGACACATTGACCCTGACCGACGGAGCCCCCTGAGTGATTGGCTGGGGACAGGAGGTGCCTGCAGGGGCCGAGGGTCACTTTTTCTCTCTCCATCTTTCTGGTTCATTCTCTTCAGTAAGCAGATTGTTCACAGAAGTTTACATTTTCCTCCTAGATACCATTTATCAAAGTAAGATATGAACCTAATTCCTTAAGAAAACCTACACCGAAAAGAAAACCTCCATTCCCATCCCATCCCACCCTCCCTGAGAGCTGCAGATAACTGCTGTTTTGGTGTGCATTGCCCCAGAACTTCTTACACCGTTTCCCAAACATTTTTACTTGGAAAACACACGTACACATTTCTAAGAGTTTACTCGATGTCCAGTTTTCTTCATACACTTAATAATCAGAAACTTGGGGCTGGCGTCGGTCATGGCTCGGAGAGCCATCGTTTATCTCAGGGCCGCGTGACCTACCCTCCTGGGACCACGTCATCATCGGCTTGACCGTCCACCCCCGGAAGAGCCTTTGACTGTTTTTTTCTGCCCTGATAAGCACAGCCCTATGGATTCGTGTGTGTGAGCATCTCACTGAGATGACGCCGAGTGCAGTCAGGATAAACGTGTTTTACACATAAGAGTTGCCGGGTGTCTGGAGGCACCACTACCTGTAGTTTATGGGAAGCTCTGTTCGTGGGTTCCACCTGGACAATGTGCTTCTTAACGTCTGCAAATCTGCTGGGCAGACGTGCACTGCACGTTTGTCTCGTTTCCTGGTTACTGGTGATACGCCCACATCTCTACGGGGCCGCCTGGACACGCGCCTGTTCACGTCTTCCACCCACTGTCGTCAGCTCATGGGGCCCTTCTCCAGGGATGCTCCTTCTGGCACCTGAGACCTTTACCCTGCTGTTTGGCTCTCACGCATGGGGCCCGTCTTGTCCCACAGGATGTGGTGACGGGAACCCTTGCCCTGGGTGGCTGAGGGCCGCGAGAGGGATGTGTCCACACCTTCTGGGGAGGTCACTGACTGGGACCTCGGGCCTGGCTCCTGGCTGGTAGCGTAAGGAAACCCTGGGCCCCCAAGGCTGCACTTCTCAGAGGGGAGGCAGCAGGGCAGGACCGTGACCTCAGCACGGAGAGCGCCGCCCTGAGACATGGGGCGCTGCACCCTGGACTCGGAACCCCGGGGCCGGGACTGGCTCCCCTCGGGGACCGAGGGCCGGGCATGGCGTGGCCTCTCTGCAGCAGGGGGGAGGCGAGGCCACGCCAGCCTGGGGATCTGATGCTCTTCCCATCGGAGGGCGGTGCTGATGTACGTACTCATGAAGCCACTGACTCCTGGACTTCACGGAGCAGATGGAGGGGTGTCAGGGAAGCAGAGCAGGAGAGAAACAGCCATTCCCACCAGGTGTGGAGTGCACCTGCCAGGCAAGCCTGTCTAGTGTCTTCCTTCTTGACCCCCGGCGTCCACACTGTGCTTGAAAGATCTTCACAGATTGCTGCCTCCTGGCCTCAGCTGATCTTCCGGTTGTGCTGTGAGCCGGGGCTGTTGGGCTGGTCCATGGGGTACTGGGAGGAAGCCAGTCATGCTCTGACCTTTAAATAGAGACGAGTGAGCCCCAGAGAGGAGCGACTCATTCATCCACGGTAGCCTGTGACAGGTGACCCTGGACACTGGCTCCAGGTCACAGTCTGTGGAGTCCCCAAAGCAGTTCTGCCGACTCAGTTCACACCCACTGCGCACACACGTGTGCATACTCATGCACCCATGCATACAGTGTGCACAGCAATTCACAAGGGCACGCCTGTGCACACGGCACCCACACATACATGGACACACGTATGCACACACGCTTCTAGTCTCAGACCAAGGACGGTAAACACATTTAATCAACGTCCAAAATACATTTATATAGGTACAAACGAGTTCACTCTTCCGTGACCTACAGATGGTTATGCAGCCCTCCCCGCTCACCCTGGAGGCTGGCATGCTGAGAGCATGACTCTCAATCCACAGGCCGCAGCGGGGGTGGCTGAGCAGAAACAGGGCAGCCTCGGAAGAACACGCCCTCTGGCTGGAGGAAGCCAGCTTTCCCTCCACCCGACGCCCATCTGCCCGCCGGAGCATCAGCACAGCTGAGTTCACACTGGAGGTAAGAGGGCGCCGGTCCCAGGTGGGGCTCTGGCTTGGTCGGATCCCGGGCCGAGAGGACGTGGGCCGCAGGGGGTCTGGCGCCGGAAGGCTGCCGGCGTCCGCGCGCCATCGCCCTCGCCGTGCGGCAGCGCCTTTCCCCGGGCAGGGCTTCTACAGCTGCCTCTGCTTGTGCTTCGGGTCGGTCTTGCAGTGGATGAACCAGCGCCCGCGCCTCTTCACCAGGTAGCAGCCCCTGCAGCGCTTCTTGAGGACGCCCTTGGTCTTGAAGCCCAGGGCGGGCTGCAGGCCGAGCGCCGGGCGCGCGGTGAGGAGCGCGGCGACCAGGCTGGGGGGCGCGCGGGCGGCAGGGCCGGCGCGCGGGGGGCCCGGGGCGAGCGCGGAAAGCGGGCGGCGCCCCAGCTGCAGCAGCGGGCCCACGGCGGAGGCCACTCTCCTTAGGAGGGCGGTGGCCATGTCGTGGCTGGACCTGGGGACGGAAAGGAGTTGTCACAGTGGCCGGTGGCTCGCGAAGCCGAGAAAACCGCCCTCCCCGCGCCCCTGCGCTCAGGACACGGGGCCCGGGAGGCAGCGTGTCCCCGGGAGGATAGAGCGCGGCCAGGCGCACGGGGTCCCTCTCTGATCCCGGCACCGAGTCCGGGGTCCCCGGCCGCGGGGCCGCACGAGGCCCGCGTCCACGCTCCCCTCGGGCGGCCCGGTCCGGGTTCACAGGGCACAAGGCGTGAGGTCCCGGACGGTGCCCGGCCCGCACCCGCGGCTCAGCGGGGGAAATCGCGGCCAGGGGTCCCCGACGTGCACCCTCCTGGAGCTTCGAACTTCAGCCGCCTCCCGACCCCGTCAGGACCCCAGGACTCACCTGGAAAGAGCGCGCCCGGCTCGACTATGGCGCTTGTCCCTAGCCCGTGCGCCTGCGCCCTGGGCCGCGCCTGCGCAGTGGGACGGGGACGCCGCCGCTCGGAGTGTCCGCCAGGAAGGAAGATGGCGGCGGGGGTCACGTGACGGCCCCAGCGGGGCCGGACATAGAGGCGGAGCCAGACATAGAGGCGGAGCCAAGTCAGTGCCGGGCCGAAGGTCGTTGGGTTATTTCCCGGTGGGCTGCCTTTCTCCTCCCCGTTACAACCCGGCCTTCCCATTCCCCGCGTGTGTGCCCAAGTCCCTTCAGTCCTGGCTGACTCTGTGCGGCCCCGTGGACTGCTGCCCTCCAGGGTCCTCTGTCCGTGGGATGCTCCAGGCAGGAATACTGGCGTGGGTTGCCAGCCTCCCTCCAGAGAATATTCCCCACTGGGGATCAAACCGCACACCTGCATGCTTTTCCTGGGGACTCCGTCCTCCTTGTGGGCCACAGGGCATCTAAAGGTTTTGGGGGTCCCTGGCTGGTGGGGACTTTTCATACTGTTCATGGGGTTCTCAAGGCAAGACTGCTGAAGTGGTTTGCCGTTCCCTTCTCCAGTGGACCACGTTTTGTCAGAACCTTCCACCATGACCTGTTTGTCCATATTGGGTGGCCCTACATAGCATGGCTCATAGTTTCTTTGAGCTAGACAAGGCTGTGGTCCATGTGGTCAGATTGGTTAGTTTTTTGTGATTGTGATTTTCAGCCCTCTCTGATGGAGAAGGATAAGAGGCTTATGGAAGGTCTTGATGGGAGGCTGACTGGGGAAAACTGGGTCTTGTTCTGATGGGCAGGGCCATGCTCAGTAAACCTTTAATCCCATTTTCTCTTGATGGGTGGTGCTGTGTTCCCTCCCTGTTGTTTGACCTGAGCCCAAACTATGGTGGAGGTAATGAAAATACTGGCAAGCTCCTTCAAAAGGTCCCATGATGCACTGCTGCACTCAGTGGCCCCCACCCTGCAGCAGGCCACCGCGGACCCACACCTCTGCTGGAGCTGATCCTCCCAAAGGGTCTCTGCACAAACGGCCCTGAGGGGCAGGAGGGAAGCTGGGCCCGGGCCGCCAGCCGGAGCCCTGCCCAGGTGTGCTCCAGAGCAGCGGGCCTTTCGGGGTGACCGGCATGAGCGATGCCATGGGGTGCAGTTTAGTGGCAGAAACCCCAGGACCGCAAAGAGATGCGCACCGTCCACCAGGGTGGACGTCCAGTTTCCTCCAAGAAAGGACGCTCGTCCAGCCTTCACCGACAGTTGACGCGTACCTCCCCAGGATCATCCGTTACCGTCGAAGGGAAGCCCTGCATCTCCCGCTTCCACCCTCCCGGCCCTGCCCCTGGTAGGTGAGGCCGCTGCTCCAGGCTAGGGGTGCGCAGGCTCCCGCCTTGCCCGGCGGAGCCCCTCCTCCGCCGCGCCCGCCGGCCGCACCGCGCACGCGCGCCTCCCTGCCCGGCTGCGTCCCGGGGAGCCGGCTCTGCGGGCGCCGTGCGCGTGCGTCGGCGCGTCGGCGCGCGGGGTCGAAGGTCAGCCCGCAAGATGGCGGTGGCGGTGACCTTCCTGAGGCTCCTGGGCCGGGGCGGCGCGGGGACGCGCGGCCTGCCCGGGGGCGCCAGGTGCTTCGGGGTGCGGACCTCGCCGACCGGGGAGAAGGTCACGCACACCGGCCAGGTATGACCACGGCGGCGCAGACAGCGCCCTCCCCGCGGGGCGCCCAGGCGGGCGGAGCCCCGGTCCGGCCCCCAGGTCCCGCGGCCGGGCGTCCGGGTGCTCGCGGGCCCGTCGCCAGCAGCGCAGCCCCCGGTTCCCGCGGCCCACGGTCCAGCCCCGCTGGGGGCCGTAGGCCCCGGTATCCTTGGTGCAGCCTGTGCTGTGGCGGCCCCCTGGGTCCCCGGGTCCTGGATCCGCAGGGTTGGGTCCCCAGGGGCTGAGGCGTGAGCCGGGCTGAGGCGCGTGGTGTTCGCAGCCGCTGCGGTCTCACCGTCAGAGCCTCGGCGAGCTCCGAAACTAGGCCGACAGCCCGGGGCGCCCCTTGGTTACTGTGGGAAGCCTCCGTCGGGGTCAGAAACCGCGAATCGCGTGGGTCAAATCTTCTAACGCTTGTGTACCGTTAAATAGCATGTTTCACAACTCGAGGGTCTGCTGTCTACTGGAGCACAGCCTTAGGTAGGACCCTAATTCCAAAGACGAGGGAGTAAGTACTTGTGAGGTGGCAGCTCACCCAGCAGGTTCAGAGGGGAAGGGGGCTGCGGCCCGTCAGATGCAAGGTCAGCGTGTCCGCCTCCGCTGGGACCTCTCTCCTCTGGTTCTTCCCGTTTGGACGGCTGCCTGTGGTCATGTTAGGAATCCCGCTGAAACTCCTCAGTGTGTGGTCATATGCACGGCCTGACATGAAGAAAACCCTTTTTCTGTAATGCCTATGATCGGTACAGAGGTACAGAATTGGGTTGTAAATAGCACCCCTTTTCTTTTCAGGTTTATGATGATGAAGACTACAGGAGAGTTCGATTTGTGGGTCGTCAGAAAGAGGTGAGGAAAAGGTGTGGAGGGAGGGCTTGCCAGGCAGCCGTGGTAGAGAGTCCTCGTGCAGGCGCAGGGGCTGTGGGCCCCACCTGGGGACTCGGGGCCTGTTCCTGTCCACGGTCCACAGTGTCCAGGGGCCGTGTAAGACCTGCAGCAAGTCTCTCAGGCTTCCTTCTTGCAAGAAAAATCCAGTGTGTGGTAGAATTTAAATCTCTTTTTCTGGTTTCCAAGAAACTTGTTTTGAAAGATCTGGCTTTATTGAAAGGCCACACAGAGAGCACTGAGTTCCCACTACTGTCCACCCCCCAGCAGGGCCCCTGCTGCTCTCCTCTCGGCTGACCCTGCTCCCTGCGTTAGCGCACGTGCAGAGCGCTGGGCCCTGGGATTCACTCAAGTCTGTGTCTTAGGCTTCTTCTGGGTTCACTCTTTGTGTTGGGCTTAGGAAGCTTCCCTGTGGCTCGGACGATGAAGCGTCTGCCTACAATGCGGGAGACCCGGGTTCAATCCCTGGGTCAGGAAGATCTCCAGGAGAAGGAGATGGCACCCCACTCCAGTGTTCTTGCTGGGAAGGTCCCATGGATGGAGGAGCCCGGTGGGCTGCAGTCCACGGGGTCGAAAAGAGTCGGACACGACTGAGCGACTTCACTTTCTGTTGGGCTTGGGCTTATTGCTCAGTCAGGTCCAACTCTGCGACCCCGTGGACTGCAGCCCCCAGGTGACTCTGTCCATTGGATTCTCCAGGCAAGAACAGTGGAGCGGGTAGCCATTTCCTTCTCGACGGGATCTTCCCAACCCAGGGATTGGCAGGTGGATTCTTTACCCGCTGAGCCAGCAGGGAAGTACGTTCTGTGGGTCTGGACAAACGCATAATGTCTTACATCCAAACTGCAGTGTCTCTCAGAGTATTTCACTGCCCCAGCCTGAGCCCCCCCACCCTCCTGTGCACCACCTCTTCACCCCCACCCTCTCAACAGTCCCCGACAACCCCCCAACTCACTGTCTCCACAGTTTGGTTGTATTTTGAGAAATGAAGCGGATCTGCACCTAGGCTGAGGGCTGCGGAGAGCAGGAACTGGGCTGTAGCGCCGCCTTCACGGGAAGGCGGGCTGTGTCCGTGCGTGGCTTTTGGGCAGCCGTGTGGCCACAGTGAGTCTGCACAGCAGTCCCCGGCCCTTGGCCTGGGCCGGGCCTCCTGGAGAGGCGAGGATGGAGTGGGGCCTGCTGTGGTCCTGGGTCACCTCAGGGAGGCAGAGGGCCCGCGTGGCCAGCTCCCGCTGTGGCGACAGCTGTTGGCACTGCCCTGTGGTCGCACGCGGAGTCAGAAGCCAGTGCTTCCTGCCTGTGAGTGGCGGCCGTCCCGGCCCGACAGGCAGCGGGTGTGCTGGGCCCAGGAGGTGGTTAGCGCGGCCGTTGGGGGACGCTGTTTCCGGGGTGCAGGGGTGCTGGGCCCGGGGCACAGAAGGCAGTGGGACAGCGCATCACGTGTGCTGTGGCCCGGCTGCACTTCCTCCTCCTCGCCCCCTTTCTGGAAGGAGGGCTTCAGGCAAGCCCCAGCCCAGGCCGACAGCGCTTTCCCGAGTCAGGAGTGTCCCCCTCCTCTGGGGCCTCAGTGTCGTGGTGGCTGCAGGCGGGTGGGCTCTGTGCTTCCCCCTGGCTCCTGGACCAGGAGGCCTGTGCTCTTCCCAGGCTCAGATTTTAATACCGAAACTTGGCGCCCCTCCCCCTTCATCTGTAAAGACGGGCCGTCGTTCCCTTCTCACTGCAGTCCTGGGCCCTGGGGTGCGGCTGGGGTTCTGTGTGCAGGGCAGGGAGCCTCGGGGACCCCAGGCCGGGCACCTGTCACCATTGCGATAAACAGACACTCGGTTACTCCCAGGGCCGGGATCGCAGTTGCTGTGGGCTGCGTTTACAGCTGAGGGTCTCTTCTGTGTACTTGTGTCCAGGGACGTCTGGGAAGGGAGAGGGCACCCCACCGCTGACTGTGTGTGACCCCGTGACCCTTGGACCTCAGAGATGGGTGGCCTTCAAGCGGTGGTCTGGCAGTGTTCGACCCTGAGTGTGTCAGCTGCGGCGGGACGCAGCAGCTCCCTCAGATCCGATCCGAGTCTAGGGGCTGGGCAGGCTGCTGCCCGCGCTGCGGGGCTTCCCCTGGGCTGAACCTGGCGAGCCTGGTGAGTCTGGCTCTGGTTCTGGCTGCCGCGGGTGAGCAGGTCCCGGTCCGTCAGCTCAGATGGTGCTCTCCTGGCTGAGTTCTGCATGAAGAGACGCTGGCCCCACAGGAGAGAGGAGAGATGCCTCCTTGCCGTTTCTCCACCAGCCTAAAAATCACAAATTGATTCCTTCCAGTAAGAAAACCAGTGAGCTTGGAGCAGCTCTGGGCCCAGCTGTGCTGCTGTGCTTTGCAGTTACCATGCCGTCGTCCTTCCTGTCCCTCACGCCCCTGGAACCCCTGTGGAGCAGCCCTTGGCCTGAGCCAAGGGCTCAGTGTCCCACTTCCTGCTAGGGGCCAAACCAGCTGTTAGCTCAGAGCCAGGTCCCTGTGTTGAAGTGGCTGTGGGGTCGAAGACAGGAGGAGGAGGGCGTGTGTGTGCGTGCGTGTGTGTGTGTGTGGTCAGCTCTGTGTGTGTGTGTCCGTGCGCGTGCGCCTGTGTGTGAAGAGAAGAGGGTGGGGCAGGATGTTAACAGTGGGTGAGTCATTACATGCAAATGAAGAGTTAAACACGTGTGTGCGTGTATGTGATCATCTGTGTTTTGAAGATCTGCGTAGATGTCTAAATGAGAAGGCGCAGAGCGTCTTTGCTGGCCGCGCGGTGCGTGCCTGTGGGGTGGCCTACACTGGAATTCCGCGAGCATGTTGGGGGTTGGTACCTGTCTGCGAGCGCTCCTGTCTGTCTTGTTCCAGGTGAACGAGAACTTCGCCATTGATCTGATAGCGGAGCAGCCCGTGAGCCAAGTCGGGAGTCGGGTGATATCGTGCGACGGCGGCGGGGGGGCCCTGGGCCACCCCCGAGTGTACATAAACCTGGTAACGTGCTGTCCAGACCCCGGCCCCAGCCCCTGTCCTGTTCTCTCCCCGCTGGCTGCACACGCTTGGCTCGGCCCTGCGCACGAGCCATCCACTGGGGCTGAGCAGAGGGTGGGCATGCACAGAGCTTCCAGGACAGGATAGAACTTGGGGTGGGCCGCCCCCTCGGGCAGGGCAGCCCCCGCCGTCCCTGCTGATCCGTCCGGGCTCGACCCCAGCCCCGAGGGGGTCCTCTGCTCAGCACCTCCCTGCTTCAGGCCTCCTGGCCCCTGCCCAGGACGCCGCCTGCCTCACGGGCAGGCAGGGTGGGTGGGGGCCGAGCGGACTGTTGACGGCAGGGTGCCTGGGGCCCTGGCGCGTCTGGGGAGCGGGCCCATCAGGGCCTCCACACGGTGTCTCTGGTGTCCGGCCCCGCGGCTCCCCTGGTGGCGGTGTGTCTCCAGGGCCTGGCTTCAGTGGCGGACATCTACCAAGTGTGGACTGGCGACAGAGGTGGGAGATGGAAATAGGGCAGCTCTCCCTTTGAATCTTTCAGGACAAGGAAACGAAGACGGGGACGTGCGGCTACTGCGGCCTGCAGTTCCGGCAGCAGCACCACTAGGGCGGCCGCGTGGCCAGAGCCGGCGCCGGGTCCCAGTGAAGGGTGTGCCAGAGGCCCCGAGCATGCAGAGTGCGTCTCTCTCGGTCACTGAGGCCCGGCCCTCCAGGGGCCCAGCTGCCTGCTCCTTTGTCCTGGGGAGCGTGGTGAGCGCGGGAGAAGTGGCGGGGCTGTGGCGGGGCTGCTGGGACCGGCTCAGCTCCGCCAGGCATTCTGGCCCACCCGCTCCTCGGCCGCCTGGTCTGAAATCCCACAAAATTAAGTACTGTTTAAAGGTGTTAACAGTCACGTGTGGACTGATTTAAGTACTCTGTGTGTATTTAAGAGGATAATGGTTATGATGTATTGTTTCACAAAAATAAAATCAGAAGGGGAGAGGACAGAGGTGTGGTGGGTGATGGCGGGACCTGGAGGAGAAGGGGGGAGGGACGGGGGGGAGGGGGTTTACCTGAGCTGAGGGAGCACCTGCCCAGCAAAGCTGCTGAGAAAAGACGCTCCTGGGTGCGTGCTGACGACGAAGTAGAAGTTAAGGAACCCCCGGAGCCTGCAGGAAACAAGACTAAGCTTCTGGCTGGAAGGACCGGTGACCACACGGGCCGAGTTCCCAGGAGGGCCCGGTGTCCCCTTCAGCCCTGGAAGCTGGAGGCGGTAAGTGCTCCAGAGGCAGGGGCGCTGGGCACCCTGACGGAGGGGAGGCTCCGGCCCGCGGCGTGGGGGGCTGTCAGCCGCAAGTGGGCTCACGGGGGGTTCGTGCGCCCGAAATGCGCAGGTGCTCACCAGGCTCGCCTAGTCGGAGCTGTCTGTGCGAGCATGTCGGGGGTGTGGGGGCCGGGGTGGGGAAGGTCAGGGCCCTGGGGGTCTCACGGCAGGTGGCGTGGGTGGTGGAGGCGTCTCCGGGTCTCCCTGCATTGGAGTGAGCGCCACGGAGCCCTGAGCGGGAACGGGTGCGCCTTGGTTTCAGATGACTGGAGAACGGGTCTCACCCAGAAGGGGCCCGGAGCGGGGAGCACGGCCGGGAGTGGATGCAGAGGGAACTGGGGTGGCGGGTGGCCCACGTTTCCCGGCCCACAGGAGGGCACAGCTCAGACTCAGGACCCGCACAGTAGAACCAGGGAGGGGCCCAGCCAAGCTGCAGAGGGCTTCTGTCTCTACTCGTCAATGCTCCAGACTCGTGTGGGTGTTTCACCAACAGAAACAGGCAGCACGTGGTTACCAAAGGCGAGGCGACGGAGGGGGGAGCCAGGAGGCTGTGACTGACTCACGCCTCTGTGTGTAAAATGGGGGACCAGCGGGGTCCTGGGGTGCAGTACGGGGAACTGCGTTCAGGACCCTGCTATAAACCCTGATGGGGATGAGCACGAAGACGTGGGGGTGTGTGACTGAATCACTTCACAGCAGAGGCGAAATCAACTCCAGTTAAAACCCCTCCACTTCTGTCCCCTTAAAACACGTTAGAGTTAGGGAAACTTCACAAGTGTGTCTGGAGCCGACTCCCTAGTCCTGGAGTAGCTGAGCCCGCCTGCGTCTGGGTTAATGTCTCTGCTCCTGGTGATGTTTTTGCAGTGAGTGAGGGGAAGGAGGCCGGGTGCAGTCGGCCGTGGGGAGCGGGAGCGTGGCGGGCCTTCTCAGCTCTGGCCAGCGTGCCCCCGGGCAGAGCAGGCTTGCCACACGCGTGTGTGCCTGAGGGGGCCTCCCGCTGTGGACACGCAGGCAGGCTTCGCACGATTCCCTTCAGTGACCGCGCTCAGAAAGTGTTCACCACCCCTGAAGTGCTGGCACGTCGAAACCAAAAACCGGTGAAGTGGATCAGGCAGCACTTGGCCCCTTAGAACTACCCGCCATCTCTCCCGCAGGCTCAACTCGTTTGAAGGAGCTTCTCCAACAGCCACAAGCCATTTGGAATGTGATGTGGGTGATTTCTAATATCCTCTGAACTTCTGTACTTTGAGGTTTTTATATTAAACATGTTTTAAAATCTTAAAATATTATATTTCCATATAAAAATGTTCATGGGGACTAGGACCATCCTCATGGGCTGGGGGTTTCAGAGAAGAAACACACCCGGCACCCTTGGCTTCCCAGAGTGCCTGCAGCCACACAAAAGGTCCCCGCTTGCCTATCGTAAGCGCCGTCTTCAGATCCCAGCCTCTAACATCAGTGCTGGGGGCACAGCCGGTGACTTACCTGCCGTTAGCCCTGGACCCCACGCAGCGGGCAGGGCAGGGATCCAGATGATGTCCTGGTGAGCCCAGCGCCTCCCTCTGACGACGGGCAGGGTTTGGGTCGCCCCAGGCCTTCAGGGGGTGACTAGTGCAGAGTTTCCACCCGAGGCTGGTCCAGGTGTGTGCACAGGGGCAGCTGCGCAGGCCGCCGGCTTAGGGCCTCCCCCAGGGCGCTGTGGTCCCTGCTGATGCCCAGGGCTGTCTTGCAAGGCCCTACTCCCTGCCCCTGCCCCCTGACTGTGCCAGGAGCCACAAGGCCAGGCTGGGGGTGGCTTCTTCGATAGCTCTCCCGTGCGTGCGCGGCTGTCCCTGGCCGCCTGGGACCGTGTTCCTTAGGTTTCCCCAAGCCCACCGTGAGAGAGGGTGCACAGAGGCCCTGTTCTCTGTCAACTACAGTCTGAGGCTGTTAGAAAATTCCAGGATAAGCGATTTAGAAGCTTTTAAATTTTCAGACGTCCTGAGTAGCTTGATGAAACCTCCCACCACCCTGCTCCGTCCAGCCAAGCTGAGAATCACGTTTGTCCAGTGCCTCTGACCGCCGGTCACTGCACCTTCTTGTCATCAGATTCTCTGTCACTTTGGCCAGGGCCTTTGTTCCCGTGCCCTGGTTTACCCAGTGAGGCCCCCAAAGTGCACCGGTGTGTGTATGAAACAGTAGATGTGGGGCTTGACCCGTCCACAGCATCAGGCGTCCACGGGGGTCTCAGTCTCCTCTGAGGATCGGGCGGCCGTGGGAGTCCAGGCAGGAACGCGTCGTCTCCTGGCTGGGAGCGACTGGGAGATGGTGCTCTGCACGCAGGTGTCCCCTCCCGGGCCTCTGCCCGGCTTCTGGGTGCTGTGGTCCTGGGCGTGGAGGCCAGACGCGCGTCACCGTGTCTGCCTCTGCCCGTGACCTTCTTGTGAGCACGGCACTCACTGGATGTGGGGTAGTGTCTTTTTAACTGGTTTCACTGCAGAGGCCCCAAGGTGAGGTTCCGGGGCAGCCTGAGTGCCGGGGGCTCCCCCGGGGCAGGGGACACAGAGCACCCTGCTCCCCCGCGCCGGGCCTCGGGAAGGGGCAGAAGCGAGGCACATCCTGCTGCTGCTGCTCCAGGGGCTGGGGACGGGGCTGGGGGGAAGGGGGGCTTCTGCTGGGAGCGCCCCTGAGGATCTGAGGGGCAGACCCAGTGAAGCGGGCCAGGACCCTGTGGGGCCTTCCCAGGACAGACAGCCCACCCAGTCCTCCACCTGCCTTTTGTCTGTAGAAAAACTAGGCACAGAAGGAACTTCGTCAGAGAAGTGAGAAAAATGCGAAGCAGCACTGGCACAAAGATAGCGGTTTAGTCGTTCAGGTCGAGGCCCTTCAGGCCCCTCTCAAGGGCCACAGGCAATGTTCTGAGCTGTGTCCTGTGAGCTGCCCTCCAGATAATGAAACCCCCGCCGGGTGGAGAAAGTTACCTGCATGGTGATCAGACTAGCCGTGACGCTGTCCAGTCGCTAAGTCACGTCCGACTTTGCAGACCCCGTGGAGACCCCAGGCTTCCCCGTTCTCTGTTCCCCGGAGTTTGCTCCGATTCATGACCGTTGAATTTGTGGTGCTGTCCAACCATCTCACCCTCTGTCATCCCCTCCTCCCAAGGGCTTTTCCAATGAGTCAGCTTTTCCCATCAGGTGGCCAAGGTGTTGGGACTTCAGCTTCAACATCAGTCATGACCTGAAAGTCACTCAGTTGTGTTTGACACTTTGTGACCCCATGGACTGTATAGTACCTGGAATTCTCCAGGCCAGGATACTGGAGTGGGTAGCTTTTCCCTTCTCCAGGGGCTCTTCCCAATCCAGGGATCAAACCCAGGTCTCCCACATTGCAGGCAGATTCTCTACCAGCTGAGCCACAAGGGAAGCCCAAGAACATGGGAGTGGGTAGCCTGTCCCTTCTCCAGCGGATCTTCCCGACCCAGGAATAGAACTGGGGTCTCCTGCACTGCAGGCGGATTCTTTACCAACTGAGCTATGAGGGAGGCACGGTACCACAATTCTGAGAGCTGGTCTCAAGTTTGGAACAAACTGACGGTGGAACTGAAGACTGACTACATTAAACAATCAAGGTGATGCTGGTCTGACCCCTGCTGACAGGTTTCAAGACGCCTGAGCTGTTTCTGCATGAGCCTGCCCCTCAGTCTATAAGCTTTGGAGCACTGACGGTCTTCCCTGTGGCTCAGAAGGTAAAGAACCCACCTACGGTACAGGAGACCTGGGTTCGATCCCTGGGTCGGGAAGATCCCCTGGAGGAGGGCGTGGCAACCCACTCCAGTGTTCTTGCCTGAAGAGTTCCATGGACGGAGGAGCCTGGCGGGCTACAGTCTATGGGGTCGCAAAGAGTGGGACACGACTGAGCGACTCACACAAGCTCGTCAGTGGGGAAACGGCCTTTGAGCAGGAGTCTGGCCTCCTCCCCGGTTCCCGGTCTCTAAAGTGAAGCAGGCGTTCCTTTCCCACCGACCTGCCCCTCCAGCACTGGCTGTGATGGGTGAGCAGCCGGCCCCGGCTTTTGGGGACACCAGTGGGACGTCTCCCCCGACGGCTCTCTGTGCCCAGCTCCCGGGGCCACGGCGCTCCTCAAGGAGTCCATGCCCTTTGTGACAGCGGGGTGCCACCTGCCCCCTGGCCCGGGTCATTGGGGGGACGGGGCCCCAGGGCAGTGGTTCTGAGGGCCAGGTGTGCAGAGGACGGGCGGAAGCCGGGGAGCAGCCCGACCTGGACGGCAGGGCCACAGCCGGGACCAGCCTTGCTGCTGCGTCTGAGACGGCTCACAGGCCTGGCGCCCCGCACGCGACAGGGAGGCGGGCGGGGCCCCAGTGATCCCGTCCGTCCCCAGGAGGCGGCCGCCCGGTGCTGGCCTGGGGCCTGGGCATTTCCAGGGCGCCATCCAAGCTGGCACCTGAAACGACACCAGAGACAATTCCGAAGCCCCCTACCCTCCTGATGGCAGGTCTTTGTTCTACTTTCAACTTGGCCTGATTCACGTGTTTGAGGTGAAGTTTCCTTTTTTTTCTTTTTAATATCGCTACTTTCTCTATTACGTAATGAGTAATATTTTTGAAGATATACATAATTGATTTTATTTTTAAATTTTTCATCTTGTATAAAAATAAAATAGAGTACAGCTGATTAACAATGCTGTGATGGTTTCAGGTGAACAGGGAAGGGACTTGGGCATGTATGTACGTGTATCCACTCTCCCCCAAACCCCCCTCCCAGCCAGGCTGCCACCTAACAGTGAGCAGTTCCCTATGCCCTGCAGTGGGGCCCGTTGGTTGCTGTGTTAAACACAGCAGAGTGTGCACGTCCATCCCAGACTCCCTGGCTTTCCCTTCCCAGGTGGGTGTCTGTAGGCAGCAGAGCTAACCCACTCTGCCAACCTCTTGTCTCTTCGTGGACGTGTTTAGACCTTCGACACTGGTTGGCTCCTGATCCGGGGCTCACAGCTGCCTTTCGGTGCTGCTTTATTTCCCTGCCTCCCGTGGGCCACCGGACGCGCGTCAGAGCCCTTGTTTTCACCGCCAGTGTTTGAGCCCCTCTCTGAGCAGCTCTTTCTGCAGTTGCTCCAGGCAGTGGCATGTGTGGGTTCCATGGGCTGCTGTCTCAGTGGGCTCGGCGCCCCAGAGCGGTGTGCGCCCTGCGGCTGGGCCATCCCGCTGCTCCCCTCTGTGTCTGGGGACTGGGAGGGGAAAGATCGCTCCGGACTTTGCCCTGGCCTCCACGCCCGGGGCCGAGGCCTGGCCGGCCTGCCTCCCTTCCCCTGGCAGGGCCTCCTGGCCTTGGTGTGGTGCGTCTGAGGTCTCCAGCTGCACGGAGCACACAGGGAAGCGTGTCCACCCGCTGTCCCGGGGCAGGGGCCACGCCACTCACACAGCATGGGCGACACCTGGGCCCCCGAGGCGACCACGCTCGGCTGTGTCTGGCCTGGAAGCGGGATTGGATGACCCAGAGCAAAGAGGTGGTTGGGGTGGGTGTGACAGGCAGCCCCACAGTGGCCCCGGGCCGGGGCTGGGTGGGCTGCATGTAGATGCCCCCTGCCCAGGGCTAGCACCTCCTGGAGGGGCTGGGAGGAGGGCTGTGCGAAGGCCCAGCGGGGTCCCTCCCGCCCGGCCCGGGGAAGGGGCAGCTCGGAGCCCAAGGCTGGACACCGGGTACCCACTGGATCCGTGCAGAAGTCTTGCCTGGCAGCGGTGTCACATGACTGCAGGGCCACGTGGCACCCAGTGACTCCTCCAGACAGCTGGGCCAACAGAGCGGCCGGCCACCGGGAGGCTCAGCAGGGCTCCGGCTTCGGACGAGGCCTGCCGGCTTGGCCTGTCCCCGCGCGTCCCTGAGTGGTGGCCACAGCCCGGGCCGAGCCCCTGAGGCCAGATGCCAGGGCCTGCGGGCCAGGCCGCGTGGGAGGGCCACCTCTCCCCATCGTCCAGCTCAGGACACCTTCGGGACGGGCTCCTCCTCTCTGAGGCCCTGGGCTCCGGGGGCTCCCCGTGTGGACCTGCCTTCCCCGGCGAGATCTGATGACCTGGGAACCGCCCGCCTGAGGTCGTGAGCACCCAGGACTGGCCGCGCCTCCCGGCTGGTCGAGGCCGCAAAGGGGACCTGAGCCTGTGGCTGGTGGGGGCCGGTGTGTGAGCTGAGCCTCGAGCTCTGGCCCCGCCCCCGTCACAGGCGCTGGGCGGCGCCTCCCTGAGTGGGGCTGGGGTCGTGGCGGGCACTCTGTAGTCACCGTGCCCCCAGGGTGCTGGCTGCCCCCAGAGGCCCGGGCACTCAGACCCCTCGGCCTGCCCGCCCCCAGGCCCCCGGGGAGCCGGCCTTCATGGGGGAACCGGTCCTGCGGCCGTGAGTCCCAGGCAGCTCCTGCTGAGTCTGCAGCAGGGTTGCCCGGCAAGGGTGAGCTGACGCTTCGGGAGGAGGGCCTTCCGCGCTGCGGAGCAGGTGGGCCTCCCGTGGACCCGGCACGGAGCGGGGCGCCAGCCGGGAGCCACGCCTCCTCGGGTCTCCGTGCGCCTACCGCCGAACACATGGAGCGCGGAACGCGACAGCCCCGCTGATGTGCGGAGGGTGATTCTTTACCCCGAGCTCTCTGGCACAGTGAGTCCTCCAGGCACCTAATTTATGCGTTCTCCGAGGAATCAATACTGTCTGCCCGGGACAGAGGAGATCCATCGCCCAGAGCGCATCCCCCACCCACAATCCGTCACCCTTCTCTGCTTTCTGTCTGGACACGCACACGCATGGCTTTCAGACGTGAGGATGTCCAGGCAGGGTGAGGGGACAGGGGAGTGTGTGCAAGGCTGCCTCCTTCGTGCGGGGAGAGCCTCTTGGAGGGAGCCCAGAGCGGGGACAACATGCGGAAACCACACTTCAGAGCCTGAGCTGTCCTGGGGCAGTGAGGGTCTGCCCCTGGCATGTCACCCGGGTCCTGGTGGCGGCCGAGGTGGCCCGTGGGGCGCAGGGGAGATGGGAGTCTGCGCAGGCCAGTGACCCCAGGGTGCTACGCCTGCCAGTCTCGGGATGCCTGGGCCGCTGTGTCCGCTGGTCACGAGGGCCAGGACTGCCAGCTCCAACCAGGAGCCGTCCTTGGGGGACAGCCCCCATCCCAGCTTCTTGGGGATCTTACTGCCTCTTGTTTTTCCATAAGGCTCAAAGACTGGTGTCGTTAAGACTGTGAGTGGACGGGGTGTGGAGGTCAAGCTCCCCACGAGAGTGCAGACAGGCCATGGAGGTGAGGGGGCTGGGCCTGGAGCTCAGACCGTCCCCGTCGGGACCCCTCCGCCCGCCCGCCTGTGCGGAGCCGGGGCAGCCAGGGTGCCCCGAGTCTGGGAGAGAGGGGAACAGGCCAGCAAAGGTGTTTCAGGGGCAGAAGCCCAGCTGGCGGTAGGAGGAGAGAGAGAGGACCCCAGGGAGCAAAGATGTCTGGGGGGTAGCGGGAGGCGTCTCCTCTGAGGACACGTCATGCCAGAAGGCGGGCAGTGCTGCAGAGGCCACCGGGCAGAGGGGGCTGCTTCCCTCCCCGGAGCACCCTGCCTCCCCATCCGGGGGTCCTCCCATTTCACGGCCCGGGAGTGAGGAAGACAGACACGCCTGTTTCCTTGGACTCAGGAGGTCTCACACGCAGGAGATGCTTCAACTTCACTCACCCTACCCTGCCCCTCAAAACCTGTCATCCTATGATACTTGAGAATTTTATTGGAAACAGATATTAAGTTCACTGTAACAAGCTTAGGAAAGACAGCCATCTGTGGGTTAGTGGTATCTGGAGAGGGTTTGACGCTGGGGCCTCCATTGAGCTGGGCTTCCCCCGAAGGGCTGTCCACCTGCTCTTACAGCCACTGAGATGGGTGGGGGCGGCTGGGACCCGGAGGCCTCCAGCCAGGGCGGGGCCCTAGGAAGAAGCCTCCCAGGGGCTGGGCTGGGGGCTCGGGGGCATCAGGCAGCGGCCTCCCCAACCCAGCCTCCCTGTTCTGGCCCCAGAGACGCCCCCTCCCACCACTGCCCGGAACAGCTGGGTGAGCGTCGTCTGTGGTCAGCACCTGGTAAGAAGCAGGGGGATGAGTGCACACCGGCCCTTCTCCCGGGAGTCGGGTGCAGGGAACCCTTCCCCCCGCCGGGCGTGGTCGCCCTTGGCTAGCCTGACAATGGGCCTCTGGACACCCTCTGAGTGTGGGCAGTGCCAGCCCTGGCCTGTCCACCAGGGGGCAGTGGTGCCTAACCGTGGCCGCCCTCCCCCATGGGGCAGCCCCTGGGGCTGGGACCGCCCAGTGGGCAGCCCTCGAAGCGGCTGACACCCTGACCCACCCAGGCAGGGAGACCCAGGCCTCCTGGAAGTGATGCTGCCCACCCGGGAAGAGGGACGGAGGGTCGGGGTCGTGCCCTGTGGGCTTGGCTCCATTCTGCGGACAGAACCACCGAGGTCCCTGCAGCAGGCTGGCCGTGGCCTTGACCCCAAGGCTGTGCTGTGACCCTGGTTCCTGCTCTGCTGTCCTTCAGCTCGGACACTCCTCTGAAGCCGTCTGGCAGGACGTGCTCTCCCTCGGGCAGGAGGGGAGGGTTTCCTCTGGGCAGCAGGGCGACAGGTCCAGTCCAGCGGGTGGTCAGTGGGGCGGAGCTGCAGAGAGACGGCCGGTGAGGGGCTGGGCCTCCGCGTGGGCGTGGCCACCCGCTTGGGGTACCTGCTTACCCGGGGGTGGTGACCGACCTGGCCTAGGAACGACCTCGCCAGGCCGGGAGCCCCTGACGTGAGGGGGCCCTCCTGCTGGACGGGCGAGGAGGTAGCGGGCTGGCCTGCTCCCGCCTGTGCTGACCGGTCAGCACGTTCTCTGTTTCTCGTAAGACGGAGCCGCTGACACTGAGATTCTCAAGGGGTCCGGCTTGGGAGGGTGGGGGCGGGGGGGGGAGGCAGCTGGCATGGAATCTGGTCCTTGGCAGCCTTGCATGGCTGGTGGCTGGGCCCACCTGCCTGGCAGGCACCCTGTCCTCGTGCTAAACTGTGCCAGGCTCCTCAGAGGCTAATATCAGTATTACAGTACTAATTTATTAGACATGGAGAGATTTTTAAATTTCATTTTTGTGCAGTTATTTAAAATTTAAAACGATAACGTCTGACCCAATTAAATTTCCGCTGATCACTCTCCAAATGCACAGTCTCATAAAATATAGATGATGAATCTGAAGAACTCTTATAACAACTTAATCTCCGTGTAGACGATCTGCTTTTGGGGTTGTCTAGGCATGAGGCAGACCTTAGGAAATGCAGAAGGAAGACAAGCTAGGCAGATCCGATTCTGAAGATTATCTCAACTGTCTAACTATCCGGGACTGTCTCCCGTACATCAAATTCCTTCTGTTTTGTAATAATAATGCCTTTTTATGTGGCCTTTCTCTTGGGGGATTTCTGGCATTTTCATAATTTAGTGGCTCCAGCGGAGACAGCCTGGTTTTCCAGCCTCTGGGCAGGTCCCCAGGAGGCTGGTAGGGGCGGCCAGGCCTGCCCCATCCCGCCCTGGGCACTGTCTCCCCACTGGTTTGCGTGTAGACCTGCCAGCCTGCTGACCCCCCACAGCGAGCCTCCCTTCCCAGAAACACTCACAGCATGCGTGGCCCCGCTCGAGGGCCTGGAAACCCACCCGGTCCCAGGCTGGACAGTCAGCATGGCCACCACCCAGACCCTCGCCGGGCAGAGCTGGCCTCCTGAGGCTGGTCGGAGCAGGACAGGAGACCGGCGGGGGTGGGGCCTCCATGCGGGCCCACGGCGCTCTGGGTCACGCGTCTCGTAGAGCCTCCTCTGTTGGGCAGCTATGGTGCCACGTGGTCTGGACGCGCAGAGTCGGGGCCTCCAGCGGGGGTGGACGAGGGACCCTGGGCCTCAGGAGCCTCTCCCGCATGTCGGCACGGGGCAGGATCAGGGTGGCCTCAGGCGTGGGGTGGGGCAGTGTGAAGGTCCCCTCGTCCAGAAGATCGGGGGCCTCAGAGCTGGAAAGAGTCGGTCCTGTGTGTCCTGATGGTGACCTGATTGGAACACCGAGGAGCCCCAGCTGCTGGCGTGCGGTCTGGGGAGCAAGTCCTGCTCTGGATTCAGCCGCGGAGGCTGTGGCCTGGCCACTGCTGCCCTGCCTGGCTCCGGGACAGGAGCCCTGACTTTGCACCTACGGCTCCCCTGGAGACTCAGGCAGGAGTCCAGTGGCGTTCAGCTGCCATTTCACTTGGGCCGTGTGGTCACGTGTCCCTGATGTGACAGGTAGGTCGGGGGGACACTGACGGGGCTTGGCCGGGGCCGGGTGTGGGGCTCACTGTGTGCGGGCTGTGGGCATCGGGCCAGGGTCCTCTTCCAGGGGGGACCCTGTGTCTGCAGCACAGGGACCCACAGTGTGCAGTGGTCCTGGGCCTGCTCGTCTCTGCCCTGGGCGTTCTGGTCCCTGTGGCCAGCCACCTGGGCAGCTGCCGGGCAGTCCACCTGAGCCAGAGCCCCTTCACTGGGCTCCTGCGCAGACTGAAGCTTTAGGTCAAATCAAGTCTGAGAGTTTGTCTGCTGAAAGGATGCTGGAAAGCTGCTGTTCCGTTTCGTTTTGCTTTTATGGTTTCTAAAAGGTAAGAACAGAAATCGTGGGTAAGAGCGATGGTCTTGACCTCAACAAAGGAGGGAATGGCTACGGGGAGGAACACAGCTGGACTCTCCCTGGCCGCGCCCCCGGGACGCACGTGGCCTGAGAACGTGGACGTGGATCCTGCTGCGCACTTAGGTGGAAAGACACCCTCGTCTGCTGCGCGTCGGCCCTCCCGTCCGGCATCCCTGGTCTCTGTTTCTCCCTCGTCTGCCGCGCGTCGGCCTTCCCGTCCGGCATCCCTGGTCTCTGTTTCTCCCTCGTCTGCCGCGCGTCGGCCCTCCCGTCCGGCATCCCTGGTCTCTGTTTCTCCCTCGTCTGCCGCGCGTCGGCCCTCCCGTCCGGCATCCCTGGTCTCTGCTCCTCGCTCACGATGCCTCCTGTCTCACCGCGTTAGCGCTCTGCCCCTTTGCCTCCTGCTGATCTACCCTGGTCTCTACTCATCTGTCCCCTATTATCAAGAATTTAAAAAGTGCCTTTGTTTTCCTCTGTCAGCTGTTCTGGTTCTCTTTTTGGCTGTCTTTTTAATGACTCCTCTGGGAGCTGGTAAAGAATCTGCCTGCAATGCAGGAGACCTGGGTTCGATTCCTGGGTTGGGAAGATCCCCTGGAGAAGGGGACAGGCTACCGACTCCAGTGTTCTGGCCTGGAGAGTTCCGTGGACTGGATCGTCCAGGGGGTCGCAAAGAGTCGGACATGACTGAGCGGCTTTCACCCCCACTTCCCTCCTTGCTGGGAGTTACCCAAGGCGCTCGGCTTCTTTGGCTTCGACGAGACCGTTGCCTCAGCTCGGAGGCTGCATGAGCACAGAGCAGCCTAATGGAGGGTCCCTGCTCCCCTCGTTCGGTGCGCACGTGTTTTTCTCCCACGCGTGTGAGCTCACGGGTCGCTGGCTTTCAGTGGCCTCGTCCCACACTCGCCCTTTCAGATGCGCTTCATTGCTCCTGGAAACTTCTGTGCTCCCGTTGGGGTCACGGTCCTTCATTTCAGAGACTGTCCTGGAGTGGTTCTCGTAGGGACGACGTCCCCAGGCTTCATTTCTGGTGATTTCCGTCACAGGTGCTCATTGAGCAGAGATTCAGGGCAGCGGTCCCTCTCCTCTGTGCTTCAGAGGGGCCGTCCTGCTGTCTGCCAGCTTCCCGCTTCCTCCTGCTCGAGGGCGCGGTCCTGCCCAGAGGCTCTCGTCCCAGAGCACCTGCTTCACGCGGTTTGTGCCCATTTACCCAAGGGGCACAGCCGGGGGCCCCGACGCCAGGGCCTTCAACCCGCTGGGCTGGAGGACCCCGTGGCTTCTTAGAACAAGACGCTCACGGAAGCACGTGCGCAGTGAGCCGAGCTCAGGGCCTCCTCAGCGTCTCCCCAAGACCATCTCGCAAACCAACACTCCTCTCAGCAGGCCTAAGACAGCCTTCGCCACCGCCCGCCTGGCGCTGGGTGGTGCTGCTCACTGTAGCGTTTTTCCGAGCCTTGGTAAGAAGTAAGACCTGCTTTTCTGGATTATAGGGTCTGTTGTTTTAAGCCAGTGGCCGCTTTACCCCGTATCTGCGCGGCCCCTGGTTGGGTGCGGCGATCTCCATTTGTTTCCTGCAGGCGAGAGGCTGGGGTGTGTGTGTGTGTGTGTGTGTGTGCTATGAGTGTGGTGGGTGTGGGCTCACCCTGCATTTCCTGCCCTCCCTAATGGCTCAGCAACGCCCCCCCACCCCCCCACAGCCCGCAGTACGCTCTCGGCGGCTCCAGGGTTGCTTCTTACCCAGACCTCCCCCGAACATCGCACGTGGGCCTGGACACTCCCAGAGGAAGGTCCTCCATGTGGAGAGCATCCCCAGGCGGTTTGTGGTCGTCCCTGCCTGACCTCTGCTGCTTGCCCGCCTGGGGTCCCCCCTGCAGAGCCCTGAGGAAGCTGCCAGCTCTGAGAGCCTGGAGGTCAGAGAGAAAGCCAGGCAGCCCGAGGTCCTTCCACCTTCGCCCTGGGCCAGACGGTGCTGAAGCTGTTCTGACGCGTGTCCGGGCCGACGCCTTGCAGGTTGATTTAAACGGGGGATCTTCCAGCCCCTTGGCTGCACTGACCCCTCTCTGTTCCTTGTTAAATGGACCCCAGTCACGACATCCTTGCCATTCAGCTGCCACTGGAAACTTCACGTTGATACGAATGAGCTGGGTGTATTTTCATTATTTTCTCCATGCACCTCAGCTTGAGGCCTGGGTGCCCCTCTGAGGGCACGGTGCGGCACGTCCCCGCGGGCACCTCAGTGTGAATGTGGATGCCCCCTCCCCTCCACGGAAGCCTCTGGACCAGAGCCCCGCTGTCCACCCCCTTCTCTGATGGACGGATTCACCAGAAAGTCTTTATGGAGGAGAGAGGGGGCCTGTGGGCTGAAGCCGGGAGGTTCTGACGTAGGTAGGCTGGGGCAGGGGACTTGACTCCTGCGTTGGCAGACGTGGGCTGCGCTCTGAACGCGGAGGTGAATTCCACGCGCTTCCTTGGCGCCGTTACATCTTAGTTACTAGTTCATAACCTTCTGTTTTACTGAGTTCCCACAAAAACCACAACAATCAAACACTTCCCACTGTGGCCACTGGCTTTCTGAAAGCTGAAACCATGTCCCTCCTCATCTTTATCCTCAATCTATTTCTCAGGCTCTCTCCGAGTGTGGCTTTCCTAAAGATCGTCCATGAACCTAGACGTGACCCACCCAGACAGCGTGTGAAAAGCAGAGATACCACTTTGCCGACAAAGGTCCGTCTAGTCAAAGCTCTGGTTTTTCCAGTGGTCATGTGTGAATGTGAGAGTCGGACCATAAAGAAAGCTGAGTGCCAAAGAATTGATGCTTTTGAACTGTGAAGAAGACTCTTGAGAGTCCCTTGGACTGCAAGGAGATCTAACCAGTCCATCCTAAAGGAGATCAACCCTGAATAGTCCTTGGAAGGACTGATGCTAAAGCTGAAGCTCCAATTCTTTGGATACCTGATGCAAAGAGCTGACTCACTGGAAAAGACCCTGATGCTGGGAAAGACTGAAGGCAGGAGGAGAAGGGGGCGACAGAGGATGAGATGGTTGGATGGCATCACCGACTCAATGGACATGAGTTTGAGCAATTCCTGGAGACAGTGAAGGACAGGGAAGGCTGGTGTTCTGCCGTTCATGGGGTCACAAAGAGTCAGATATGACTTAGCGTCTGAACAACAATAAGACGTGCCTGTTAGTTAAATATCTTAATTTTTCAAAGGAGGAAACAGCTCCGAGAGAACCTCTGCTGGGTCTGGAGTCACAGAGCAAGAGTTCAAAGGCCCAGCTGGTGTGGCCTCCACCCTGTGGCTCCTCGGGCCCCCAGCCTCAGCAGCGGTCTTCCTGCAGGCGGGCCCCCACCACGCAGCCAGCTGTGAGGCCCGGGTTGCCCTGTTTGCCCAAGTGGGCCTGGGGCTCACGCACGAGCAGCCAGAGTGTAAAGATGGTAAATATTTTATTTAGAACAGTCTTTGCCAGCTTGAAGGGCTCATTTCAATTTTCTCTCTCCCTGTCACTCTCTGTTTTACACAGCGCAGGCGCACGCACACGCACACACACACACACACACACACGTGCTCACACGCCAACGGTCCCTGGGCCGCTGTTCTGTGCTTGGCGTCCCTCCCCTAGCTGACACTGTGAACGCCTTTGCTGCTGGAGCTGACACCCTCGCTCCTGAAATCCTCGGGAAGATTCCCTGGGAATCCCTTCCCTCGCTGGCCTGGCCTCCTCCAGAGCTTTTGATTTGTTCCCTTCAGAATAACGGCCTTTCTCAGTTTCCTGAATGAGTCAACGTCTGTGAAACCCTAGAGGGGGAGCCGGTGCTGGTGAGGCTGGCGCAGACACGCTCTCTCTGTTCCTCCCGACAGGCCTTTCCTCGCTCTGTTCAGTCACATTCGTTTCGCCGTTACGCTCTCCTCCATCCCCACCCGAGTGTCAGTTCCCTGTCACTCCTCCTTCAGGGAGAGCCCATTCTAAAGAAACTGCCTGCAGCGAGGGAGACCCAGGCTCGACCCCTGGGTCGGGAAGATCCCCCGGAGAAGGGAGTGGCCACCCACTCCAGTGTTCTTGCCTGGAGCATCCCATGGACAGAGGAGCCTGGCGGGCGACAGTCCGTGGGGTCGGAAAGAGTGGGACACGACTGAGTGACCAACACTCACTCATTCTGCAGCCTTCAGTGTGGTTGTGACTTGTATGTGTCCTTGAAAGAAAGAGAGCATTGCTGTCCGTGTATTTGTGTTTCAATTCGTGCAGAGCCGTCAGCCCCTGGCTCTCCTCTCCGGCCGCGCTGGGTGAGGGCCTTCTCTAGCTGCGGCGAGCGGGGCCGCGTTAGCTGCGCCGTGTGGGCTCCTCGTGGGGGCTTCTGCTGCACGGCACAGGCTGCGGAGTTCAGGGCCGTCCGCAGTCGTGGTGCTTGGGGCTCAGCTGCTCTGCGGCACATGGGATCTTCCCCGACCAGGGGTGGAACCTGTGTCCCCTGCAAACGTACCCACTGTATCCTACGTGACTGTCCGTGCAGTCGCAGACACCCAGGTGATGCGGTAGAAAGTCAGGAGAAGCGGACGCTTTCCAGAACTGAGCGTGACAGCTGACATGGCCGGCTTTCCTCACAACAGGACTGCAAGGCCCGGCCTCTGAAGGCAGGGTGATGGTGGGGTTTCCCTGTGTTCCGACGTTAGTTCTTAACGACCGACGCAGGAAGCACGTGGATGACGGTTCCTCATGAGGACGAAAGGCCCCTCGTGGCACGCTCACAGACCCTGGGGGCCGGCGTGTGTTAAGAGTCTCACGGCGGCCCACGTCTTCAGTCAAACACAGTCCGCTAAGTTCTCAGACATTCTCACTAAGGGGCTTAATTGGTGAATCATTAGCAATGCGCTGGCTTATTTGATGCAAATGTTGCTGCAACAGAGATTACACTGTGTTCCCTGAAACACTCTGCTGGGATCTCATGGGTCTGGTGCATGTTCTGAGTCGCTCGGCTTCATGCCGGACACTCCACCTGCTGTGCCAGTATCTGCGTCCACATGGGGACACCTGGGTGGAATTTCGCGTCGGGAGGCCAGTTCAAACGCAGGTGAGGACGAGCGAGCCCGAGTCCCCACGCCCGGCTGGGGCCCGCGTGAGCGCCCTTGGCTTTCCGGCTCTGTGTGCCGCTGCACACCCTTCCCTCCGTCCCTGCTGGGGTGTGAGCCGAGCCCGTGTCTTCTGTGGCAAAGGGACCGGCGTGTCAGCTGCCAATTTCCACTGTGATGCTGCGTAATAAATACTCCCAAACGCAGCGACTGGGAGCAGTGGACGTCTGCTTGTTGATTAGTGTTTGGGCCCCTGGCGGGCAGGGCTTGGGGGGCTGTCTTCCTGCCCCAGCTATGTCTGGGCTGCCCAGCTGTAGGTTAACCGAGGGTGTTTTCTTGGGGGAGGGGAATGGACACCCCAGCCCTGAGCTCGTGCTCTGGATGGTACCCTCCCTGCAGCCATCTGGGCCCCTTTCCTGTTAAAGTTCTCTCCCGCAGCAGCAGGCTGGCCAGCCCATGGTCAGGAGGGGTGGGGCAGGCTTTAAATACTCTAGTCCAGGGTGGTGTCCCAGGGAGACCCCAGCCCACCTGAGGATTCCAGGGGGAGGAATGGATGCGTGGTGGGGGTGGGTGACAGAAGCCCATGGGAGGTGGCGAGGAAGCGAGGGCACGGCCCAGCCTCACCTCCAGCCTGGCCCGTTGGAGGAGCTGGAGCCAGGAGGAACCAGGCACCGGGGAACGTTTGCTTCTTCCTCTGCACCGTCCAGGAGGAAAGGCCAGCTGGGCACCCCCTACGGCTGATGCTGGCCAGGCCGGGGGGGCCAACCTCGGGCCTGGCCTCCGGGGCCTTCAGACAAGGGCATGGCAGGATCCCAGTGGCCCCAGCAGCCCAGGACACTGGCCTGGAGACCGGTGTGGGCTGGGCCTCTTCCAGGACAGGGCAGGGGCCCCCGGGGCGGCTGGGCCCCTCTCTGTCTCCCCCTCTCCTCCCAGGGGATCCAGAACCCCAGCCCCCTTCTCAAGCCTGTGGCCCCGAGCCGAGTGGACGGAGGGGTTGGCCTCACATGTGCACCATCTCCCTGCACCCCCAGGGAGTCACCCCCACCCCCAGGAGGCTGGCCCAGGGGGTCCTCATCACTCACACCAACACCCCCAGGGAGTCACCCCCCTCCACCAGGAGGCTGGCCCAGGGGGGTGCTCATTACTTGCTCCCACACCCCCAGGACCGTCTGCTCCCTGTCTTCCTTCTCCCATGAGCCTTGGAAATGGTGGACTTTCCGTGAGAGTCGTCATGTGGGCTCAGGGCTGGGGGTTGCCTGGTCTTCCCGCGTCCCTGGGAAGTTCTGGATGCTCATGTGGGCGCTAATGGCCTGTTTGCAGAGATGAGGCTTGTTTCAATCACGCTGGGCCTCTCCCCCGACGGGCGGGAGGCGCCTTATTAGCATCGCGGTCTTGCCGACGCTCCTGCTGATTTAGGGTTATTTCTCTCTGCCCGCACGTCTGTGTCCTCAGAGTGACCGATGGCCCCTCCGTTAATAAGCGGAACTTGTTCTGGGGCCGGAATGGCCGTCCTGTGCCCTGGAGGCGGCTGCCCTGTGAGTGTTTGATTCGGAAAGTTTGTTTGCCTGAGTCAGTGGTTTGCAGCTCGTGTGCGTTTGCTGAGAGGAGTGGGAGGCAGCCGTGGGGTCAGCGGGGCTGTCTCAGTGACTTCACGTGGAACCCACTCACAAGTGGTTTCCTGGGCTAAACCGCACTGCGGGTCCAGCTGAAAATTCCAGAGATGAGCTCCTCTGGTGCGGCTAAGGCAGGGGCCTCGCTGCTCCCCGGGGGAGGGGGGGGCGGGACAGGGTCCTGGGTGGGTCTGGGGTGGGCAGGTATGGACCGGGGGCCTGCTGTGGGCTCGGCCGCGCTGACACAGCAGGAGCGAGTGGTTCTGGAAAGGGTCAGCGGTGAGGGCGTCCCCAGAGCCTGCCCCGCCCCTTCCCCCCCGCCCTCCCGTCTATGCCTGCCCGTCCCTTCCGCACGTCCTGGAGGAGCCCCTTGCCCCCAGCACGCCCTCCCGTGGGGTGGCCTTGAGGTCCTGTGGGCATGCCTGGCGGGGCAGGCAGCCCCACGGGCGTCTGTGCCTCCCAGCCTGGCCCCAGCTCTGATGGAAGAGGTGTGTCCGTCTCGGGCCCGCGGTCGGTGCCATCCCGGCCATGGGGACTGGATGCTGGCCCTGTCCCTGCCCTGACCACTGACCACCCTCTGTCCGTCCTGCCCGTGGGCCCTGGGCCTGCTGGCCGTAGGCGCTCCTTCTTCTCCATCAGCTCTGGGCAGGGGAGGAGCTGCTGTCAGCGGGCCCTCTCCGTCGCCACTGCTCACAGAGGGGCGGCCAGGCTGCCTGGGGCCCCTCAGAGGGGCCGTGCAGGGAGGCAGGCTGAGATGCCCGCCGACCCACCCCAGAGCCACAGCCAGGCTAGAGCCCCATCCCAGCTGCGCTGCATGGGCAAAAAGAAATACAATCTTCTAAAAGCTATGGTTGCAAAGGCTTAAATCAAATCCCTAAGAGCAAAGCAGAGCTGAGCGGAGCTTGCCATCTCCATTTGGTCTGGGATGGGTTGTCAGCGCCCCCGCCCTGTTCCGATTCGCTCTGTTCACACGAGCCCCCGTCGTGCTGTGAATGGGGGGCCCTGTCCTCCCTCGGAGCTCGTGGGCTGGTTGGTGGGGGCCAGCATTACCTGGGCTCCATCCTGGTCTCAGCTACAGGCTGGACCGTATCCCCCAGATTCGTGTGCTGGTGTTTGAACCCCGGAACTTCGGGGAGGGGCTCCGGATTCAGGTACAGCGAGGCCCTCAGGTGGCTCTGATCCCACAGACGGGGTCCCTGTAAGAAGACGACCTCAGGACGTGGACACAGAGAGAAACACAGAAGGGCCCGGCCGTCTGAGGACAGAGGCCGTAGGGGGACCGGGGCCAAGACCCCCGAGATCATGGCCTGTAGGGCGTGGTCTGAGCCGCCCCGCCCGACACGCCTGGTGGGCCTGGAGCAGAGATGGGCCCCCATGCCTCAGGCGCCCTCCCAGGTGGCTCTCCGCCTCCACCAGCAGCCCTGCTCGGGGATCTCGGGGGCAGGGGTGATGCGGGGTCCTGCTGCCCCTGGGGCCCTGAGGGTGCTCTGCCAGCAGAGACGGGTCCCTGAGCTTCACCACCAGGCTTGCAGGGACCCCCCCTTGTCCCGGTCAGGGCCTCTGCCTCTTCCTGGCGGCCTGGCTGCCACTCCGCAAGAAGACTTTCTGCAGGTCGCTGCTGAGAGAGGGGACACACGGCCACCCCCGCCCATACTGCCAGCCTCTCCCACTGAGTGAGCAGGGCAGGACCCTGCTTGGTCCATGCACAGTGGGGCCCCTATTTGGCAAGGGCCTCCCGGGAGAGTCCATCTGGGGCCACCAGAATTCCCCCTCGACACCTGCTGGGGGGCTGTGGGCACGTGGGGGCTAGCCCTGGAGGAGGACCATCCCACGTGGGCCCAGCTCTTGGCTCTCTTGCCCTGGGAGGGAGGCTCTAGGCGAGGAAGCCACCCACCCCAGCCATGCCCGGCTCCCCCTGGCCATTTCCTTCAGGCTCCATGGTTGGAAAGCCTCCTTGGACACAAGGGGGACGCAGGGCCCCTGTAGTTGCTGCCCAGGGTTCCTGGGTGGTGGGAAGGCAGCTTATCCTGAAACGGTATCCCCCCAGCTCTGCCTGGATGAATCCGGGAACTCGGGGATCCCAGAGTCCCCCTCCCCCCAGAGCTGTCTTCAGAGGAGGGCAGATGAAGGAGCCGCCATCCCTGCCTGGCCAGTGTCGGGGGGACCGAGGGGCAGCGGGGGCCGGGCTTACCTAGCCAGGCTCACCTGAGCCTCCTTCCGGGTCCCCAAGGCCACCAGGCGTCCACAGCTCCTCCCCCGTCCTCCAGCAGCGGGAGGCCCCAGGCCGGTGGCGGGCGAGGGGGTGGCAGCCTGCCGGCCTTGACCGTCCTTCCATCCAGGGGAGGGGGAGGGGTGACACAGGACCCAGGGTCCCCTGGCCTCTGGAGTTGGGAGCCCAGTGGTCAGTGCCCGCTGACTCAGAGCCGGGGTCCCTGGTGGTGGCCCCTTCCCTTCCTTCTGCGCAGCACGTGGGGTCGGGGGAGTGGGGGGCGGGAACCTGAGGGGGTCCCGGGCCCTGGGCGGGCGGGTGCCCTCTGCGGCCAGGCCGTGAGCAGTGCTCACCCTGCAGCCCCTTCCGCGGCCCCCTGGCCCGGCCCTCCCGTCCTGTCCTCGGGGCCCGGCTCGTCCCTGCCCCGGGCTTTCCTGGCCAAGCGGAGCCTGCGGCCCCTCTTGCCTTCAGTGTCCAGGCTTCTCCTGAAGGTGCCAGGCCAGCCACTCACACAGCTTCCCCGCCCCCTTGATGGCCCTCAAGCCCACGAGCCCTCGAGCCAGTGCCAGGAGCCTGGCGGGTGGAGAAGCTTCTCAGGGCAGGAGGGGCCAGGCACCTGCCTCCGTGTTGCGGGGTCCTCCGCCGGCTCAGGCCCAGGCCCTGGCCTCTGGGGTACCCCGGCTCCACACGCGACGCCCCTGCGCTGGCCCAGAGCCCGGAGAGCTATGAGCCGCCTGGGCTGCTGCCCACCACCCTCCGGCCTGGCATTTCACCTCGGCTCCCGAGTCTATGGCCTGCCACCCACCCGCCTGGCACGGTGGATGCCGCATCTCACAGTGCCGCAGGCTGGGTTACCCAGGACGGTGCCAGGGTTCCCTCTATCCATGCCAGGCGTCGGGCTTCATCGCCGGAAGGCCCCGTAGCCCCTCCTGGTCCTCTCGTTGCGGCCCTGGGTCCCTGACACCCGTTTGTCCTGCAGCCATCAGAGGCAATGGTGACGAGCCACCGTCCTGACTTGGGCGACGGGCGGGCGCCATTGTTACCCACTCGCAGCAGGAGACGCGCGCTCGGATCTCAACAAAAGGTCACATTTGCAAGAAGTAAAGAGGAAACACGGGTAATTGGTTCAGAAGCTGCTGGCTGATACCTCGTCCTGAGAGGCGATCTGACGGACTTGAAGCCTTTTTGTTCAGGTAATTAAAAATGAGATTTCATTACACCATTAAAAATGAGGGCAGGCGGGCTGCTTTCTCAGATACTATAGCGTTGTCACAGGAGGCGCGTGGACCCGGCCAGGCAGGGCGCTCAGTGTGTGAATAATGGGCTCGTGGTCCCCGACCCTCTCGGCTGGGGTGGAGGCCGGCGGGGGGCTGCTCAGAGCTGTGGGGACCCCACCGTAGGGTCTGGGGAGGAAACCCACCTCCACCTCCAAACGAGGCCCAAGCTGTCCTTGGTCCAGCCTGAGAGAAGCCCCGCTGGGAAGGCGCGTGGAGGACGAGTCTGAGGCGCTCCCCTGGGCGCCCCTGTCCTTCCCCGGTCAGGGTGACCGACGCTGCCCATGGGCAGAGCGGAGGTGCACGTGGTCAGTTCAAGGA
Source organism: Capra hircus (assembly GCF_001704415.2). Classification (NCBI taxonomy): domain Eukaryota; kingdom Metazoa; phylum Chordata; class Mammalia; order Artiodactyla; family Bovidae; genus Capra; species Capra hircus. Next base: position 70,804,555 of record NC_030827.1, on the reverse strand, counting down.
CCAGGACCCGGCCTGGCCGTGTCCCCGAGGCTCAGACGCGGCGCCACATGCAGCCCACCCCACGACGGTCCCCCCAGAAAATCGGTGAGAGCTTTGTACCAGGAAATCCCACTGCTGATAAACCCGAGGTGAAATCTCACACCTGAAAATAAAGTTAGGCGTGTTCTGTGAGTCTTGTTTATTTGCATACTGTTCTTTCTTTCAAGCTCAACAACACTCGCAGGCACTTTCTGCAAACCTGCGCGTGGCAGCCCGTGGAGGGCGGGAACGGAGCTGGTCTCCAGAGTTCGGGCTGAATTAAGGTCTCCACAGCGGTAACGGGGTGCCGCCTGGGGGCTGGGCGTGCCGCGGCTGCTTTGTGCCTTGCTGACCACCTTCCCTCTGAGCCGGCCACACGAGGCCCCGCCTGCGTCCTGATGTCCGGCAGTGGGTCTCCCCCGTAAATCCCCTGACGAAGGGTCAGATGCCTGCAAAGCCCACTGTCATCTTTTGATGAAATATTTTTTGTTGCTTAGAAGAGGAAAAATCACAATACTCTGGATCTTTATTTCTTAAAGCACAGTTCTCAGCAAACGTAATTCTTCTTTAGACCCATTTAGGCTGTAAACATAGCAATTGGTTTCCACCCGGATTTTAGAGTTAAAATATGTACTGCAGTAGATATTATTTTGGCCTTAACAAAAGTGCTTATTAATTAAATCCCAATTTTATGTGAGAGTAATTCTGTGCCAGAGGGATGGTGGTTATTTCCTCATAAACTTCCCTTCATAGTCTGGATTTCCAGGATTCCTATTTTTAACTAAATGCCAATGAGAAACCAACCACCGTATTGAAAGCTTCCTCCTATTATTTGCAATTTGTCCACTTCTGAGAGTGAAACCAGCTGAAAAATTTCAGGAAGTTAGTAAATCCTGCAGAAAGCGGTGTTGTTTTGGTCAGCACAAAAGCCCCACAGAAACGAGTCGTGTTTCCTGATGATTTCCGGGGAGTGGCCGCTGGCCCCACTGGCCGAGGACTGTGCGCAGCCGTCCTGGTTTGTCTCGGGTCCAGGTTCTCCGTAAGCTCTGATGACCGTGGAGTGAAGCTGCCGACTGTCGGGCAGAGGCCTGAAACCCACTCTCCGACCCTGACGGCAGGCAGTCAACAGAAGCACCCCCTTGTGGCCCAGACGCTCGGCACAGGAGGACGCGTCTGGTGACCCAGGGACCATCCACTCAGCAGGGACCAGCAGGAGCGGACCTGGGGGACCACCGCAGGCAGGCCTGGTGGGGGCCGCCCCAGGCCTGCGCTCAGCCTCAAACCCAAGGGAAGCAGAAGTTGCCTGGAGGTCACAGCTGGAGGAGGGCATGGCAGCCCCATCCAGTGTTCCTGGCTGGAGAGCCCCACGGACAGAGGAGCCTGGTGGGCCACAGGCCAGGGGGCCACAGAGAGGCAGACATGACTGAGTGACTTAGCAGGCACCTGCACACCCGGCTCAGCGAAAGGAGCTTGCCTTGTCCCGCAACAGCCGTTTGCAAAGGGGGGAAAACACGGGTGCCTTTTCCATGCTCACACATACCACCCCACACTCCCCATAGTTAGACTCTCAGGGGCCCCCATGCCATGGCAGAGCCTAGCTGTGCCCGTCTGGATGGGTGGGGGGTCCATGCTCCCTGCGCAGCGCAGCGGGCATCGGGGCAGTGGCCTTCCTGGGGGCGGCCTTGGACCAGGCCTCTGTGCTAACTGAGCCCGGGGACCACCTGCACCGTCCCTGCCCTGTCCCTCACCCTCTGCTCTCCCACGGACATGCCCAGACTTTGCCCCCGACCCATGACCCCGCCGCTGTTCAGAGGGTCAGAGGGCCCGGCACACAGGCGGGCTCAGTGGCTGCGGCCCCTCGCCTGGCTCCCAGCCTGTGCGTCCCCCTTTCCCGAGGAGACCCTGGAGCCAAGGCCGCAGCGTCGTGGGGGCCCCCGTGGGGCTCTAGCGCCCAGCTTGCAAGATTCCTGCCGCAGCGGAGGGGAGAGCAGGGCAGTGGGGGGGACGGTGTTGAGGAACTCTGATCCCTGGAAAGGAAGAGTAGCTTTTCAAATCCACAAAGTGGAGCCAAATGAACAGGCTGCCACCCTGGGGACCTGGTGGGCTTGCAGGGGTCTGGAGGCAGGAGGTAGCCCTTTTCTCTCTCCCCCTGGACTCTTCCCAAGGATGCCCTTCAGGTGATGCTGGGCAGACCTGGAGGGGAGGGGAGGGGAGGGGAGGAGGAAGTGGGGAGGAGGGGAGGGGGGTGGGGGAGGGGGAGGGGATGGGAGGAGGGGAGGGGATGGGAGGAAGGGAGGGGAGGGGGATGGGAGGAGGGGGAGGGGATGGGAGGAGGGGAGGGGATGGGAGGAAGGGAGGGGAGGAGGGGGAGGGGAGGAAGGGGAGGGAAGGAGCAAGTGGGGAGGAGGGGAGGGGGAGGGAGAAGGGGGAGGGGAGGAGGGGAGGGGAGGAGGGGGAGGGAGGAGGGGAGGGGAGGAGGGGAGGGGAGGAGGATGCCTCTGGCAGCCAGGCGTCCACCAGCCCCCAGGCCTCTGCATTCTAACACCTACCTGGTCTCCCAAGATTATGTTAATCATTTCAAGGGGAAACAATCTTTGTGTTAATAAGATGCAGGTTTTGATACATGAGAATCGAGTTAATTGACTACTTATATGAGAAAAATGCTGAGTCCTGATGTCAAGTACATGATGAACACAGTACAGTCTAACACTTGAGCTGGGCTTTGCCGCTGGAGAGCCCACCGTGAATTATGGATCAAGCTGATCCACCCACGCCTGTCTGGGCTGGCTTCCTTGTGACAGCCGCTGAGTTTTCATTTTGAGTCAGTTGTTGTCACTCACAAGTTTTAAGGAAAATCCTTATCGATTTTAATATCAGGGAAGTTATTTTCATTTTCCTGTGAGTCTAAAGGTCTGTTAAAATCAGTTCTATGGTTCCGGTTCTTTTTTACTGGATCATTTGGGACAGGCAGCAGAGAGTGTTTTTGTGGGGAGAGCGGGCCTGGGGCTCAGATCCCAGCAGGATGGACACCCTCCAGGGAGGCAAGGAGACCCAGAAGCAGGGTCCTGGCCACCCGCGGGGGAGTGGGGGCAGCGTCTGTCTTACAAGGGAGCTGTGTGTTATTGAAGCCAGATTCCTTCAGTGCTAAGCCGGGTTTCCTTTTGTCCATCCCGTGGTCCTTGGAAGGTGAAACAATGAAAGCGTTAGTCGTTCAGTTGTGTTCGACTCTCCGACCCCGGGGACTGTAGCCCGCCAGGCTCCTCTGTCCACGGGGATTCTCCAGGCACGAATACTGAGGGGGTGCCATGCCCTGTGCCAGGGGCTCTTCCCGAGCGGGACTGAGCCTGCACCTCCTGCCTTGGTGTGAGGGTCCTTCACCATCTGGCCCCCAGGGGTTTCCTCTTGTCCGCTCTGTGGTCCTTGGAACCCTAACCCAGTGTGCTGTTTCCCCGAAGCGGGCGGAACTCCCAGGCCCCAGGCAAACAGCCCGCCCTCCAGAACGCTTTCTGAAGGGGGCTGGTTTGGTTTTGGCGTCCTAGAGTCTCCCTCAGGACCCGTTTTGGTGCGCCATCCTGAATGTGGGTTGGAACCCACGTCAGACCTCCCTTGGCAAGTGGGGCTTCCTCTCCAGCTCACGGGAATGTTTCAGATGGTGGTTAAACCCTGTCTCTGATGGAGGAGCTGTGATGTGGTCGATGGTGGTAAACGGAGCGTGCCGGCCACCCCCAGCCCCCTCCCGGAGGTGTAGCTCTGGTGGACTGGGTTCTGCCTCCTCGGACCTTGCAGCCAACTTTCAGCGAACGAGGAGCCTGCGGCCCCACTGGCAGGGATGACAGAGCCACATTCCGCTGGGTGACGGATTCCTAAAGGCGATGGCATCGTCTGTGTCTCATTAGCAGAGAGGCTCATTCTCCCCATTGTCAAACGAAAGAGATTTTGAAGATTTTCGCTCATCTGGAGGTTTGGATCAGAAAAATTCTGTGGCTTATAAAGTCATTTGTGTCCCTGTTGCGATTGTGTTCACAGGGGAAGGGTGACACAAAGGTCAGCTATAACTCCGCGGTGGCGTTTTAGCATCGAAAAAATGTAATATTGATCGATAAGAAAATGGGAAAGACTATCAGCGCTTGACTTGATCTTCTCCGACCTTTAGCTGCCACGTGCGTTTTACTCTGAAATGTTCCGCCTCCAGTTCAAGAGGGTTGTCCTGGTTAGTCTCCTGCTTGGTTAACGCGCGGCCGGCCCCTCCCTGTGCCGGGCGCCGGTTCCCCGTGGAGCTGCCTCCTGCTCCGTGGTGCTTTCTCTGCACCCAGAGCGGCTCCCGCCGGATGCCAACGGGCTTGCTCGGAGCCCCAAAGCGTCACATCAGCAGGCACTTGATGTTCCGCCGGCCTGCGTGCTCTGGAGTAAATCACTAAGGCGGGAGAGCCCTGCGTGCATGAGTGTCCCCGTGGGAGGCCGCTGCGTGCCAGGGATGCGGGCCTCTCGGGAGAGCCGGCCACGTGTGGGGAGTGCCATCTGGGTGGGAGGTGGCAGTCAGGACCAGTGCCTGCAGGGACCATGCTGGCCTGGGCGGGGATGGGCACTCCGGGGCCAACACGGGCTCCAGGCGTGGGGGGCCGCCCCGGCGGGGCTCCCGAGTGCGGCCGGGCATGGCTGCAGTCCGCAGTGTGCCCCCCCGGCCCTTCCTCGGGACGGGGGCAGACGGCGTGCAGACTGCAAGGTGCAGAGAGGAGGCAGGCTGAGCCCAGGGTGCCAGCAGCAGTCAGGGCTTTGGGCAAGCTGAGGGGCTCTGCCCGGGGAGGAAAGAGGCCCCCAAAGTCAGGTCCACCCAGAGCCTGCGACTCTGACCCGGGTTAGAAATGGGGCCTCGGTGGACGTGGTCGGCTTAAGACGAGGCTGCGGCGGGTGAGGGTCAGGCCTGAATCCAGCGGGACCGGCTCTTCTGAGGGGGAGACCTGGACACAGACGCAGGGCGAAGCCACGTGAGGGCAGCAGGGCCGCAGGAGAGGCGGACGCCCCCTCGACGCCCCCAGGGAGCAGCCCTGCGGCCTCCGTCTCCAGCTTCTGCGCCCCCTTCTGGCCCGGAACTGGGGAGAGCGGGTGGAGGACGGAGCCCCCGCCGTGTGGACAGGGTCGCAGGCCGGACTCGGGAAGCAGAGGGGTCCTGGGCTGACTGCCGGGACGGCGGGGAGGAGCCCCCCGAGGCGCTCCCCCACCTCCCCTCCCCCGTCGCCCCCCGGGCGGTGAGCGCCCGCCGGCCCACGGGCGCAGACCGCGGCCCAGGGGACAGGCCTGCCCCCGAGGCTGGGCCCCGCTCTGCCCTGCAGGCCCCGGCCTCTCCCCTGCGGAGACGTCACCCGCGCTGTCTCCAGGGGCTCGCCTGCCGCGGGCTCCGAGCTCTGGGAGTCCCGCGGGGCTCCGCGGTGAGGGGCTCTGTGCTTGAGGGGCTCCGTGCTGAGGGGCTGTGTGCTGAGGGGCTCCGTGCTGAGGGGCTGTGTGCTGAGGGGCTCCGTGCTGAGGGGCTGTGTGCTGAGGGCTCCGTGCTGAGGGCGCTGCTGAGGGGCGTGCTGAGGGGCTGCCTGTGTGCTGAGGGCTGAGGTGCTGAGGGGCTGTGTGCTGAGGGGCTCCGTGCTGAGGGGCTGCTGCTGATGCTGAGGGGCTGAGGTGCTGAGGGGCTCCGTGCTGAGGGCTGTGTGCTGAGGGGCTGTGTGCTGAGGGCTCCGTGCTGAGGGGCGCTGATGGGGGCTCCGTGCTGAGGGCGTGCTGAGGGGCTCCGTGCTGAGGGCTGTGTGCTGAGGGGCTGTGTGGTCAGGGGCTCCTGTGCTGAGGGGCTGTGTGCTGAGGGGCTCCGTGCTGAGGGGGCTGAGGGGCTGCTGCTGAGGGCTGCTCGTGCGCGTGCTGAGGGGCTCCGTGCTGAGGGGCTCCGTGCTGAGGGGTGCTGAGGGCTGTGCTGAGAGGGGCTCCGTGCTGAGGGGCCGTGCTGAGGGCTCCGCTCCGTGCTGAGGGGCTCCGTGCTGAGGGCTGCTGAGGGGCTGAGGGGCTGTGTGCTGAGGGCTCCGTGCTGAGGGCCTCCGTGCTGAGGGCTCTGAGGGGCTCCGTGCTGAGGGCTGAGGGGCTGTGCTGAGGGCTCTGAGGGAGGCTCGTGCTGAGGGGCTCCGTGCTGAGGGCTCCGTGCTGAGGGCTGTGCTGAGGCTGTGTGCTGAGGGGCTGTCTGAGGGCTCCGTGCTGAGGGGCTCCGTGCTGAGGGCTGTGCTGAAGGGGTGCTGAGGGGCCTGTGTGCTGAGGGGGCTGCTGTGTGTGCTGAGGGGAGCGTGCTGAGGGGCTCCGTGCTGAGGGGCTGTGTGCTGAGGGGCTGTGTGGTGAGGGGCTGTGTTGTGTGCTGAGGGGCTCCGTGCTGAGGGGCTGTGCTGAGGGCTGTGTGCTGAGGGCTTGTGCTGAGGGGCTGTGTGCTGAGGGGGCTCCGTGCTGAGGGGCTGTGCTGAGGGGCTGTGCTGAGGGCTGTGTGCTGGGGCTCCGTGCTGAGGGGCTGTGTGCTTGAGGGGCTGTGTGCTGAGGGGCTGTGTGCTGAGGGGCTCCGTGCTGAGGGCTCCGTGCTGAGGGGCTCCGTGCTGAGGGGGTGCTGAGGGGCTGTGTGCTGAGGGGGTGCTGAGGGGCTGTGCTGATGCTGAGGGGCTCCGTGCTGAGGGGCTGTGTGCTGAGGGGGTGCTGAGGGGCTCCGTGCTGAGCTGAGGGGCTGCTGAGGGGCTGGTGCTGAGGGGCTGTGTGCTGAGGGCTCCGTGTGCTCCTGCTTGTGCTGAGGGCTGTGTGCTGAGGGGCTCCGTGCTGAGGGCTGTGTGCTGCTGTGGTGAGGGGCTCCGTGCTGAGGGCTCTGTGCTGTGCTGAGGGGCTGCTGTGCTGAGGGGCTGTGTGCTGAGGGGCTCCGTGCTGAGGGGCTTGGGCTCCTGCTGGGTGCTGAGGGCGTGCTGAGGGCTGTGTGCTGAGGGGCTCCGTGCTGAGGGGGTGCTGAGGGGCTGTGTGCTGAGGGGCCTGTGTGCTGAGGGGCTCCGTGCTGAGGGGGTGCTGAGAGGGCTGTGTGCTGAGGGGCTGCTTCCGCTGAGTGTGCTGAGGGCTCCGTGCTGAAGGCTGTGTGCTGAGGGGCTCCGTGCTGAGGGGCTGAGAGGGCTCCGTGCTGAGGGGCTCTGAGGGGCTGTGTGCTGAGGGGGTGCTCTGTGCTGAGGGGCTCCGTGCTGAGAGGGCTGTGTGCTGAGGGGCCGTGCTGAGCGTGTGCTGAGGGGCTCCGTGCTGAGGGGCTTGCTGAGTGCTGAGGGGCCTGCTGAGGGGCTCCGTGCTGAGGGGCTGCTGCTGTGCTGGGGCTCCGTGCTGAGGGGCTGCTGAGGGCTGTGCTGAGGGGCCTGCTGAGGGCTCTGCTGAGGGGGTGCTGAGGGCTCCGTGTGGGGGCTCTGTGGTGGCTGAGCTGAGGGGCTGTGCTGAGGGGCTCCGTGCTGAGGGGCTCTGTGCTGAGGGGCTGTGTGCTGAGGCGCTCCGTGGTGAGGGGGTGCTGCTGTGCTGAGGGGCTCCTGCTGAGGGGCTGTGTGGTGAGGGGCTGTGTGCTGAGGGGCTCCGTGCTGATGCTGAGGGGCCTCCGTGCTGAGGCGGCTCGGCGTGCTGAGGGGCTGCGTGCCTGTGAGGGGCTTTGCTGGCTGAGGGGCTCCGTGCTGACTGAGGGGCTCCGTGCTGAGGGCTCCGTGCTGAGGGGCTCTGTGGCTGAGGGGCTGTGTGCTGTGTGCTGAGGGGCTGCCGTTGCTGAGGGGGCTCCGTGCTGAGGGGGCTGTGTGCTGAGGGGCTCCGTGGTGAGGGGGCTCCGTGCTGAGGGGCTCGTGCTGAGGGGCTGTGTGCTTGAGGGGTCGTGCTGTCGTGCTGAGGGGCTCCGTGCTGAGGGGCTGTGGGTGAGGGGCTCCGTGGCTGAGGGGGCTGATGTGTGCTGAGGGGCTCCGTGCTGAGGGGCTCCATGCTGAGGGGCTCCGTGCTGAGGGGCTGTGTGCTGAGGGGCTCCGTGGCTGAGGGGCTCCTGTGGCTGGAGGGGCTGTGTGCTGAGGGGCTCCGTGGTGAGGGGCTCCGTGCTGAGGGGCTCCGTGCTGAGGGGCTCCGTGCTGAGGGGCTGTGTGCTGAGGGGCTGTGTGCTGAGGGGCTCCGTGCTGAGGGGCTCCGTGCTGAGGGGCTGTGTGCTGAGGGGCTCCGTGCTGAGGGGCTCCGTGCTGAGGGGCTCCGTGCTGAGGGGCTGTGTGCTGAGGGGCTCCGTGCTGAGGGGCTCCGTGCTGAGGGGCTGTGTGCTGAGGGGCTGTGTGCTGAGGGGCTGTGTGGTGAGGGGCTGTGTGCTGAGGGGCTGTGTGCTGAGGGGCTCCGTGCTGAGGGGCTCCGTGCTGAGGGGCTGTGTGGTGAGGGGCTGTGTGCTGAGGGGCTGTGTGCTGAGGGGCTCCGTGCTGAGGGGCTGTGTGCTGAGGGGCTCCGTGTGAGGGGCTCCGTGCTGAGGGGCTCCGTGCTGAGGGCTCCGTGCTGAGGGGCTGTGTGCTGAGGGGCTCCGTGCTGAGGGGCTCCGTGCTGAGGGGCTCCGTGCTGAGGGGCTCCGTGCTGAGGGGCTCCGTGGTGAGGGGCTCTGTGGTGAGGGGCTGTGTGCTGAGGGGCTCCGTGCTGAGGGGCTGTGTGCTGAGGGGCTCTGTGCTGAGGGGCTGTGTGCTGAGGGGCTCCGTGCTGAGGGGCTCCATGCTGAGGGGCTCCATGCTGAGGGAATCTCCGTGCTGAGGGGGCTCCGTGGAGGCCGCTGGCTGTGGGCGCCGCTCAGCCCCTCCTCACCCGCAGTCTCCGCTCTCCTCGGCCGGGCGCTCCGGGCTCTGGCCCTTCTCAGGGACAGGGGGCAGGAAGGGCCCTGATAAGGCCTCTGGGCAGGTTATCTGCCGCCCCCCGAGAGGCTGAGAGAGGAGTGCTGTCATCTGGGGCACAGGGCGCCCTGGGTCACGCAGGGCACGACCTCTGTCAGCACCACAGCTGAGCGGAGGCCGGCCCGACTCACCCAGGGAGCCGCGAGGGGCCGGGTGGGGCCATTATGGGGGAGAGGAGCCAGCTGGCGGGCGACAGCGGGCCAGGGTGTGGCATCCCGGGATGGCCAGCCCCGCGGGTTTTGTTAAACGCATGCTCTCTTATCTTCCAGGAAACAGCAAGAGTGTTGGAAGGGTGAAGGGCGGCTCCTTCGTCTAGAAGACACAGGCATTTCTCGTGACCGTGGCTTCTGCATCCATCCGTGTGTAAACAGCCTGCTGCACCCGAACGCCTCCGACAGAACCTCCGCTTACTCACGCCAAACACGGCCCCCTCCCGCAGCAAGTGCCGCCTGACCGATTCATCTGCCGGGTAGAGGAGACTTGAACAGGTTTTCCCCCAAAACGGTGGTTGCTTTCTACTTCCTGTGATCACTTTCAAGGGTGGGAGGGTGATTCCATACAGTTTGTGCTCAGCAATGCTTTTCTTGGTGGGTAAGGTTTCCATGCCTGGACGTCCACACTCAGCTTAGCGTTTAGAGGCTGCAGTGGAAGGTGGGAAGGACACCTTCCTATCGAGAATTCAAGACGGTCTGAAGCACCTAAAATGCATCATATTTTATTCAGCAACCTACACAGGTGTGGCATGGCAAATTCCCAACTACCCCTTAATAAGAAAAGTGATGCGCGGTTACTCAGTGGAATCATAACTGGGCTTTATTTCATTAGAAAGGCACCGTGCTGATATTTCAGGAGGTACATTCCATTACTCATTCCTTATACGTGTGCTGCCAAAGTAATTTTTCAGGGTGGAAGAGGTGTGATTCACGATCTTTTAGAGAGGAGTTTTCTAGATTATAAATTCCATTCTAGCCCAAAAAACTTACCAAAGTCATAAAAAACCTGATATCCTGGTATTAGGAGAAAAAGTACTTTTAAAGAGTATAAGCCTATAAATTGCATTCTGTAAACTCTGCTCAAAAAGATGAACTTAGTGAACTGAGGAAGGTGTTTGCTGCTGCTCTGAGAGACCAGAGGTGTTGACCAACCCCTGGAGTAGTATGGAAACCACCGAGTTAGCACTGTATTCCAGGAGCCAGAGGGATTTTAAACGAAAACCTACGGTCTCTACTTGGATGTGTGTTGGGGGTGGAGGTGCAAACAAATGAGAGCAAGTGCCCAAGAGCCACACACCAAATGCTCACCGGACGACGACCGAACCCGGGGACACGGGAGCCGGCTGATTCCGGGACCTAAACCTGAAATACTCTGGTTCTGTCCTCTGCGGGCTGCACACACTTCAATGCCATGTGCTCTGAAAATGGTGCTTTGGTTTTGCCCCTCGTCTCTGGGAATCCCTGCCTTTAAATTGAATTCCAGTGGAAAACTAGCCCCCCAGGAGCTGCATGGAGGGCTGGGTCTTTGGGAGCCAGCTCCGGCTCCTCCTTGCTGAGTCCGCATCCCACACCCCACCCCTGGTGCCCCTGTGTGAGTTTCTTTTCCTCAGACTCACTCTTGGGTCTCAGCAGACAGAAGCGGGAAGATCAGCGTGTCTTCCTGGGAGAGTCAAGGCCTGCTGAGAGGTGTTTCTGTGTTGCCTTTAAATACAAAAGGCAACGTATAGTAGACGGACAGTTGTAGACGTGTAGTAGATTTGTGGACGTGTAGTTGATTTACAGGAGAAGGCAATGGCACCCCACTCCAGTACTCTTGCCTGGAAAATCCCATGGACGGAGGAGCCTGGTAGGCTGCAGTCAGTCCATGGGGTTGCTGAGGGTCGGACACGACTGAGCGACTTCACTTTCACTTTTCACTTTCCTGCATTGGAGAAGGAAATGGCAGCCCACTCCAGTGTTCTTGCCTGGAGAATCCCAGGGACGGGGGAGCCTGGTGGGCTGCCGCCTGTGGGGTCGCACAGGGTCGGACACGGCTGACGCGGCTCAGCAGCAGCAGCGGCAGTTGATTTACAATGTTGCTCTTTTCCGTCCTACAGCAAGGTGATTCAGGTAAACACATATAAGCAGTCTTGCTCATGCTCCTTTCCACTGGGGTTTATCACAGGATTCCCTCTGCGGCCCAGCTGTGGCTTAGTTGCTCAGTCGTGTCTGACTCTTTGCGATCCCGTGGACTGTAGCCCACCAGGCTCCTCTGTCTGTGGGATTTTCCAGGCAAGAACACTGGAGTGGGGTGCCACTGCCTTCTCCAGGGGGTCTTCCCAATCAGGGACTGAACCTGGGCCTCCTGAATTGCAGGCAGATTATTTACCTCTGAGCCCCAGGGGAGCCAAATTCACCCATCCTGTCTATAAGAGTCCGCATCTGCTGACTCCCACCCTCCCCCCTGCCCCAACCAGAACAGCATTCTCTACGTCTGTACGCTGGTATCTGTTTGGTAAATGAGTTCGCTTGTATTAATTTTTAGATTTCATGTATAAATGATATCATATAATATTTGGCTTTCTGACTTCGTTCAGTGTGACAATCTCTAGGTCCATCCATGATGTTGAAACTATTATTTTGTTCCTTGTTATGGCTGAGTAATATCCTTTTGTATTTCTAGACCACATCTTTGTCCATCTCTCTGCTGATGGACATTTAATTTGCTTCCACGTCTTGAATATTGTAAACAGTGCTGTGGTGAACACTGGGGTGCGTGTATCTTTTTGAACTAGAGTTTTCTCAGGATATAGGCCCTGGAGTGGGATTGCTAGACCAAACGGTTATATGGTTGAGGAATCTCCATACCGTTTTCCACAGTGGCTGCAACACTTTACGTTTGAGGGGTGGTGTTCTGAAAGTCACATTAAGAGTGAGAAATTCTATTGGGAGCCCTGGTGGTTCTGAATTCACGGTGGTGGGCGCATGTGCCCAGAGCTGCCGGGTGACATGCTAACCTTTGTAAGAAGCCTGGGAGGTTCTGGGACTAACAACCTGTCTATCACCCACTCAGGGCTCCACACAGAGTTCCATCATTGCTGGTTCTTAGCACGTTCTGGAAACACAAGGGACAAGCCATTAGCAGGCACTGCCCCCTCGTGGAGCTGTCTGCTCCATGGTAGCCCTCCTTACACAGCTTGGCAGAGGTTTTCGAAGCCCAGGAAAGACTAACACCACAGATTCCTGGAGAAGATGGTGGCATTGCTCTAGCTCATTCATAACTGTCCCAGGACAGCTCAATCCGTCTGGCATGTCCCACTTTCCTTGCATATGAAATTTCTCTTTTCCGACCTGGCTGTTCGCTCTCATTCATAAGTTATGTGGCATACAACTTCAAGGTGATTTAGTCAAAGCTATGGTTTTTCCAGTAGTCATGTACGGATATCAGAATTGGACCATAAAGAAGGCTGAGTGCCAAAGAACTGATGCTTTTGAGCTGTGGTTCTGGAGAAGACTCTTGAGAGTCCCTTGGACAGCAAGGAGATCAAACCAGTCAATCCTAAAGGAAATCAACCCTGAATATTTATTGGAAGGGCTGATGCTGAAGCTGAAGCTCCAGTACTTTGGCCACCTGATGTGAAGAACTGACTCATTGGAAAAGACCCTGATGCTGGGAGAGGCTGAGGGCAAAAGCAGGGTGAGACATAGGATGAGACGGTTAGATGGCATCACCAATTCGATGGGCGTGAATTTGAGCAGACTCCGGGAGATAGAGAAAGACAGGAAAGCCCGGCGTACTGCAGCAAAAAGTCGGATATGGCTTAGCAACTGGCCAACAAACAACAATCAAACTGACAGAATCACTTCCACTGATGTCAAATGCTCGGGCCTGGGCCGCTCTGGCCTGTGGGGACGGGGCTCCCTGCGAGGTGTCTGGGGGCGCCGGCTCTGGAGGCTGTTCCCCGATGAGGAGCCGACCGCTGCACGCAGGTGTGACGGTCACATGGGCAGTTGAAGGCCACCCCCAAACTTAACGCTTGGGGGCAGCTTCCTCCTCGGACGTCGGGGGTGAGTCCACTCACCCTCCCATGTTTCTGGTGTTTGCTCCTGGCCCGTGTGAGGCCTGAGCCGGGCCCCCAGTGGCTCTCAGGACAGCCGCGCCCTTGGGAAGGCCCTTTCCTGCTGAGTTTGGCTGGCGGTGGATGCTGCTGTGACTCAGGCCCCACGGGGAGGACACCGGTGTTAGAGGGACCCAGGGTCTGAAGAGCCTGGATTGGGAGGTCCACTCTGGGGTCTGCGGCTGGACAGCATGACCCAGAGTTTTTCTCAGTGACTCAGAAAAAGAACTGACTCAGCTGGACCTTCCCCATCGGAACGCTGAACCCGAGCTGCAGACTCGAGGGTCAGCCAGGAAGGGGGGCTCCCGCCCCCTCCCCTTCACCCTCGCTATGAATGAACTCTTGGACGGATCCAGCCTGAGTCCGCTCAAGCCCTCGTGATGACACTTCGTGCCACCGGTCGTGTGAGAAGGCAGCCTTCCCACGGGGGCCAGGGAGCCAGGGGCCGTTACTCGAGCTTCTGCTCACAGAGGGGCCTGTTCCTTTAAATACCTGAGTCCAGGTGCCGGGGGAAGAGGAGCCAGCAATTCAAGGGGGACAAATGACCACAGGCAGGCCGGACAGCACGGGGCGCATCCCTGCAGCCCAGGGTGAGTTGCTTGGAGACCCTCGGCCATGTGCAGCTCAGCTAGGTGCTCGGAGAGGAGGCCCCAGACCTCCCTGCCTCGAGGGGTCCAGGGGGGCCCACGGTGGGCTGACTGCTGTGTCACCCCGTCCCCTCCAGGACCCACAGCTCCCCGGCCTTGCTGCCCAAGCTAGAGTTCCAGGGTGGCCTGGCCTGCAGCTTCCTCCGGAGCTGTCCCGCCTCACGAGGGGCCTGGCGCTGAGGGACCCACAGGGAGAGGACACGCCCTCGCCAGCCCTGGGGCACACCCCCCACACCGGGTCAGAGGCCCTGCAGGACGGGTGTGCGCAGACTGCAGTGCGATGTCTCCCCTTCCCCGCCTCCCCTCCCCGCCTCCCCTCCCCGCCCCGCTGTCTTTTCAGCTGCGGTGGCACCCTAGTGCAGAGAAACTCACGAGGTTCAAGCCCAGCCAAGCAGCCCCCGGGGCACTGGGCAGGCGCCGAGCCGGGTGAGCAGGACACGCCCCTCGCGCAACGGCAGGTGTGGCTGCTCCGCGCGTGGCGCTCCAGGTGCTCTTTGTGGCATGAGCTGCGGTTCGCCCGGTGCACACGTGCGTGTCCCTGCTGTGCGAACCTGGCTCTTTCTTCCTGAGGCCCCCGCAGGCCGCCTCGGTGAGCGGGGCGGGACCAGCCACCGCACTAGCCCGCTGGCTGGAGTATTTACAGAGGGACTCACCACGAGGTTCTTAGAGAGCAGGCTCCACCGTGCGCACACACACACACGAGCGCACACACACACGTGTGCATGCATGCACACCACCCACTTTCTGCGGGCCCGGCGCTCAGCCTTCCTGGAGTCCCCAGCGGATGTGGTGGGGGCGGGGCGGGGGGCGGGGGGCAGGCCCTGGGAGCTCTGAGCCGCCTGGAAGCTCGGTGTGTCTGGACCTGCGTCTCTGTCCGCTCACCCTCGGCCTCCGACATGCCAGCAGTGACAGCTGGAAGGCCGGACGTGTCAGCGAGGTCAGCTTTCCTCACCTCCCGCTGTCGCATCTGACCCCTGCCACTGTGGCATTCGGGGGCCCTCCCCGCAGCCTCGGCCTGCTGCAGACGAGAGCCAGCGGCTGCCAGATGACAGCCGTCAGCGTCCGGAGCGGAGCCTGACCTCGGAGGCACGCGCTGGGGCACCCGCGCTGGGGGCGGCCCTCAGCAGCCATCTGGCGCATTCCAGAGGCTCTGCTGACCCCGGGGTGGGGGTGCTGGGCGCCCCGCCGCCTCTTCTGAGGGCCGGCCCTCCCGGCTGCCCCCCGACACCGGAGAAGGGAGGGCTGGGCCCCCGTAGCTGGAACGTTCGCTCCCAGCCAGCCCGGCATGAACCCAGCAGTGAAGGCCCTCGACACAGGGACAGGAATGTGAGTGCCCCAGCAGCCTGTCCGGGCCTGCAGGCCTCTCCCTCTCTGCACCTGGCTCAGGTGCCTCTGGGCCTTCTCAGGCCGCTGGGGACACATTATCTAATAAAAGATAATTTAATGGGCTGCGTTACAGGAGGAAGAAGGAGAAAGTGAGTTCTATCAGAGGAACCAGCTCAGAGCCTGGGAACAGTCCACCTGGCCCCGAGGTTCACCCCTATGCAGAGCGCAGGCGGACCCCCGCTGGCCGCAGAGCCCGCCTGGACCGAGGACCACCTGGGCTCAGTCCTGTTTCTCCCTGACGCTGATGGGACACTAGAAATCCCGAATATTAATGAAAGCTGATTTTACCAGGCTTCGCTACAGGAAGAGGAGCGAGAATGTGGGTTCCATCAGATGACGCTACCTTGTTTCTCCTTTCTTTTTATTAGAAAAAGAAAAACTGATAGACTCTATTTTTTGAAGTTTTAGATTTGCCAGTAAAATGATCAGGAAGTGCAGAGCCCCACCCACTGCCCCGCCCCTCTGCTGCGTCACCAGCCCTGGGCTGGGACCAGCGTCACCACCGATGAGCCGACGACGCAGGGTCCCGAGTCAGAGTTCACGCCGCGTCCACTCCTGCTGTGCCTTGGACTGCTGCTGCTGCTGCTAAGTCGCTTCAGTCGTGTCCGACTCTGCGACACCATAGATGGCAGCCCACCAGGCTCCCCCGTCCCTGGGATTCTCCAGGCAAGAACGCTGGAGTGGGTTGCCATTTCCTTCTCCAATGCAGGAAAGTGAAAAGTCGAAGTGAAGTTGCTCAGTCATGTCCGACTCCTAGCGACCCCATGGACTGCAGCCCACCATGATCCCCTGTCCCTGGGATTCTTCAGGCAAGAGTACTGGAGTGGGGTGCCATTGCCTTCTCCTCTGCTGCTGCTGCTGCTAAGCTGCTTCAGTCGTGTCCGACTCTGTGCGACCCCATGGACTGCAGCCCACCAGGCTCCCCTGTCCCTGGGATTCTTCAGGCAAGAACCACGGGCCTGGACAAATGTGTAAGGACGTGAGGCCCCTCAAAGCATCACACAGAGCGCTGTCACTGCCTAAAGTCCAGAAGAATTGATGCTTCTGGACTCTGGTGTTGGAGAAGACTCTTGAGAGTCCCTTGGACTTGCAAGGAGATCCAACCAGTCCATCCTAAAGGAGATCAGTCCTAGGTGTTCATTGGAAGGACTGATATTGAAGCTGAAACTCCAATACTTTGGCCACCTCATGCGAAGAGTTGAGTCATTTGAAAAGATCCTGATGCTGGGAAAGGTTGAGGGCAGGAGGAGAAGGGGACGACAGAGGACGAGATGGCTGGATGGCATCATCGACTCGATGGACATGGGTTTGGGTGAACTCCGGGAGTTAGTGGTGGACAGGGAGGCCTGGCGTGCTGCAATCAATGGGGTCGCAGGTCGGACACGACTGAGCGACTGGACTGGACTGGAGGCCCCTGCGCACCGCCCCATGGTGCCCGCCCTGTCCCCATGGCGACCCCTGCTCTTCTGCTGCCCCTGTGGCTGTGCCGTCTCCAGGTGTTGCCGGCCGGTCTCTGCAGCCTGGTGCCTGCTCGGAGGCACCTCTGTCACTCAGCAAGTGCGTGTTTAAGTTTCCCCCGGCCGCTTGCATCTGCCTCTGCCTCCCAGGCTTCCCGTGGGAGACATGGTTCCTCGCAGGCCTGCCCTGGGACCCCGAACTTCCTCTCAGGACGGATGCCCACAGCAGCCCCACCCCGCCTCTGCCCTCCTCTGGGCAGTTCAGGACATAAAATCAGTTCCCCTGGTTTCCTCACAGAGCTCCGGGGGGTGGCTCCAGGCACGGGGCGGGGCTGGCACGCTTATTTTCCCTTTGAGTTGATCAAGAATAGGTTCTCTCCAAGACTCAGGCCCACCCGCTCAGCGAGTCTGGAACCCAGCACAGCGCCCACCCCTGACACCACACAGTGATGCCTCCATGTGGAAGGTAGGGTGTTCAGGAGGTGAGGCCCACCCTGCTGCCCGGGAGCCTGGCCGGGGCAGACCCAGGGACACGCGAGCCCGCTGGCACAGCAGAGGGGATGTGCTCACTCGTCCTGTCTCCCTGTCCCACCCTGAGGCCAACGGAGCCCCTTCCTCCATTCTGGGAACCCTGCACTGGGGTCTCTGAGGGGCCAGGAGGACTGCCCCTGGGTCCGTTTCCTCATTCCCGATTCCCCCGGGCAAGCGGGGGGCTCGGGGGCAGGACTTCCGCTGGGCTCTCGCCTCCACCTTCCAGGATGGTCCGCCTCCCTCACCCTGCAGGTGAGTGGGCACCCTGAGCGCCTCCCACAGTCAGCTGGTCCCCTGGCGGGCTGAGCCCTTGGAGGAGCAGTCCCCACACCAGGGCTGGGCCCCCACGCGGCCATTGCTGTCACGGACCCCACGCCGCGCCGGCTCTGCGTCCGACCCATGGCCCAGCTGGAAAGTGAGATTCAGCTCTGGACAGCTTCTGCCAGGCCCAAGGCCCCAATGGACGGAGGGCCCTGTCCCCAAGACACAGGAGTCGAAGGAGAGGACGATAGCCCAGAGTGACCGCTGGCTGGCCGACACATGCCTGCTGGTGGCCTGGAGGGCTGGCGTGGTGCCTGGGCTGGGCTGGGCATTGGGGCGGTCCTTGGCGGGTGGAGTGTACTGGGGGGCTCCAGGTGGGGAGCTGGGGAACAGGCGGGGCCTCCTGCTGGCCTGGGCAAGGAGCAGGGATGCCCGCAAAGGCCTGTCCTGAGGCAGGCACTGCCCAGACCTCACCCACCCGCCTGGGTCAGCCCCCAAACATCCTTGCTGGGCGATTCTGGTCACGTGAGAGGTGAGTGACCGGCAGCCCCCTCCTCAAGGGCAGCTGGAGGAGAGTGGGCCTCCGCAGTGCTGGCGGTGTCTGGTTGTGTCCCGAGTGTGGTGGGTGTTTCCCGGGCAGGAGGGCAGCCTCCGTGGGACCCCGAGACGCTCGCTGCGGTCCCGAGATACAGAGCTGTCTTCTCCTGGAAGAGGATCCCCGAAGGAAGGCTGACACCCTTGGCGGGCTGCGGGGGCAACCTGACTGGCGTGGGCTGTGGGCGACTCAGGTCCTATTGACTCTGCAGGGCAGGCTGGCCTGAGGGAAGCAGGTTGCCTTCTTCCAGGCCTCGGGAGGGCGCTCGGGGCGTCCAGTTCCGCCCTTTGGACGGACTTTCCCACTGCCTGAGTGTCCGCGGTTCTGACTCCTCGGCCCTGGGGGACACTGGCCAGTTTGCCTGGGATTTAATCAGAGCCCGTGGAGGCCCCTCTTCCTCCACGTCGGGTCTCCCGTGAAGCTGTCCCAGAGGGTGTCCTGGGAGGGGAAGGTGTAGGCATGGAGGGTTTGAGCAGCTCTGAGGAGAAGCACTTTCTCTGCACCTGTGAGATGTCTTGAGATGAGGCAAAGGGCAGCCCGTCTTCCTCTGCAGGACACACGGGTGGCCCCCCTCAGCGAGCTGCTCGGGGGCTGTGGGGCGGGCTTGCCCCCTGGGGGAAAGCATGGGGGGCTGCCTCCCCTCTGCGTGAGCACCCAGCCCTGCAGAGCTTGCCCTCAGGCCCACAGGGCAGCTTCGTCAGGTCTGGGGTCCCGTGTGTGTGGCACGCCGGCCCCCAGGACATGAGGCCGCGGGCCGCCAGGCCTCCCGCTCGGAGCCGGTAAATCGCTCCTGCAGGGCCCCTGCCCAGACTCAGCACCACCGTGTAGCTAAACGGTACTATTAGTGCAGAGGAAATAAATGGCCATTTCACTCTGCAGACTACACGTAATTGTGCTTGGGCTGTGTCAACCTCAGGTTTAATTGGTGTGCAGGCTGTGCGGCATGAAGTACGGGATGTGTAATTTATTTATGCAATAAAATGTGCCGTAACCGAGAGGGGGAAAATAAAGGGAAAAATAATATGTTTCACACCATAATTACACAACAAAGTTCAAATTAGAAATACTGCTTGGGCCGTGCGCGTCCTCTGGGCCGGGGAAGGGAAGGCAGAGCAGATTCTTAGAGGACAGGGTTCTGAGCCGAGTGCCATGGACACAGGGTGGGCCTTGAAACAGAACCCTCTGGTAAGGTGGACGGCCTGCGGTGGGGTGAGGGGAGGCTCAGGAGAGATGAAAAGCTGGGAGTGTGGGGGCCACATTTACTTCCTTCTGACATAAACACGACTCTCGTGAAGACAGCCCCTGAGACTGAAAGGCTTCTGACGCTTAGAAAGGGAGGAAGAAAAGACGAATCGCTGCTCTGTGACCCCTGTTTATCTAAAGCTGTATTGTTAAGCCGGAATTCTCCTGATAAGCCGCGAGCAAGGAGTGGGGCTGCGAGGTCCGGCTCTGTGAGACATCTCCCGGGCAGGGCTGCTGCCCACATCCGTCACCGGCCATCTGCAGGGCGCCTGGGAGGACCCACGTCCCCATCCCCCAGCCCAGTGCTCTGAGGACTCTGGTCGCAGGGATGAGGGGGACCGAGGGGGCTACTACCAGGGCGCTCGGAGGGGGGCGTCCTGAGGGGCTCACCCACACGGTCCTCACAGGCTTGCACCCAGACCAGGGCCCCCCTGCACGGCTGGCCGGCCACCTCCTCGGAGTGGTACTGTTGGTGTGTGTGGGGGGGCGCTCAGGACGACAGAGCCCAGGGCCTTGGGACAGACAGAACACAGGACCCTGTCCCACACGAAAGGAAGGCTCTAGACTCCTTGGAAGATGGCTGGGGGAGACTTCAGTCCCCGCCCCCAGGGCCAGCTGAGTCTCCGAGAGTGAGCCCTGCCCCGGCTGGTCGCAAGCCATGCATCTTCCTTTCTGTGGGGCCACTGCATCTGTGCAGGACGGCTGTGCCCTTGACGTCCCCCTGGCCCAGCTCCCGGGAGACGACGCCATGGCATTGCGGGGTCCGTAGGTGCATCTGCCCTGAATGCCCGTCGTGGTCCAGCGGGGTCCGACTGCCCTGCAGCACTGGGCCCAGCGGTCCACCGAGCTCAGCCCCGTGGGTGGGATGCGTGGGACCTGGGGCTGTCCAGTCTGAATTTGTAGCGGTGCAGACGCCCCCCACGGCTCTCTGTCCCAGCGAAGGTCAGCAGACGCCTGCACACCTGGGGTTGGGTGGGATGGGAGGGCGAGCCAAGGTTAGGGTGCTGGTTTCGGCTCATCTGCTGGGAGAGAAGTGAAGTGAAAGTCGTTCAGTCGTGTCCGACTCTTCGAGATCTCAAGGACTATACGGTCCACGGGATTCTCCAGGCCGGAGTACTGGAGTGGGTAGCCTTTCCCTCCTCCAGGGGCTCTGCTCAACCCAGGGGTCGAACCTGGGTCTCCAGCACTGCGGCGGACTCTTCACCAGCTGAGCCACAGGGAAGCCCGAGCTCACCGCAGTGGGGAGCCATCTGCTGGAAGGGGCAGCGCGACCCCTCAGGAGACGGGAGCCCCTCTGCCTGCCTGAGTTTCCAGCCGGTGCATGGAGAGCCCTGCCCCTCGAGCTGGTGCGGGGGTCTTGGGGTCGCCAGCCCACCCTAGGGCCTGTGGAGGGGGTGGGGGCTGAGGGGGCAGGGCCGTGTCTGCAGGCGCCTCCCTCGGGCTGCAGGTGACGATGCTCGCCCTACGCCTGGGGAGCCGGGCTCGGGACGTGGGGGTGGCACCTCCTGGGCGCCCTCTCAAGTCGTCTGTGTCCCTCTGCAGGCACCCAGCTCCCCTCAGTCCTCCTTCCTCCCTGGCAGGGCTCCCAGGCTGGCGCGGACACCCTCACAGGAGGCTGGATGTATGCTTGGGAAGGGCTCCTTCCCCTCTTCCGCCCTCGCAGGGCTGGGGGTTCTGGGTGCATCAGCCCACAGGGTCACACAGGCTGCCAGCTGGAAGACCCTGGGTGGGCATCGACAGGCACCCGCTGGCCCTTCCCTTCTGCCCAGTTTCTCCTCCTGACCCCTCCCTGCCCCGACCCGGCCTGTCTGTGAGGGTCCTACCCAAGGACAGACTGCGAGCCGTCTCTGCCTTCAGGCATCCGGACTGGACAGCTGTGTCCAGAGCAGCCCCGGGCGGCAGAGAGGGCAGCTCAGAGCTAGAGCACCCAGGGTGGGGTGGGGGCACTGCTGGGAGGGCCGGGTCCCTCAGTGTGCAGGGGGCAGTGGGCGGGGTCCGTCTACGTGCAGGGAGCGGGGGTGTAGGTGGGGAGCCCCTGTCTGCAGGGTGTCATGGACGAGGGTCCTCAGAGCAGCACCATCACCGAGGTGCGGAGGCAGGGAGGAGGTGCAGGGCGCCCGAGAAGGAGGTGGCCCGGGGATCCCAGGGGTGGTGGATGGAGGCCTTGGCTGGCTGCACAGATCCTTGGGAAGACAGTCTGGGGCAGGTCAGCCCACGCCCCTGAAGACATGCTGCAGTCAGAGCCTCCTGGAGACCTAGAGGCAACCCAAGCGACCAAGTGTGACTCTGGACGTTTCCCTGGTGTGGGACAAGCGGGGGTCAGCTGCAGGAGCCCTCCCCCAGCGGTGCCCTGGGCCCACGGCCCCCCTGAGGGCAGGAAGACAGCCTCCACGGACCCTGCCTGGCATCCCCACCCTGGGCATCACGTCTCACGTAGCCCGTCCTGGCCGAAGCCCCAAAACCACACCAGCTGCTCAAGAAAGTAAGTCAGAAGCACCACCAAGGGCTCCAACATGGCGGGGACGATCTGGACCACCTCGGTGTCCTGGAGAGCCCGCATGGCTGGCCCCACCGCACGCCCACGCGGCCAGGCTGCTGGGCCCTTGCAGGGTCTGTGGTGAAGGTCAGAGTCAGGCAGACGCTGCGGGATTCCCACAGGAGGAGATGCGGTCCTGTGGGGCTCCTCCTGACACTGGACGGTGGGAGAGGGGCTTGCTACGGGGGAGGCGGTCACTGGGTCTGCCCGCTGACTGGGTTTGAGGAGCCCAGAGGGATGCACTGGGCCTCGCTCCCAGCCCCCACCTGGGGAGGGCAGAGAGGGTGGCATGGCCAGACAGGCGGGCAGGTCCTAGGAGGCCCCCCACCCTGCTGCCTTTCTGGGGTCAGTGTTGTTGACCGCTAGAGAGAAGTAATTGCAAAGATGCGCATAAGAAGCAGCTGGAAAACTCTGCCCAGATTCTGCTCCCAGGGAGGGCATCACATGTGATTTTTATCCGATTAGATGCCCCCATGTCCTCCTGGTTCTCAGCAGAGGCGTCTGCAGTGACCATCCGAGATGGGAGGAATGGCCGGTGCCCAGGGCTGGACATTCCTGCTGGACGTGCGTCACCGCTGAACCTGCCCCTCGGCCAGCAATGGGAAGGGACGTGGGCGGGGCCGGGGGGCAGTTTAAGGGTAGTTCTTCCAACACAGAAGCATGTCCGGGAGGTCGTGTGCGCAGGGTCACACGGCAGTCTGACCAGTGCAGGGTGCCTTGGGGCCGTCTGTCCTTGGCAGAGCTGGTGAGCTGTCGGAGAGGGTTGGGGGCAGCGAATGAGGAGGCAGGGCGTCGCTGTGCTCACGAGAGCCTACTGCCTCCCACCACCCCTGCACTGCCCAGTCCAACGTCCCCCACTGCCCCCGTGTGTCCTGGGTTCCTGGGAATCAGTGTCAGTTCTGACCATCTGTCCTGGTGGCTCAGATGGTAAAGAACCCCTCTGCAATGCAGGAGGTGTGGGCTTAACCCCTGGGTCGGGAAGGCCCCCGCAGAAGGGAATGCCCACTCCAGCACTCTTGCCTGCAGAGACCCACTGGCAGAGGGGCCTGGTGGGCTACAGTCCACAGGGGTGCCAAGACTCAGATGCGACTGACGGACTAACATTTTCACTTCTTTTTCATTTCACTTTTCACCAGCCAACTGTCTAGAAGTCCTCAGGAGGCCTGGATGTGTCCTCCCTGGAACAGCCCCCACAGGGTCCCTCTCGGGAAGGCTGGGGGTAGATTTGTGGTTCTGGCACTGTCCCTTTCATTATAAAAGTTGAGGAAGATTTGAGTTGGTGGGTGTTTGAGTCCTAGGAACGCCGAGATTCACTGGTGTCGTCAAGGATCTCTGTGGGCCAGGTGGGTTGGGGCAGGCTTGCTACCCACCCGAGTCCCACATCAGCCCCGTTTCTTGCGGCCAAGAGTGGCCCGATCCTGACCCCTCTGGGACCCACCCCCGTGGGGTGGGGCCCGGCTGAGGCGGCCTGCAGGGAGCAGCGTGGTAGAGTCTGGGAGGAGGGGCTGTCACTGTCCGTGGCTCCTGACACATTGCGGAAGGACCTTCTCTGGCCAGACGGTGAACTGCACGGTAACTCCCTGCTGCGGCGTTTCTGGCGCCCTCAGCCCTGGGGTCCTTGCCGGCCAGTGCTCTGACGTCATTTCACGCCAGCCTCCACCCCGCCCACGGTTCCATCGGCTGGTCACAACCTGGAGCAGCTCTCAGGCTCTCGAACTGATGCCAGGCGTCCCGGATGCAGCGTCAGGCAGCCACCCTCGGAAACACGCCCTGAACTGCCACTGTGTGCCTGCCAGCCCAGCCTGGTGCCCTCGCGGCCCCGTCGGGCATGTTCCCCAGTGACCACGGGCTCACAGGTCTCTCTGTGTGCACGGCCGTCCCTACCGGGTCAAGCGTGCCCCGGACCCTGGGCGTTCCCGGGGTTTGAGGCGGCTTCCAGGTTTCCCAGTCTCGGCAGGTGATAAGAGGCACAGGACCTTTTGGGAAGGAGGGGGTCCACAGGGAGGGGGGAGAAACACCTGGAGTGTGGGGGGCCCAGCCCCGTCCTGCGGTCTTCTGCCCTCCCGGCCCCTCCCAACGCCATGCCTTTCATGTCAGAGGTCGCGGGGCCCAGTTCAGCTGCGCGGGACCTCACTGCCCTGTGGCGGGCCCAGCCTTTGTCTCTGGTTTCCAGGAATTGTGACCTTTCTGCTACTTGTGATAAGGGCTTCGTTCGGGTGGTGCAGACGCTCCAGGCCCTTAGGAGATCCGGACGGGGAATGCGGGGCCTGGGGGCCCCCAGCATCCAGTCCCCATGCTCTGGAGAGCACACAGCCCGCGGGCCATCAGATCACCCCGCGCAGGTACCAGGCTGCCGATGACCGCGGCTGATAGCCAACGATTACTTTGTTACCTTGAGCGAAAACCAACCGCCAGGGCTCCGTTTCCCACGGCGGGAGGGCGCCCTTCATCAGATCAGGAAGCTACCGGGACTTCTGTCCCCAGAGGAGGCCCTGGATGGTTATTAGGTACAGAGCGTGCTTCCATGAAGGCGGGACCTCCTGGGGGTCCCCCGTCAGTCCTACGCTGCAGACCTCCCCTCGGTGGCCCAGCCCTGACTTGTAGGGTGTCCCAGCCTCCTGCCTCTCCCCTCTGCCTCCCGCCACCACTGCCTTCTGGAAATCCAGGCCTCCTTTCTGCTTTCCCACCCTCTCAGGAGCATGCTCACCTGGACCCTTCTGGGGCTGGTGCGTGCAAACGGCGGTGCCCCGTGCAGGCTGGGGCAGGGCAGGGGCTTGGGTTCCCCCAGCGTGAGGCTGCTCTCTCCTTCCCCTGCCTCCCCAGGGTCGTGCACACGGAAGACCCTCCAGATGTAACATAGTCCTGCCCGTTGGCTTGGACAAAGCCTTGGTCTGACAAGGACCTGTCTGTTCTAAAACCCCAACGGCCCGGAAGAGGCCTGATACCCCAGCTGGGCCCTGCGTGCTGGGCAAGGTGACAACTGCTCGGCCTTGCACACAGGCTGGGGCTCCGTGGCCCTGAGTGGTGTGACCGTGGGCCGCACACAGTGCCCAGGTCTGGCGGCCCCCAGCCCCTGGCCTCACTTGCCTGCTGAGCCGAAATCCTGGGAGGGCGGCGTCCTGGGCAGCGAACTGTAGCTGTCACTTCACAGGGAGCACGTTACCCCGTCCCCTTTCAGAGCAGCCTTGAAGAGGGGGCCCCAGGCCTTGGGTGGTCCTGGTCGTCGGCGCTGCCCAGGCCCAGGGCCTGTTCTGGTGGCAGGTCTGGGCCCGAGGGCTCCACTTCTCCGCTGTGGTCACTTCTTTTCTGGCTTCAGTGAGAAGTCAGGCAAGTGTGCAAAATAAAAGCAGAAACAATGTCCCAGCGCAGCACTGTGATGAGAGAGCCTGACGTGCTTTTCTCCGTGTGTATTTATGTCAGTCACTCAGTCGTGTCCGACTCTCTGTGACCCCATGGACTGTAGCCCACCAGGCTCCTCTGTCTGTGGGATTCCCCAGGCAAGAACACTGGAGTGGGTTGCCATGCCCTCCTCCAGGGGGTCTTCCCGACCCAGGGATCGAACCCCAGTCTCCTGCATTGACAGGCGGATTCTTTACCATCTGAGCCACCAGAAAGAGAAAGAACTGAAAGTCATGTCCGACTCTTTGCGACCCCATGGGCTATACAGTCCATGGGATTCTCCAGGCCAGAATGCTGGAGTGCATTGCCATGCCCTCCTCCAGGGATCTTGTCAACCCAGGGATCAAACCCAGGTCTCCCGCATTGCAGGCAGATTCTTTACCAGCTGAGCCCCGAGGGAAGTCCAAGAAGACTGGAGTGGGCAGCCTGTCCCTTCTCCAGGGGAACTTCCTGACCCAGGAATTGAACCGGGGTCTCCTGTACTGCAGGTGGATTCTCTACCAGCTGAGCCCCCAGGGAAGCCCTCAGTGTCAAGGATAATAACTTATTCTGTACTTGAAACCAGAAGAATAAAGTGAATGGTCTCTGGTTTCCGGAAGCACACGTAGACAGATGCACACAGTCACACACATGCCAGCCCTCTCGGCGCCCCTGCAGCCGCCCCTTGTTGGTGAACGACAGAAATGGGTGAAAGCTGCAGCTTCACAGATAACCCCTGTCCACCCGCCCCCCTGCCTCAGGCACTGTGGGCGCAGAGCAATTCAGGAGCCAAAATAAGAGGAAGGGCCAGCTCCCGGGAGGCCGCCGAGTCCTCTCCCAGCGGACTGCAGGAATGTGGAGCTGGTGGGCTCACCGCAGGCTCCAGGCTCCGGGGACACAGCCCCGTGATGCCCTGAGGCTCAGCCTGGGAGTCCCCCAGTGCAGGGCGCTGGGCGCTGGGTCACTGCTGAGAAGGTGGAAAACGGGAGGCCTCGCCCCCTTTCCACGCTGAGCCCCTGCAGCCCCTGCAGCCGGCAGCGAGCCGTCTGTGTCCTGGGCTCACTTGGCTTCTGTGGTGACCTTGGGTGGCACCCTCACACCCCAGCCCCCTCCAGCCACCGCATCCCAGCTCTGCGGCCAGAGGGGAAGGTGGAGCCCCCTGGGCCGCACCCTGCCTGCCAGGGCTGGGTGCTCTCCTGGGCCCCGTGGGCAGGCCTGCCTGGCACAAGCCCGTCCCGTCCTCTGCAGGACAGCCGGCGCTCATGCCCTTGCTCCCCCTGGCTGACCTGGGGCAGGCCTCCCACCCCGGTGGCCAGGGGGTCCTCCCACATCTATCTATGCAGACAACCGACCCGAGTGCCAAGTGGGAAGGTCAGCGTGCATGCCGAGTCGCTTCAGTCGTGTCTGACTCTGCAGTCCCATGGGCTGTAGCCCACCAGGCTCCTCTGTCCCTGGGATTCTCCAGGAACACTGGAGAGGGCTGCCATGTCTCTCTTCAGGAGCTGGTCTCGACCCAAGGCCGGAACCCACATCTCGTATGTGCCCTGCCTCGGCAGGCAAGTTCTTTTCCGCTGGTGCCACCCGGGGAGGTCGGGGTGACCCCTACATTCGGGAGTCCTCCCAGTCCTCGGTGTCCACCTGCTCCTGCAGACCCTGGGTTCACAGAGACACCCGGAAGCTGGATCTCACCAACGTGGACAGACAGGGGCGTCCACTCGAGACCGCAGAGCATCAGAGGCGGAGGTGAGCCCCCGCCCCCGGAGTGGACTCCGAGGACCCAGGGCAGTGCGTATGTGCACTTGTGCAGAACCCGCCCCGCCCCCAGGAGGATCTGTCGCTGGCTCGGGACGCCAGGAGCCACCGTCAGGGATGCAGGGACCCACCTGCTGGGCCAACATGAACGAGGCTCCTGACCCGCCGAGCGCTGCGGCAAGGCTGGAGCCACTGCTCAGGCTGATGCTCTGAACCTCAGCTGATGGTGCAGGTTAAGTCTCAAACTCACTAATCAGGTCCCATCTGCTGTCCGACCGTGAATGGCAGCCCCATGTGATGGGTGAGGTCCCGTGACCCGGGTCAGGGTCTGGGGGTTGCATGGCAACTCTTGGGCAGGAGAGTCGGGGTTGGGGCCCCAGGAGCATGTGTCCAGGGTGACGCCAGGCTCCACAGGCCTGACCAGCCTGCGGCCACAGGAGCCTCCACTGCCCTGGGTGTGCCTGTGTGCTCACGTGTGAGCGCGTGTGCGTGCATGCGCAGGCCCCCTCCCGTTTGCCTAACCCCAGAAAAGCTCCTAATTCTCCCGGCTTATCTGTGAGTCTCCCCGACACTGGACTCTTCCCTGGCGCATCCCGCTGGGGCCCTGAGGGACAGGAGGTCCTCACTGCCCTGTGGTTGCTCCTGCTGCCTCCATTTTGCTGGGTTACTGGGTATTTTCCTCCAGTCTGCACCCAGGCCAGGAGCCTCTCAGATCCAAGCGGGCAGCCTGCACCAGCCCTGCCTGAGCAACCTGGGGGCTTCGGGGCCCCAGGGGTGGGCAGCAGGGGTCTAGAAGGGAGCCCCTGATCACTCACGCCCCCCAGGCTTTCCCCAAACCGGCCCCAGCCTCCACCCAACTTGTGTCCTGTCCCTGGTTAAAAGGGGCACTGCTCCTTCGGGGGCCTGGCCTGGACACTACCCCCCAGCCCTGCCCTGTCAAATCCACCTCTCCCTGCAACCCAAACTGGGCTGGTGGAGGGGCCCTTGCTCAGCTCAACCAGGGAGGTGGTGCACCAGGGACAAGAAGGGGCTTGTGTGGACCCCTGCTGCCCTGGGGCTCAGCGACCCACCGCCCTGACCCCGAGCCATCCGCTGGCCCCGGGGCGGAGGGATCCCAGCGCCTCTGGTGCCCACTCGCTGCAGCAGAAGCAGAATCATGGCCGGAACGGGGCCTTGGTGCCCATGTGAGGCACAGGTGAGGGTCCAGGCCGGCGTGGAAACCCCTCCTCTGCCTTGCCCTTGCTCTGGGTGTTTGGCGTCTTCCTGCCCTATGGCTTCAGCTCAGCTCATGAAGGTTCTTACCCGGTGGGGCTCCTGAGGCTGGCTCTCCACCCTTGCTGATCAGACTTGGTCAGACTTGGGGGTGGGGGCCTGCTGAGCCTTCCCTGAGCCCTGGCTGAGGAGACGGGTCTCCTGCCCTGCTTCTTAGAGTCCTGAGTGGGCTGATGCCCCAGCCTTCAGTAAGCTGAGCCTCTGACAGAGAAGCAGGTGTGTGTGTGTGTGTGTGTGTGTGTGTGTGTGTGTGTGTCTGTTGGTGCGGGGAGGGGCGGTTGTCTGGTCCTGGGGCTTCAGATAAACCTGCAGGCTTCACCCAGAGCCAGAGTCCTCTTGGCACAAGGCACTTTCCCCACAAGTGTTTCTTCAGAAAGCTCATGTTGGAAGGCACTCTCCCCACTAGCTCTCTCCTCCCCTGGTCCCCTCTCTGCTCCCTTCCCCCATCCCCATCCCCCCTCCCCTTCCCCTCCCCCCCGTCCCCCCTCCCCGTCCCCCCAGTCCCCCTCCCCCTTTCCCCCTCCCCTCCCCTCCCTCCCCCTCCTCTCTTCTTTTTTTCCCCTCACCTCCTAAAAGACCTGAGCCTGAGGTCAGGAGGCGAGGTCACAGTGCTTGCTTGCTGGCTTTGCGGCTTTCCCACGAGGCCGCCCCCAGGGAGGGGACTTTCCTGCTTCATCCAAGCGAGGGAGGGGCGGGGTCTGAGCCCCTAAGCTCTCAGGGAGGTGGGCTCTGAGTGCTCAGCGCGGGGCAGCCGTAGGGACGCGGGCTTTGCGGCAGCCCCCTCTATTCTCCTGTGGGTTGTCTCCTGCCTTGGAGGCACATCCACTGCGGACCGGCCGGCCCTGCACCCCTACGCCGCCGCAGACACCCCTACGTCACTGCCTCGAGTGACCCGCAGCCTTGGGCGGGGGGCTGGGCAGCCTCAGTTTCCCTCAAAATCTGGTGTCCTCTGCTTCGGGAGAGCGGGCCCTTTGCAGGAGGCGAGCCAAGAACCCTTGAGCCGAGACAGCGTGGGCCTCAGAAGAGCTTCTCTCTTTGGGAAGGAGTGAGAGAGACAGATGCGAAGACGGAGAAGAGAGGCGGAGAGAGATGGGAAGGAGGGAAGAGGCAGCGGGGCGCCCAGGCCCCCGCAGCGCAGGCCTGGAGCCTGGGGAAGGAGGTGGCATAAATCCTTGCATAATCTCAGGAGAAGACCACTTTAAATCTTAATTGGTTGCCTTTTAAATATCATTTAAGGGCTGGCTTCCCTGCCTCTCTCTCTAGTTAAGAAGGTGTCGTGTCAAACTCCATTACCTTGCTGGACGTCTCTCCCTTTAGTTAAAAAAAAAAAAAAAAGAAAAAGAAAAAAGGAAAGGAAGAGAGGAAAAAAAATTGAGCCATCAGTGGCGGCTGGAGGGTCGATAAAGCTTTTAGATTTGGAGACGTTTTCAGGGAGCCCATTTCCCGCGGCTAAGAGCTGTTAATGGTGCTTAAGGAATTATCTTAGCGGGCCGGCGGGAGGGCAGTATATTTCCCCAGCCTGTTCCCCTGTCGGGGCTGGGTATGCCGCTGTCAGACTCGCTTAATGAAAAGTAACGCGCCGCTGATTACAGTTTTATTTGGGCTCTATGTAAAGAGCGCCGTTAATTTAGCGTCCCCTCCTTGGTGTGTTTGAATTCGCCACGCCTGAGCAGCTGAGAGCTTCGGGCCCGCGCCCTTCTGACGGCCTCCCTGGGAGGGAAGCGCTTCCCCCCGCCCCACGGACGGCGGCCTCGCCCCGCCGCGCCCGCGCCTAAACATGCATTCCCGCCCCGCCTGCGCTAGCCCGACCCTGCTCTGAAGATCAGCCAGAGGGTGGGTGAGTGACCCTGCCGGAGTGCACCCCAGAGATGACGGGTGTGCGTCTACGTGACGACTCCAGCTTTGGGGCATCTTTTGGGCCAGTCGCCCCTGGGATGCGGCTGCATCCCGGCTCTCCGCTTGATGTCTTTATTTCATACAGTTTCTCTGTTTCCAATAAACCCTCCCGGTGAGCCAGTTTCACCACGACCTGAGGGCTCCTGCACTTGGGGGGTTCTGCGGGGACACGCGGGGCCTCTGCGCCCCGGCGATGTCAGGGGCCTGGGGTCCCTGAGGCAACGGGCTGGGAATGCTGGAGTCGCGTGGGCTGGATCCCGCGAGGGCCCGCTCGGGAAGGAGCCAGAGTCGGACCCAGCCGGACCAATGCGCGCGCACGCGCGCCCAGCCGCGCGCGGCCCACAGCCTGGGCCCCGCAGAAGCCCCAGCCTGGGGTTCCTGGGGTTTCTGGCTCCGCAGCTCCTGTCTTGCCGAGCCAAGCCTCCTGCATCTGCGAAACCTTGTTTTAGCTGAAAATGTCTGGCTTTGTCTAAGGCGGGGTGGGGGCGCGCACGGCGGCCGCGCATTAAAATTCCTGGCGCCCCAGCCCCGACCGCAGCATCTCCCCTGAGACTCCACTTTCGCTATTACTGTCAAGTACCCTTGACTCTTTATTTTTGCCCTTTTATCTATTACAACTAATTCGAGTTCTTTTGCCCTTTTCAGTCTAAGACGTGGGCTTTCTGCAAAGCCTCCCCCTGCCAGCGAGCTCTCGGAGCGCGGAGCCTTTAGAAATTGAGGGGTTTACTGTCAAAATGAAAATTTCACTTCAAATTATCTTGGCTGATGCTCGCTCGCCAGGCCGGGGGCTCCCGCCGCAGCCTTTTGACAGACACATCAGCGGCGAGCTTCCGAGTCCGGATAATATCATCCAAGAGAGCGAAAGTCAATACGGTGACAGCGCGCGGGCGGTACAATCCAATTACCGCGGGGCCGGCGCGGCGCAGGGCCCGCGCCCGCGCCCTCCGCTCCGGGCCTGGGGCTCGAGGTCGCGCCAGCAGGGGCCACCGCTCAGGGGTGCCCCTCGCGGGTTCCCTCTCCCTGGTGGGACACTCACCCCATCAGGCCCGCTTTCCAGCGCCTCGACCGCCCGACCTTTCCCAGGTGGCCGGGACCCACGGGGCACCCAGCCCCTCCCAAAGAAGGGCCGGGCCTCCTGGGTCTCTCGAAGGCTGCTTACAGGTCGGCGGGGCGACTCTCGTCTTCAGCTGGCGTCTCTGCGGCCTGCGTCTGTCCGCCTACGGACCAAGGGCTACCATTTCTTGACCGAAGCAGGAACGGGCCGCTCCACCCTCGCAGGCTCCTGTCTGGCGGCCCGTCCTTCCTCTGGGCACCTGGGACAGCTGTGAGGCCCAGGGGAGCCTTAGACAGAGAGCTGGCAGGCGAGGGCCAGCGCTGAGTCCAGTGCGAGCTCCTCTGGTGTCTTCGAGGGGCGCTTGCGCGACGTGGGGAGGAGGAGCTGGGTGGGGTGATGAGGGGCAGAAGCCCGCGGGAGGGGGGCAGGGAACTCCGCAGAGTCCACCTTGGGGAGGGAGCCAGCGAGTTTCTGAGCAGAGCTGGGGGTCTGCAAGGAGCTAGGCGAAGCGGGGAAGGCTCACGTTCCCCCCACCTCCCTTCCTTCCAGCCCTGCCTCTGGTCTTCCGTCTACTAAGCTCATCCCTCTCTCGACCCGCGCTGCAGGCTTTGCCCACGGGCGGAGGCTGACAGCATAGGGGCGGGTCCCCCATCCCCGCCTCCTGACGTCCCGCCTCGCTCCCTAGACCCCCTTCCCGGGGGAGTTCGGAGGCCCCAAGGCCGCGGGAGGAAGCTCATTCTGCCCAGGCGGGGCTGAGGGCAGGCAGTAGTGGCCGCACACCCCTCCCCTATCAGGGCACAGTCCCAGGGAATTTGAAAGTTTAACAACAGGTTTTCTCATCTAGCCAAAGAAACTCAGAATTCTGGGGTCTGGCACTGGAGGAGAGATGAAAAGTTTGGGGTCTCTCATCACCTTCTAATCGGAAACACTACAGAATCCTGAGTTTAGTGTGACTGTTTTCTGAACAACGCTTCACTTTCGGCCCTGGGCTCTGTGAGCCGCCCCGCGGCTGCCCTCGGGGATGGGCAGAGGCGCAGCTTCTCTCACGCTTCCGAGTCGCCGGGCTTCTCAAGGGCTCGTTTTGCAATGCAAACACCATCACTCGGTTTTATTGGTTTTGTTATATCAGCCTCTGAAGCAGGCAATTACTGGTGTGAACATACATTAAAAAAAAAAAACAATTTTATCGGGTAAAGAGTGTGCAACAGTGTAAACTCGGTGAAGTGCTGTTGGTGAAAAGTATGTGCTGAGGATGAAATCGGAAGGTCAGCAGGCTGAGGAGTCTTCACGAGGAACAGCGGCAAGCCTCAAACCCAGAGGGGACAGCAACACGAACGGGCCTCGAACGACGCGTCTTCGCATGTAAACTTTTGGACGTAAACTTTATGCTTCAGGGTGTCTCCCTGCAGCTCTGAGCAGCCCTGTCCGGCCGGGTCCCTCGGCTGGGGAGGGCCCGGCCGACTCCTGTCCGTGGCCCCGGGAGCCCGAGTTCAGACGCTCCCTCCGGGGAGGGCTGGCGGCCTGAGCTGCGCCGCCCTTTCGCCTCGCTTTGGACACTCGGTAAAAAAGGGTAGGCCACGTTCGCACCTGCGGCCTGAGTGCCGGCTCTCTCCTCGCCCCGGCGCCCTGCCCTTTAGGCGCAGAAGGGCTTGCCGCCGGCCTTTGGCACGGCCAGCAGGTCCTTGGCGGCGCCGGCGGCGGGGGCGTCTGGGGGCGCGGCGGGCGGGAAGGGGCGCGCCATGGGCGAGGTCAGCACGTTGGCGCCCGCCCCCAGCGAGCGGCCCAGCGGCCCCCGGTCCAGGAGCGCGCTCTTGGCTGTGGCCCAGGCCTGGTTCAAAGTGCTGTGCCTGAGGATGGGGTCGTGGAAGACCCCGTCTACCCAGTTTCTGAGACTGGTCACCGGGGAGTCCTGGTGCCTGTCCAGGGCACCGGCGGGGGCCGGGGCCGCGGGCGAGGAGGAGGCGGGCGCCGAGGAGGGGGCCGCAGGGCCCACGGGGGGCCCTTGGCGCTTGAGCATGCACGAGGGAAACTCAGTCTGGCTGAAGGCGGTGGTGGCGGCCGCAGTGGCTGTGTGTGCCAGGGACCAGATGCGCGGCTTGGCCTCGAGGCCGGCCGACGCCCCAGAGGGAGGGAAGCCCAGCTTGGACTCGCAGGCCTGCGGGCCGCTCCCCGCGCCCGCCGGCTGCTCCGGCCCGGCCGCCGCGCTCCGGAGGCAGCTCCGGGCCGTCTCCAGGTCTTGGTCCAGAGCGGCCCCGCCCCCGGAGGCCAGGGGCAGCCGGAGGGCGCCCGGAGCCTCCTTCCCCGGGGCGCTGGGCCCTTCCGGCCCGGTGGGAATTCGACCCAGACCGCCGTCCAGGGGCTGGAAGGGAGGCTTCAGCTCGCACTCTGGGGGTTCTCCCTCCAGGGGGTCAAAGTCCTCCAGGTCGCTGAGCTCCAGGTCCTTGCCTTTGCCGACAGGCTCTGCCGGGAGAGAGAGAGTGGCCAGTGAAGGGAGACGGGGCGGCGGTTCACCGAACCCGGTACCCTCCTTCCCGGTTCTGAGCGCGTGGTTAGGGGCCACTTTGAAGCGAGGAAAAGCACGTGCGAATTTCCTCTAGGTCCCATCTCCTCCAGGCTCCTGGTGCCCCGAACAGGGACCAATCTGATTCCGGCCTCCTACCAAACGGGGTGGATTTTCGAGAGCTCCCAGCTCACTGCTAGGGTCCCCTGGCTCACACAGCCTCACTTCCTCGGGGCCAGGGCACGCCATTCGCAGCTTAGGCCCAGGGGCTTGCCTTATCCCACGCCTTTAGAGGTCTGAGAACACGCGAGAGAAGGCGCAGGGAGGCCCCGCCCTGAGACCAGGCCCCGCATCGCCAGCCTCCCAGGTACCTTCAGCCTTGGTGCTCTTGAGGGGCTGCCCCCGGCCTTCCTCCTCGCCCCCTTCTTCCTCCTCGCCCTCGGCGTAGGGCCGCTTCTCATCTGCGCACTTGTTCCTCGGAGGCCACGTCATCTTGTTCTCCTTCTTGAGGCGCCGGCGCGCGTTGGCGAACCAGGTGGAGACCTGCGTGAGGGTCATCTTGGTGACGATGGCCAGCATGATCTTCTCGCCCTTGGTGGGGTAGGGGTTCTTGCGGTGCTCCTGCAGCCAGGCCTTGAGCGTGCTGGTGGTCTCGCGCGTGGCGTTCTTGCGCCGCGTGCCGCTGTCCACGCTCCCATACCTGGGGACAAGCTGGGCAATGGGGCGCCGGCAGCAGCCCCGCACCGCGGGCGGGGGCCGGCCAGGGCCAGGCCCGCGTGGCTTTCAATCCCGGTCGTGGCGGGGGGAGGGGGGAGGTTGTGTGTTTATGGTGGAATGGGTTTTACCCAGGTGGGCGCTGCCTTTCAGTGTTTACATCTGATTAAACCTGTATGGAGTCAGAGAGGTCCCAGCGGGTGGGGGAGAAGCCCGGCGCAAGGCCAGCCCGGTCTCTGTCACCCTACAGACACCCATGTCTCTGCAAGGTCCTTTTTTGGGCCCCTTTGATCCTGAAACCAGGAAACCATATCGCAGGGACGCGAAGAACCCGACGACGCACCACCCGTGGGCAGAAATGGTCCAGAGCGCCTGTGGGGACATAGTGCCCGCAGGGTCTACATGCGAGGTCTGCAGTTACAGGTGCCCATCGCTCCACGAAGGCCTGCGGTCTGCTCGTGCGCAAGGGCGCCCCTGTAGGGGCGGTGGGCTGGGCCGGGACGCACCGCTCAGGCTGCACCTCTCCAGGTGGGGGAGGCGGCCAAGTCTGGGCTTTGGGAGTCGGGAAAGACGACGTGAGTGCCACGCGGGGAGACAGCTTAGCCTTTAGGCTGTGGCGACACGGGCTGGGTAGGAGGCGGGTGCGCCCAACCCTGGGTCAGCTGAAGCTTGACCCGGGAAAGACCCCTCGCTCAGTCGCCCAAACTTTCAGAAGGGGAGTGGCGCGGGAGTCGGGGGGCGGGGAGGCGGGGCCGTGGGGGGGGGGACGTGGAGGGGGGCGGGGGCGGGACTGCGCGGGTCAGGTGTCCGGGGGGTTGAGGGGGCCGTGGCGGGGTGGCCCTCACCTGTCATACGGGTACTGGCCCAGCGCCGGCTCATAAGGGTAGTAGGCGGCAGCGGCGGGAGCGAGGCCCGCATGCGCAGATCCCGGCACATCCTTGGAGTCGAAGCTGTTCTGTAGGAGCCCGTGAGCCTGGGGTCGCAGCTTCCGGGATGCAACCCAGCTCGACCCCTCCCCTGGGAACGCTGGCTCCGGCGGGCTTCCCGAAGGCCCCTGGGCAGCCGCCACCCCGCCCCCATCCCCAGCCGCCTGGCCCGGTCCCAGGCTGCCCTTCGGGCCCAGGCAGCGAAGGAGCCCCAAGATGTGGAATGAGGAGGAGCAGAGATGGGGTGTCAGGGAATGAGAGAGGGGAAGGGGCTGGGGGCGGGAGCGACTGGGCGACGGCGGAGGCGGAGGGGCTGGGCGGGGCGCAGGGCGAAGGGCGGGTGGAAATGGGGAGGAGCCCAGTGAGGAGAAGGGGGGTAGGGGGCCGGGTGGGGGACAGGCCCGAGCGAGCCGCGGCAGAGCCACGGATCTGATCCCAACTCAATAGAGAGCAGACAAAACAATACGCACATTCAGTACGAGGCCCCACCCGCCAGAAGCCCCCGGCCCTGGGGCTGGTGCGCTCCGAAGGACCAGGCTTGGAAGCTCGGGTTAGGGCAGGGTGGGGCGCCCGGGCCGCAGGGGACTCGCCCCTCGCCTCCAGAGTTTGGGGAAAGTGAGTTTGGCAGATGGGGCGGTCGAGGCGAGCGTGGCAGTGAGAAGGCGTGGAGGCACCCCTCCGCTTACCAGCGAGCAGAAGGCGGACGCTTCGGAGCCGTAGGTCACGTAGTTGCCGTAGCCCTGCGAGCCGCCGTAGGGGCCCCCGTAGACGCCCAGCGCCGCGGCCGAGTTGAGCTCGCGGCGCGCGGTGGCCAGCAGCCGGCTCTCGTAGACCGGGCAGTAGACGGGCGCTGGGGCCGAGGCAGCTGGCCCGGAGTCGGCCAGCGAGCGGCCGCCGGGCTCGCAGCACGCGCTCAGGGCGTTGGTGGCCATCAGGAGCTAGGGGAGAGAGGGGTGAGGAAGGGGGCCCCCCGGACTCCAGGCGTCCACCCCACGCACAGCCCCGGGGGCGCGCACTCCGTGTCTTCGGCGGCGCTGCCACCGTCCACACGGGTCTGCGCGTCCCTTTCCACGACGCAAGCGCACCGGGTCTCCTCCAGACACGTGGGGCCCAGCGTCTCCTGGCCGGAATGTTCACACCCTCCCCTGGGGGCTTCCAAGGCCTCAGCGCGCACGCCCTCGGGTGCCACCTCTCTCCTGGGTCCCCAGCTTCCCCGGGGCACAGCCTTGGAGCCCAGGAGAGGGTGGGGGACAAACAAAAGCGGGAAATGGGGGCCCAGCCCGTCGGTGTTCCTCCGGCCTCTGCCCGCCCCAGGGTGGGTCGCGAGGGGTGCGTGGCCCAGGCCCCGCTCGCTGGGAGGTGACAGCGGGTGGCTGGTCTAGCGGGGCCCCCTTACCTGGGGTGCCGAGGAGTAGGGGTACCCAAACTGCGGGTAGGACATGGCGGGCCCGGGGCCGGCGGGCGGGGCCGGCAGGGTCCTGAGCGAGGGGGCCGGCGTGGCGTGGCCACTGCTCGGGGGCCGCGGGCTTCTAGACACTGGGAGGGCGAAGCAGAAGAGCCGGTTAATGCAGCCACAAGCTTGGTAAACTTTTCTAAGTGGAGAGGAAAGTGAGCCGCGGCGATCCTCTCAGCTTCACAGTCCGGAGCCTGGAGGGGACAGTGGGACCGACCGGCCTCGCAGCGGCGACACAAATACATATTTTGCGAAAAAGGGAAAAAAAAGTGAGTCGTGCGAATCCGTCAAGTCAGCGGTGCGCGGCTTTAAGCGGCGGAGGCTCTGACGTCAGCCCCACGCCGCGCAGCCCGGCCCGGCCGCAGACGCGGGGGTCACTCGGCCCTGGCCCGGCCGGGCGGGGCGGGGACAGGCGGCCGCGCCGCCCGGGGCGGAGGGCGCACGGCCGGAACAAATGAATTTCCTCCGAGGAGCAGTCAACATCGCCCCGACGCACGGAGTTTCTCCTTAGTCACCGAGGACGGAAGGACTTTTAATTAGAAATTAATTAATGAGCAGCTGCTCCTTCCCTCCCCACTGTAATCATTAGTCTCAATTACAAATGAGACGGACGAGGGGTGTGCGAGTGAGGCTTCGCGGGAGACGTAATCAACAGTTAAAATTAGCCCGGCGCTGGCGCAGCCTGCCGGCCTCGGCCCCGCGCGCCCCTCCAGGTGGAAGGCGGGCAGGCGGGCAGCTCCGCGGGCCGGCGCGCGGCGGCAGAGGGCGGCGCGCAGCGACTATTGTTTAACGGGGACTGGGCGAAGCCTCCCAGCAGTTCGAACCCCACAGCGGGCCGCAGTTCCAAACTCGAGCGGCCGAGGCGCGCCGTCCGCATCTCGGGGTCAGAGTGCCCTGAGTGCGTGGGCCTCGGCCCTCCCCGGAGCCCGCCGCCCCGGGGCTCGGTGGGCTAGAGGGTTTGCCACTGCCGGCCGCCGGGCACCGGGGGAGCCAGCCCCTCCTCGTCCAGTCCGTTCCCGCTCGGCGCACCGGCCCTCCCTTTGCTCGCCCCCGCCCGCCCCGCGGGCCGCCCTCCCCCGGCTGTCCCCTGCCCCTCGCGGCTGAAGTGGGGACTGCCAGACAGCCCGGCGCGCTCCGAGGAGCAGGTTTCCCGACTCGGCTCCGGGGCCCCTCGCGCTGCGCTCGCTCCTTGCGGCCACCTTCGGGCCTAGGCACTGGGGAGGGGGCGTGGGGCGCCTGGCCGGGGGGCCCTTCTCTGCCCGGGGCGCAAGGAGCGGTCGCGGGCACACCCCAGCGCTTCCCCAGCCAATCCCCGGCCTGGGACCTTGCGCGAGTCCGGCGCGCAGGCGGCAGGGGACGCCCGGGCCACCCGGAACCCCGGCCTGCCTTCGGCGCAGCCACCCAGCGGGGCCCGGGCTCGCCCCTGCAGCTCCCGCCAGGCCAGGCCTCCCGCGGCCGCCGGGAGGGAGCCGTTCGCGGCGGCGCTGTGCAGACTTGCTGGGAACGATCCCTGGGTTCAGACCTGTGAATCGCCCCAGGGTCACCCTCTAATTAATGATGACGTTCTCGCCCTCTCCCCAGCTGCAAACCTGCCTCCCAGAAACGAAATCTGCCCGCTCTGACAGCTTGGTTCAAGGTGATTGATGACTCTCTGGAGACCACAGTACGCATCCTATAATATCTGCTGCGTAATTGCTTTAATTTACAGACGAAAAGTAGGAGTTCTCCGATCGCGCTGGACCGCAGCCGGCCACGTCCGAGCGGCCCGCCAAAGAAAATCCTCGGAAATAATGAATAGCCGCTCCATGCAAATTATTCAGACAGTTTAGCGTCTGTAGCCGGAAGAGATATATAAAGAACACGAGTCAAATGACATTAATAATTGTTTTTGAATTCTGTATTGATTTCATGGTGGCCGCGTTTCTTTCTTTCTCACCTGAATTGCTAATATCACCTTCCTGTAAATAATAAGGGACTAGCCACCGGGCTTTCTCGGCAGAAATGAATCTCTCCATCGCTCTCCCTCCTGCGCCGCGGCGCCTCCCCTCCCCCACTCTGCCCTCCTCCCCCCTCCTCCCCGTTTTCCTGCGCGGCCGAGGCTTTTAGGAAACATCCTCCTACTTTCCATTATTTATTGTTTACAAACAACTCACTCTCCCCGGGTGATGGGGAGGGGAGGGCGTCCGAGCAGGGGTGGCCGAGGGCTCAGGGAGCGGCCGTCTTCACTGGAGGAAGGCATTCGGCACCCTTTCCTCGCCCCATTCCCGTGGGCGGGCCCCCCCGTCGCCCGGCGACTGGAAGCGTTCAGCCGCCGAGGAGGAAGCCACCGCGCAGGTCCCAGCGGCCAGCGCCTCGGGGCCACCGCTCGCCGCGTGCAGGCCGCGCCCATTTCCTCCCCAGAGACTCGGCCGCGGCTCCCGGGAAACGGCGCCCTGAACAGGCACCATTCATCTTCAGAGCAGAGCCGCACACCCTCGGCGCGCGGGGGGCGCAGCCGGCCGCGCGGCTCGGGGGGAGGGGTTTCAGGGGGCTGTCTTGACCCTCGCCGCTAGTTCTCCTGTCTTCCTTTCCAGCCTGAGCGCGGACAGACACTCGCAGTCCCGCCCTCCCGGGTCTCGCCGGCCGTCTTCTTTCCCCGGCCCTGAAACCCCACTCGCCCGGGGCGCTTTGCTAGGCCTCTGACCCCGGGCCTCGGCGCTGGCCCAGGCCAGACTGGCCGCGTGAGGGGCCGCCTGCCCCCCAGTTTGGGGAAGCTTGGGGCTGCGGGAGGAGTCTCCCGGCCTTGCGGGCCGCCCACACAGCCCCTGCTAAGCTCCCTGGAGGCCAGGTTACCCAGACCATCTCTCCTCGCGGGCACACCCCGACACACAGCTGCCAACCTGTGCCTCTGTCAAGATCCGTCTGCCGGAACCCGGTGCTTTCTGGGCCATCTTTGTCCCCTAGTTAAGGCAGGAATAACTCTCCCGTGTGCTTTCCTAAAAGGCCCAGGCTTGAGCTGAGTCCCCGGATCTCTCTCTGAGAGCGGGACAGACCTAGTGTCAGAATTTCAGGCACCATCAAGCTAAACGTGCCTGCATAGACTCGGCTTCCTGAGCCCACTTCCTCGAGGGACCCCCGGTTCTAAATACGCCCGCGGGCAGGAACTGCCGGAAACCAAGCGCTTCCCCACGGACAAGGCAGCGCCTCGATTTTGGTCAGATGCCCCCACGGGCCTGCTGAATTCCAAGGGAGCCGGGTGCGCGGCCCTGAGGACGATTAGCCCCCAATCCTAGAGGTCCTCGGCGCTCCTTGTTGCCCAGGGATGCTGTCGCCCGTCGGAACCAGGGCGGGCCCTGGAGAGAGAGGCCGGGTCCTGACCCCCACCTCTGTTCTCGGCAGGGCTTCGCCCCTGAGACCAGTTGAACCCCCGAGGTCTGACCGGTCCCCAGAGTCGTCCCCTGAGGTCTCCGCTCCCCTGCCCCGAGAGTCGCGCGGGCACGGCGCGGGGGTGGGGGGCCTGCTCCAGCCCAGAGAAGTTGACCCGAGCCAGGAGGCTGGGGCGGGGGCGCGCAGCCCAGGGCAGGGCCTTCCTCTCTCAGGCGCCTGGCCCAGTCCTGGGGGCGTGCGTGCCGCCCGCTGCTCGCGGACACCGGGCGGGGTGTGGGGCTCGGGGGTTCTAGGTGTCCCGAAGCCCCACTCGCGAACCCCGAGCCTGGCGTGTCGCTCTTTCGCAGCCCATCCTCTGAGGTCTCCCGCGAAGCCCGGGCGAGCGGCAGGCGCGCGGGATGTCTTCCTCGCGAAACGCCCCGCGCGCCGGCCCGTTCCCTCCCGCTTGCCCACCGCGGCCCCGCCGCTGGCTCCCCGGGCGCCGCCCGAGCCGGGAAGGCGGGCAGCCGGGCGTCCCAGCGCAGGCTCCCGGCTCCGCGAGGCCCCGGTGCCCCAAGCCGCCCCCGCCCCCCGATTTCCCTCCACTTGCGGCCGACGCGGCCGCCTCCAGAGACCCCACCGGCGGGCAGCAAACTTTGTGCCCCCAGCGCAACAGCGATCCTCGCAAAGTTTGCGCGGCCGGGCCCACTCCCTACCTGCGCCGGGGACGCGCCCGCCCGCGCCGCTCGGGCGCCGGGGCCGCGGAGAGCAGCGCGCAGCCCGGGACGCACCGGGGAGTCGCCGCCGCCGCCGCCGCCGCCCGCGCCCTCGGCGGCCGCGCGGAGCCTCCGCCTCCCCGGCCGGGGGGAGGGGTCTCGGAGTCCCGGGGCGGGGGCGGGCGCGGGGACCTCGCCTACCTGCGGTGGCGCCGGGCCACTGCCGGCCGCCCGCGAGGGCTCCGCGCGGCCGCTCGGCGCGCGCGCTCCGGCGGGGAGCGGGCGACAACTAATGGAGACATTTCCAGGCGGAGCACCTGGCGAGCGAGCGGAGCGCGCCGGCGTCCCCAGGCGCCGCGGTCGTCAGCCGAGCCCGCACCGGCGTGACGTGGGCGAGCGAGCGCGCGGCTCCCACCCGGCCGCCCATTAACGCTTTCCCCCGCGGGCGCCGCGCGCTCGCCGACTTTTCCCCTCCGCCCTGCCGGCGCGGGGCGACCGGGGCGCGCGGGGCGCGGGGGCCGGGGTGAGGGGCGCCGCCCGACGGCGGCGGGGTGGGGGGCGGGGGCACCCAGGCTCGAGAGGGCCCTCCGGCCGGAACAGGAGGGCCGCGATCGGGCCAAGCGCTCGAGGCGGCCTCGGGGTCCACGGCCCTTCAGAGGGCCCTCCCCGCGCCCGGCTTTGCCTCTTGGGGCCTCCGGAGCTGCTCCGGGACAGGACCCCAGGGTCTCCCCGCTCCGCTCAGCCCCTCTCTCGCCAGTCCTCACTCCCCAGCCCTGTCTTGGCCTTAGTACCCAGCGGAGGGCCCGGGTGCTGAAGGCCCAGTGCTCCTTGGAGGGGGCTGGGGTCCTGGCTCAGGGGCCTCTCTCTCTCTCGCCCCTCCCCCAACGCTGCCCATTCACCCTGGGGAGCCCACTTTCCCCCTGTATCCCCGCTAGGCCCCACCGGATCTGACGCTCAGGGCAGCGGGCCCTGGGCTGGGCGAGAGCCTTGTTGTGGGCAGGGGCCTTGGGCAGGTGGATCTGGGTGTGTCCAGGCGACAGGGCCTGCTTGGGGACTAGTGAACCTGTGACCTGCCCAGGACCAGGCCTCCTGCCAGGAGGGCTTTATCAGGCCTTCTGGAGCCCTGCTGGCCTGGGCCTCTGGCCTGCGGGCACGTTTCCACATGGACAGTCTGTGGCTTCTGCCCCTGCGGCTGGGAGGGTAGGCCGGTGTGGTGGGCCAGGCCCTGGCTTCGCTGACCCCTGACCCTCCCCCAGCCTACCCTGAAGCCCCTGCCCCGGTGCCCTCCCAGATCCTTGTCACTTCAACTTCAGAGAACCCTGAACTTGTTTCTGCTGTGATTCCTGGCCAGTGACGGTTGAGGCTTGCTGACTTGGAGAATGCCTGAAAAAAGTTACTTGCTGCCAGCCCACCCCTTCTCTGCAGCAGGTGGAAAGGCCGAGAGTGTTTGCCAGGCTTCACTGGTGGAGGGTGGTGCTCCGGGCTGGGGCGACTTTGTGTCTCGAGTTGTCAAGGTGGACCGGTGGGGCTTCCTCTGGGAGAGGAGGGGGCCACTGCCTGTCCCCCCGCCCCAGCTTCCTGGCCCTTGCGCTTCCTGTGGCTTCTGTGGGGGGAAGGGACCAGCTCTGGCCTCTGGGCCTGCTCTGTAACAGGAGGCCGGGCCTCCTCCAGGCTGGCTCCTTGCAGGCACATCCCTGTCCTTCTGCCCTGGGCTGATGGAAGTGTTCTGGGAGGGGGTGTCCAGTGGGAAGGAGATGGGGGGCAGCGAGTTGCACCCTGGGGAGGGCTGAGGTCTGCCTGCAGCTCAGCTGTTTGTTTGTCCCCTCCCTCCTGCTGTGCTCGATGCTCTGGGCTGTGCCCCGGGGCCAACAAGACAGGGCGCCACCTCCCCGAGAGGGAGAGCTTACCTGGACTAAGATTCTTTTCATAGCTGAAGATGAGCAAGGCAGGCTTCTGTTTACGACCTTGATTGGGTGATAAACTCAATTCACATTCACCAGGGCCTCCCTCTTTAGCAACAACACACCACTGCGTCAGGGAACCCAGGCAGCCCGGAGGCTCCATTCCTGCAGGGTCTCTGTAGCCCTGACCACTCCAGGTGTCTGGGGGTGGCGCCACTGGGAGACCTTCCTTGGGAGCGAGGGCTTCCCCTCCCTGGACTCACCCAGAGACCGTCATCTGGATGCTGTCAGCCCGGACCTGGCTCTGGCCCCTGACCGAGGGCCGGAAGCCTCCGTGGCCACCCTCTGTCCCCTAGCCCCTGAGCTCGGGCAGGGAGCTGCCCCAGCCCTCCTGCCACACTGCCAGGCCCTCCTGGCTCTGAGGAAATG
Organism: Capra hircus; assembly: GCF_001704415.2. NCBI lineage: Eukaryota > Metazoa > Chordata > Mammalia > Artiodactyla > Bovidae > Capra > Capra hircus. The sequence continues at coordinate 70,761,538 of NC_030827.1, read as the reverse complement.
ACGAAACAGCCCTGGCTGGCAAGGTTTCTCTTCGGCATTGGAGTGGTCCTTCTGGAAAGTGAGCAGCAGCCTGGGCTCCTCGGGAGGGCTGCCGTTCCCCTCCCCCACCACCCCGGCCTGGCACGAGCTGCCTGCCGCTGTGCCACCCCCTGGTCAGTCCTGGCTCCCCAGGAAGCACCTTTCAACCCCTCTTTTGTTTCCCTGTTGGCAGAGTCGGAGTGCAATCTGAAGCAGAAGTCTCTGTGCCCCAGGGCTTGGCCTGCCTGTATCCTCCCCCTCGCCTGAGCCTTGCTGTGACTTGCAGAGGCATTTGGGGGTTGAGAGCCCGAGCTGGCGCTGACGAGGCCAGCTCCCACACTGCCCGCATGCTTGCTATTGCCCAGGGGTCCGGGCGTCCACGGCCCCCTGCTCCCTGAGGACGCAGGAAGGACAAGAGGCTCTCACCCGGCCCCGACAGGATGCTGAAGGGACTGCGCCTGAGTGAGGACAGCTTTGGAGAGACCCGCGGGCCCGGCTGTCCCAGGGATGCTGCTGTTCTTGGAAGGCACCAGGCCTCAGTCATACTCCCTGGCCTGACTGAGCTGTGTAGTGGGACCCGGGTCCCAGGGCTGCAGCAAGCAGCCTCCTTCATCTTTGCAAAGTGTCCTCTGGGGAGCCTATTTCCCTCTGGCTCCGGGGGCTGCAGGGGAACCTTTCTGGCTTCCTTTCTCCCCTTTGAAGTTCAGCTCCTAGCTCCGAACGGCTTCCAGCACAGTTTGAGAGGGTTTCCTGGTTTCAGAGCAGCATGGCGTCCGGATTAGGCGCAGGGACCTGCGGCCTGGGCCCTGCCTGGGGGACCTCGAGGTGCCGGGCAGGCCTGAAGCGGCGTCCCTGCGTCTCACCTCCCTTCCTCTCAGGTGGGAAGGAGACCGCGGCTGCAGAGGTCGGCATGTGTGTTTTGCTTAGTCCTTGTTTTCAGAACACGTGTGTCTGTAACGTTGAGGTGCGTTGGCAGATTTCAGGGAGATTTCTCCTACGAGAAGTGAAGGCTGTTAACCCACACCACATCTGTAGTTGGTGTGCTTAAATGTAACATGTTCTCCGGGCCCAACCTTGAATCGCCTATGCCCTAGCCCCGAACGGACGTCCAAAGGAGAGGACGTTATTGTAAATCTTAGAGGAGAGAACCAGTGCACACCATTGCCCTGGAACTTGAATATTGTTCTGAAGCCCTTCACATAGAAAAGAGGAAAGAGAGCAGGGTGGAAAGATGTGGAAACCTAACCCTAGTGGGTGAGCTAGTATTTGTGTCGGGGACCTCCCCCAACAGTGCGGGGTGAGGCCCTTCACCCAGGAGCCTCCCTGGGCGTCCGCCTGGCGTTTGCCCGGAGAAGGAGTGTGCTCCCCGGATGGAAGAAGAGCTGCGCCCCCTCCCCAGTACCCTGGACCGCTCTCCTGCAGTCTCTGCACAGAATACTTGCTCAGGGAGGAGGCGGCCGGTACCTAGTGGCCTGTGCACAGGTCAGCAGACGCGGAGTGGGTGCAGGGAGGGCCACTGCGCCGTGGCCTCCGCCTGCTGCCCGGGTGTCGCCCTCCTCTCCTCTCCCTCGCAGAGGGGTTCGGGGGTCGGCGGCTTGTGGGAGGCTGCACCCCAGGCCCCCAGGGTGCTCTTCGCTCAGCAAGTATGCAGTGGAGGGGCGCCTGCACCCCTCACGTGTCCCCGTCCTGGGGTGACTCGGGAGTCGTGCCGAAGGTGGTCCCCCGTCCCCACCGCATCCGGGGAGCCCTGCAGATCCCCCGTCAGACCCCAGTGTAGCCGGTGGCTCCCTGGAGGTGACCAGTGTAGCCGCCGGCTTTCAATTACGACGGCAGTTAATCATCCAGGAGCGTCCTCCAGGACTTAGCTGGTTTTTATATGAAAAAAATCCATTTCAGAGTATTTTTTGAAATCCAATTAATTGAAGGCCCCAGATAAAAGGAACACATTCTTAATGGCTGTAAAATGACCTGAGGGAGGCGAGGAGCCGGGGCCGACTTCAAAGGGCCGCAGAAATACTTACTGCTTTACTTTAAAAGTATCCAGATCAACGACTCAGTTAAAATTACTTATACGTTTAGCAACCCTTTCATTTTCTGTTTGAAAGTGAGCATGAGGCGCTCTTCCTGCCCCGGACCCAGACACTCCAGAGAGGATGTGGCCAGGACGCTGGGTCACACGTGGGCCACCTTCCGCTCAGACCCGACTCTGTGTGGGCTCAGGGCTGCTCCGGGGAGGGACGCGGGGTCTGGGACCCTGTGAGCGAGCCTCTCTCACGGCTCCAGAGGTGGCGGTCTGGGGCCTAGCCGGGCGCGCGTCCTGCTGCGGGCTGGCCCTGCCCGGGACCCTGTGGCCGCGGCCCCAGAGCAGTCCCCTCACGTGTGTCTCGGGCTCTGTGTCCACGTGCCCCTGCGCCAGAATGCAGCCACTCTGGGCCAGGGCCCGCCCTGCCGGCCTCGTCTTTACTTCCGTCCGCGGTCACCTTGTTTCCAGCTGAGAGGGGCGCCTCGTGGGTTTGGGGGACGCGGGGGTGCCCCGACGGGCCCTTCCTGGCCTCAGTGTATCCCTCGAGTGGGACCCTCCTTCCCCGTGGCCGGTCACCGCCCCTATGTCATTGCGTGGCTTCAGGCTCTGCTGGCTTGGTTGGTGCTGGTCCCCGGGGGGCCGACGCATCTCCGGGGCCCAGGGACTGGCCTCACTCTGTGCCCCTTCCATCCCTCTCCTCCAGCCCGGCAGCACTTCGGATCCAGGGGCTCCGTTGGGGGCTTCGGGGCGTCTGTGGGTTCCACTGGCCCTCCCAGATGGTCCCAGCGCAGACTCCTGACGACACAGCTGAGAGGTGGCGGGCTCTCTCGCCTCGCTCGCTCTGAGGCTGCGGCGACGCTAGTCCGGGCAGGAGTGGACCACAGGCACAGCTTTGTTGCGTGTCTCTGGCCCTCTGACTGCTCCATCTTGGCCGTCTTGTGGGCACCGTGCTCTGCGGAGGGGAGTGGTAGTGGGCAGCGCTGCCTGCCGAGTTGGTGGCTGCCCACAGGGTGGGATGGCACGTCCCAGCCGCCCTGGGTCAGGAGTGACCCTGTGACTGCCTCTGGCCACGAGATATAAGGACAGGGGACCTGTGTCACAGCAGTGCAGAAGCTGGGAGCCACGCACGCGCGGTGACGGCAGCCGCTCAGAGGCGAGGCTCCTGCACACGCGCCCTGCTGGACGGGCCGCGGGAGCCCCAGTCCACTGCCGTCTCCAGCCACTGGCTCGCTGGGGCTGTTTGCACCAGCAGCACAGCCCGTCCTGTCTATGGACACACCCACTGTTTTGCAAGTCAGATTAATAATGTTATCGTATAATTGTATATTATGTGATTGTACTACAATTGTAAGATATAATTATGAAATGGTAATTGCATATTATTATGTACTTACATATTATAATTTTTACTTCAGAGAAAGCAGAAGCATCACCTTAAAGGGGAGATGCCTTTAAGTGAAAGTGAAGTCGCCCAGTCGTGCCCGACTCTTTGTGACCCCATGGACTGTAGCCCACCAGGCTCCTCCCTCCATGGGGTTTTCCCGATAAGAATACTGGAGTGGGTTGCCATTTCCTTCTCCAGAGGATCTTCCCAATCAGGGATTCAACCCGGGTCTCCCGCACTGTGGGCAGATGCTTTACCCTCTGAGCCACCAATGCGTACGATGCCTTTAAAAGACAAAATTAAAATCACTGACCCCGTCCTCACTTTCATAGTCAGGAAAAATCAGGTGTTTTCATAAAAGTTTCTTAACTTAGAAAGGCTTTTGCTGGGGAACATTCCCAGCCCTTCTGGCCTCCCACCGGGAGGTGGGCTGTCTGGCCTGGATTCCACGGCCGGGGGCCTCTGCCTCGGGCTGCCAAGCATCCAGACCAACGGGAGCTCCCGGGATGGAGGTCTGGGGTGGAACCGGGGGAGAACCTGTCTCAGCGCTGACCACTTGTTACTGGGACGCCAGGACCGGGGACAGAGGACTGTTCTGGCAGCCCCGAGTTGCTTATAGAAGAACAGTGAGGAAACAGTATTTTAAACCAGCTGCTCAAATACACAAAGAGCAGAAATTCAAGGTTGATCCCCCGGAAGCCAGAGTACTTTTCCTTGTAGTGTAAGGGGTATAAGAATATTCTTTATCTCGTCGCTCAGTTGCTCATCTGAACAGCAGATGACCGCGCTGTGTGACCTCATGGATTATATATAGCACGCCAGGCTCCTCCGACCCCTACTATCTCCCAGAGTTTGCTAATGTTCGTGGCTATTGAGTCAGTGATGCCATCCAACCATCTCATCCTCTGTCACGCCTTCTCTTCCTGCCTTCAATCTTTCCCAGCATCAGGGTCTTTTTCCAGTGAGTCGGCTCTTCGCATCAGGTGGCCAAAGTATTGTAGCTTCAGCTTCAGCATCAGTCCTTCTAATGAATATTCAGGACTGGTTTCCTTTAGGATGAACTGGTTGGATCTCCTTGCAGTCCAAGGGACTCTCAAGAGTCTTCTCTTGAAGACCAACACCACAGTTCAAAAGCCTCAGTTCTTCAGTGCTCAGCCTTCTTTATGGTCCAACTCTCATAAGCATACATGACTACTGGAAAAACCATAGCTTTTGTTATCTTAAAAACGTATTAGTAAATAGAACTATTAAATAACGTTTGTTTTATATATTTAATCTTTATACAATGTTCAATAAGCACTTGCTTAACGCTGGTGATATTCGACATTGCCTCTTGCCTTTTGTCCGACAGGAGTATTCTGTTCCCCCACGGTCACATCTCTCCTTGCCCGTTATTCATTTTCCAGGTTTTCACGTGTTACGGTCCTGTTTCCCGTCAGCCTTCTTCACGTTTATGATCCCGGTGTTCACGTCTGGGCCTTTGGCCCGTCTGGAGGGTGTGCGTGTCGCGGTGCGGGGAGAGGCGGGTCGCTGCCGACTCTTCTCTGATGGGAGCCGCGTCCCTGTCGTCCCTCCCGGCTTGCCCTGGCCAGGGAGGCTGGCTACGTCCTCTCCAGACATCCTGCCCTTCAGTCCCGCTCTGCGGGCAGTGCAGCAGCCACAGGCGGGGCCCCACTTCCATCACGCGTGAAATGGGCTCCGTGGACACAGGCCTCGGCTTCTGAGGCTTCTCTGGAGCCTGCGTGGCTGGAGGCCTGGGGCGAAGGGCCGTTCCCAGCCTCAGGCCGGCCCTCTGCGCAGAGTGACTCAGGCTGGCGCAGCGTCCATGGCCGGGCACTCCCCTTCCTGGCTGATGGGCACAGCTCAGCCGTCCCGTTTCTCGCTGCCCAGATCCTGTCTGCAGGACGATCCATCACCAGGAGAGCATCAGAGATGCAGTCACCAGAGGCGTTGCATTCCAGGCTGCCTAACGTCTCGTGACAAGCTGCAGGGGCTCTGAATGGGGACGTTCTGCCCGGGGTCCTGGTCCCAGGACCGTGGGTGCCTGTCCCACCCGTGGGTGCCTCGTTGGGGAGGGGCTGAGTAAGGGAGGACGTCTGAGCCGTGTCCACATCCCTGGAGGGCCTCGGGGGACCTTTCGACAGCTCTTGGAGTCCCAGACCCCGACCCTCCTCCAACCTCCTGGCGATAATCCTGGCTCTTGGTGCCCGGACAGGAGCCAGTGGACTGGTTCCAAACTGCGACAGGAGTGCGTCAGGGCAGCATGTTGTCACCCTGCTTGTTTCACTTACATGCAGAGGACATCATGGGAAACGCTGGGCTGGAGGAAGCACAAGCTGGTATCAAGACTGCCGGGAGAAATATCAATATCCTCAGATATGCAGAGGACACCACCCTTATGGCAGAAAGTGAAGAGGAGCTAAAGAGCCTCTTGCAAGTGAAGGAGGAGAGTGTACACCTGCGGCGGATTCACGTTGATGTATCGCAAAACCAATACAGTATTGTAAAGTAAAATAAAGTAAAATTAAAAAAAAAAGAAAAATAAGATGAAGAAAATGAAAAAAACCTCAACATTCTAAAAATGAAGATCATGGCATCCGGTCACATCACTTCATGGCAAATAGGTGGGGAGACAAAGGAAACAGGGACGGACTTTATTTTGGGGGCTCCAGAGTCACTGCAGATGGTGTCTGCCGCCATGAAATTAACAGACACTTCTCCTTGGAAGAAAAGCTATGACCAACCTGGACAGTATATTTAAAAAGAGACATACTTTGCAGGTAAAAGTTCATACAGTCAAAGCTATGGTTTTTCCAGTAGTCATGTATGGATGTGAGAGTTGGACTATAGAGAAAGCTGAGCACCAAAGAACTGATAGTTTTGAACTGTGGTGTTGGAAAAGACTCTTGAGAGTCCCTTGGACTGCAAGGAGATCCAACCAGTCACTCGTAAAGGAAATCAGTCCTTATATTCAGGAAAATCACTCCTGAATATTCATTGGAGGGACTGCTTTGGCCACCTGATGCGAAGAGCTGACTCATTGGGAAAGACCTTGATGATGGGAAAGATTGAAGGCGGGAGGAGAAGGGGATGACGGAGGATGAGAGGGTTGGATGGCATCACCGACTCAGTGGACATGGGTCATGAAGCTCTGTCTCGGCCAAGCACTTATGTGAATAAAAAGAACGGACGCTGTTGAAACAAATGCCAGGCCTCTCTGACCATCAGCGTGGGTCACCAACTGGCAGAGGAGGCGTGTCCTTTTCGGTTCCCTGGTCTTCACGGTCACGGGGAAAAGGTCACTGGCTTTCTTTTTCTTTTTTTCCCCTAGTTTTACTTATTTGAAGTCCAGTTGATTTACAATGTTGTGTTACTTTCTGCTGCACAGCAAAGTGACTCAGTTCTACATATATATGCGTTCTTTTCTGTGTTCTTTGCATGATGGTTTATCATGGGATATTGAATATAGTTCCCTGCACCCTGCAGTAGGATTTTGTGGTGTATCCCTGGATTTGGGGATTTCCTTTAGTTCTTAAATGTTTTTTTTTTTTTTTTCTGGACTGGATGTTGGGCCTAGTGGTCTGAAAGATTCTGAGCTCTGAGAAACCTTCTATCCACCTGTTAGTTGTTACATTTTAGCCGACTCTGTGCTTGCCTGGAAAATCCCACTGACGGAGGAGCCTGGTGGGCTGCAGTCCATGGGGTCACTACGAGTTGGACACGACTGAGCGACTTCACTTTCACTTTCCACTTTCATGCATTGGAGAAGGAAATGGCAGCCCACTCCAGTGCTCTTGCCTGGAGAGTCCCAGGGACGGGGGAGCCTGGTGGGCTGCCGCCTATGGGGTCGCACAGGGTCAGACACGACTGAAGCGGCTCGGCAGCAGCAGCGGCGGTGCTTGCAGTTTCCCCGGCCCAGAGGAGCTCAAGGAGGAGATGGGCACGCCCACCTTCAGCACAGCCAAACGCCCTGAGGATAGCAGGTGGATTATGCAGGAGGGAGGGGGTGCTTTCACAGGAACCCCAGAAACAAACCGTCTGTGTCCAGTCCAATCACGGTTTCCAGGGCTTCCGGCGACTCCTGGCAAGGCGGCTCAAGCGTGAGTCCCGATGGTGCGGCAGGCGTCCTGCTGGATGGCGGGGCAGCGTCTCTCTAAGGGCCGCGGCTGCTGCAAGCCTGTGCGCAACAGGAAATCAATACCCATCTTCCCGCCTCACTGCCCCGGGATCTCGTCTTCCCGTTGCGCGTGTTCGCCACTGATGTGCTCTCCAGGCCTGCTGTTGCCGTTCTGCAGCCTGCCTCTGACCGAGGGTTACAACTTTGTTAGGTGCCTCCCATCGTCCCCACCCCCCGACCAAACCACAGGCTCCGCGGTGATCCTGGTGCCGACCGCGTGCCGCGCTGTTGTGGCTGGGCAGCTCCTGGTGGCTGGCTGTCTGCAGAGGCATTCCAGCACTCCGGCTGCAGGGGACTCGAGTCTCAGCCCTCACCTGCGATGCCTCCCTTGTCAAGGGCGCCCTCTCCTGTCTGGCCCCTGGTTGATGGTGGACTGACCTCATGGGGGCCTCTTGTCAGCGGCCGGCGGAGCCTCCGAGGGTCAGAGGCTAGGGAGCAGGCTTGTGCAGCCGCCTCGATGGCCTGGGCTCACCGCCTGCCCTCGGATGGAGCCATGCCAAGCCACACCCATTCCTGCCCCACGGGGCCGCAGGAATCCTGCCCCTGAGTGCAGGGGGCGCTCCAGCAGTGCCCCCACCCCAGACCCTCAGGGTGGATGTGGCCGGCTACGCCTGCCCCACTTCCAGGAAGACAGCAGAGACCCGTGGTGGGCAGGGCAGTCCGCTTGGCCCATCCTTTGAAACGACGTGGAACATGCAGGCTGGGACCGCGAAGGCGCTGAGTCCGCCTAGTCCCAGCTCCACACTTTAAAACCGCCTGTTATGGCCAACTCCAAGTGGTTACAAAGATAAATAGGATCACAGACTGGACAGAAGACCCAGCTGTTCATCGACCCGTTTTTATGTAAACTCACTCCAAGCCTCACTCATGGCCAGTCTGACCCACTGTCCCCAGCCCGTTGGCTTTGAAGCTCATTCAAGGCCTTGTATCTGTAACTATTTCAGTATCTCTGGTGCTAGGGTGCTAAGCTGCTGCAGTCGTGTCCGACTCTCTGCGACCCCATGGACTGCAGCCCGCCAGGCTCCTCTGTCCATGCGATTCCCCGGGAAAGAAGACTGGAGCGGGTTGCCATTTCCTCCTCCAGGGGATCTTCCCGACCCAGGGATCGAGCCCGCCTGTCTAATGTCTCCGGTGTTGGCAGGCGGGCTCTTTACCACGGGCGCCACTGGTTTTGGCCGCGGAAGCGTCCTCCCGGGGCAGCGATGGTGGAGGGCTCCCTGCTTTCGGGCGCAGCAGCCAGTTCTGGGCTTGTCTTGTGCCTCCTGTCCCAGGGGCACCGGCTCCTGCTGGAGTCTTGGCTGCTTCGGCAGACAAGCGCTGCTCCTTGGGCACCGCCCAGGACCGTGTCACCAGGTTTAAGGTGGGGGACGGGGCTGCAGGCTGGCCGCAGGGTGAAGCAGGCCCCGTGTGGCCCCGTCAGCTTCCCGGGGGCATGGGGGCCACGCAGGGACAGTCCACGCAGGAACATCCAGCTGCCACGCGGGAGTGCAGCCTCCCCGAGAGTCTCATTGTTACCATAAAGGGGACACTTCCAATGTCCATTACCTTCTACAAATGGACATGAGTTTGAGCAAACTCTGGGAGCTGGTGTTGGATAGGGAAGCCTGGCGTGCGGCAGTCCATGGGGTCCCAAAGAGTCGGACACGACTGAGCGACTGAACTGAGGTGAGCTCTGGAATACTGTGTTGATCCGTAAAAGGAAACCCCGCTTTATATTACGGGATACCTTCTGTGGTAGCTATGGAGAAAACCTGCTTCTCTTTCTCAAAACGAATCTTCGTTGCCACCACCCGAGAGAGGCTGGTTGAGCTCTGTTCTCACCGCCCCAGTGCAAGGACGGTGCGGGTTTTCGTCAAAGCGACGCAGCCCTGGACGCTCTCTGCAGCGTGTGCGGGGCGGGGGATGGAAGCGGAGGTGCGGGGGTCTCGGTCCCCCAGGAGCGGCACCAAGGCGAACAGCTGTGAGAACAGGGATTCGAAAACCCTTTTCCTGTTGGAACCCCAGATCCCCTAACTGGAAACCCGTCAAGAGGGGCTGCTGTGTCCTCGGGTGCAGGAGGGCAGAGCAGCTTAGAGCAGGCTGCCCAAGCCAGGTCTTCCTCCTGGATTCCAGGGTTCCCTGTCTTGGTCCCCTAGGGCCATGCTTCCCAGATAACCCTCAAGGATGTCTGTGGCGACAGCAGCTTTCCAACAAGGAAATGAGCACCCCGGAATGGGCGCAGTCAAGGCGACCCTCAGCCCAGAGGCTCGAGGGAGAGGGAGGCAAAGAATGAGCCTTGCCCTTGACTTAACTTTTCTGAAACTCGGGGACCCCCTCATGTTGCATGACTCCGGGGCTTTTGACACTTGTTTAATATTCCATCTGAAATGACCATTTGATTACAGAGGAAAGCTGGTTGGGATGTGATGCTGGCTCTTCCTGACCCTCACGTGTATAAGCACCCAGCACACGTGAATAACCTTCCCGACACACGCGTGTGTATGACCACGCAGCAGGCCCGGACACGGCGCCGAAAGAGTCCTTTGCTGGCTTGCTGTCTCCTTCCTCTGCTTATTGCTTGCCTCCCTTTATTCCGAGTTTCTAGCAAAGTTTCCTGGAACAATAGCTTTCTCTCCTAAGCTCAACTGATTTTATGGTCCTCAGAAATGTTTTTCATAAGCGCTTCATTGGAAAAATATTCTTCAGTAGTGTCTGCCAGCAAGCTGAGAGAGAAAAAGAACCCAAGTCACTCGACCACGTTCCACAGTTTAATCCATTGCCGCATTTCCGAGGCTTCAGGAGGATCCAGCCAATAACAGGAACCGTGGTGTTTCGTGGCAAAGACTGATCACAGCTCATCGTCACCAACAATGCGTTGAATCACGGCTCTGCCAGGGCCAGGCAGGAGACAAACAGCCTCCCTGTTTGCCAGGAAGCGATGTCACTCCACCCCATCCCAGGGCCCAGGCTCACTGAACTCCACAGGGCACGGTCAACGCACCATTGCCCCCAGGGCCCAGGCTCACCGAACCCCACAGGGCACGGTCAGTGCTGGCTGGAGATGCCGCTGGTTTGCAGAGGAGAGGTCAGCGCTCAGACGATGGTCCGAGGCAGGCACGATTCAGGAGCGTGCTTCCCGGGGCTCCTCCCAGTTCCCTAACCCTCACCTGGGCAGGCGCCAGTCCTTCCCCAGGGGGCAGTGTTCTCGGCTCTCAGGATCAATCCCGGGCCCCTGCCCTTTGACTGGCCAAGCGCTGCCTTAGCGATCTGTTGCCCGGACA